>NC_092877.1:378063040-378363040 GCF_028372415.1 Notamacropus eugenii
CATACATACATATATATATATATATATACATATATACATATATATATATATATACACATAGACAGAGGGCACAAGGTGAGCTGAATATGAAGGGAGAACACCTAAAAGAAATAAAATTTACTGTTGAATGAAATGTCCTAGGAGTAAGAGAGAGAGGTATAACATAGCAAATCATCTCACATAAAAGAGGGAAGAAAGGCCTTTACAATGGAGGAGAAGAGGGGGGAGATGAAATGAAATAAGTGAGCCTTACTCTCATGAGATTTGGCTTAAGAAGGAATAACAACTGGATATGGAAATCTATTTTACCCTGCAGGAAGGCAAGGGAAGAGGGAAGATAATAGAACGGACAGCAAATTGGGGAAAGGGATAATCAGAAGCAAATACTATTGTGGGAGGACAGGTCAAGGGAGAGAATGGAATAAACTGAGGGCAGGATAGGACAGAGGGAAATGTGGTTAGTCTTTTACAACCTAACTATTATGGGAGTGCTTTGCATTGTTACACATGTATGACCTATATTGAATTGCTTGTTTTCTCACTGAGGGTGGGTGGGAGGGAGGGAGAGAATATGGAACTCAAAGCTTTAATAATGAATGTTAAAATTGTTTTAGCATGCAACTGGAAATTAAGCTATACAGCAATGGAGTACAGAAATCTATTTTGCCCTACAGGAGGATAGAGAGGGAAGGTGGATGGAAGAAGGGTGGGTAATAGAAGGGAGGACAGACTGGAGGAAGGGGTGGAAGGGGTAACATGCTGTCCTGGGGTGGGGACAAATGGGGAGAAAAGTTTGAATTCAAATTCTTGTGGAAGTGAATATTGAGAACTGAAAAATAAATAAATTATATATTTAAATTTAAAGAGAGGAAAAAAAAACAAAAAAATAAATCCTGGTCTCTGTCCTCCATTGACACCTCTATTCCCAGCTCCCAACCTCTCACTCTAAAGCTAATGTGCCTTCCACATTAATGTGACCTCTGGAATGCCTGCTCCATGGGCAACAAACTGGATTTCCACCCTCACTCCCTCCATGTTCTCGTACTCACTGAGACCTGGCTGCCTCCAAAAACCTTCAGACTAAGAAGGCCTGTGGTAGGACTGTGATCCTATACAACTCCATGACTATTACCCTTGTGACTCTCGGAAGCCATGCATTTGTTAGTGCATCCAAAGATTCCATTAGCCTGTAATCCACTCAGACCCTCAGATCTTTTTCAGACAAATGGCTCTCTGACCAGGCCTCCCCCAACTTGTCCTTGATGATTGTTTGGTGGTCTCATCAGCTCATATGGACTCAGTTACCCTCTCTGTGCCGATGATTCTCAGAGCTACTCAGCCATTATTCTGCTCACCTCCAGGCTCATATCTCCAACTATCTACTAGATACCTTGAATTAGATGTCCCACTGATATCTTAAATTTAACATGCCCAAAAAATGAACTCATGATCTTTCTCCAAAAAAATCTTTCCCTCTTCCCAACTTCCCAATGACTGTTGAGGGTACCACCATCTTCCGAGTACCCAGGCCCACAAATTAGGTATTACCCTTGACTCCTCACTCTCTCATTCCCCCCATCCCCACCCATCCAATCAGTGGTCAAGTTCTGTCATTTTTATCTTCATAACATCTCTTCCATATGCCCCCTTCTCTCCTCTGGCACTCTGAGGGAGACAACACAGAAAAGAATTCCACTACACAGAGGTTGGAAAGTACTAGGAATGCTGCAGCAGGGTGAATAGCAATGCCCAGGAAACTTTAAGAAGTCAGAGGAATGTTGTTAAATCAACATTCTTTAGATACAATTAGTTGATAAGCTATGAATCTACCTAAATGTACGATAATTCAGCCTACGTTTAGCCGTCTTGTTCACTAAAATATAATCAGATTGTGAAATGCCCTGTTAAAATACAGAAATGCTTTAGCCTAGAAAATTTTCTTGATCTACCCTCAAAATTTTTGGAGAGAAAACAGAGTATAAAAGTATTATAATTAGAGGAAAGCACTATAGAGATCTGAATTTGAGAGTAAGACACAAACTTGCTAGGCAAATCAAAGGAAAACTCATTGGTAAGACTAATAAATATGAACTCCTGAATGGTCAGTTAAGGGACAAATATGTAGAAAAAGAGATCTGTAAGCATTAAATGTTCCCTGGGCAATGAGATCTTAACATTCCAGACAACAAAATATAAATTTACTAGATTTAAGACTTATTGCATACTTTAAAATCATGCATTTTACAAAGGTATACAGAAATCATAAATACATTATGAACCCTTTTCACCAAAATTACTAGAAAGATTTTTAAAACTCACAAAGAAATTATTATAATAAAATACCCAAATTCTATAGACCCACTAATGTGGTAGCATCTGAAAAGAAATGTGAAGCTACGAAAAGCTAGTGATAGAAATAAAATTGAAGAATTAATGCAAACCAAGTAGTTATGCCCCTTCTCTCAAATCCCTTTGATGTACTTACTGAGCTTGACCCCATCTTTGTGATTACAGGTCCCGAGGTAAGTACCTTCCATGATCTCCAATGGGAGGGTAAGTCTAGGTAACTGTTGCCTTGCCATTTTCACAGGGGTGGAGCTTGCTTGAGCATTCAGTGTTTGGTTTTCTAATGGGTCTTCTGAGGGATCCACATTATTATATTTTGGAGGGCTACGGGCTGAAAGAGTGTCCCCTGGTGCTGATCCTCTCTGGCTGTCCTCTGAGGCATCCAACTTCTGCCCATCCATATCTGGGGACTCCACACTGGGTGGAGGTGTCGTTTGGGAGTCTAATATCTCAGGGAAGTGATCTTTACCACTATGGGCAGAGGAGTTCACATCATCATCTGTAACTTCAGTAATAACTGGGTCCCCTGGCAAGGCACTTTCTTTTGGATCAGAAGCAGGGAAAGAACCTGCTACACTGGCATTTTCCAAGACCCTTGACTGAGAAGTGGATTCTCCAACTATAACAACTGAATTCCATTGTTGGTTTTTAGGGTCTCTTTTTGACTGAACATTATGATCTTTTTTAAAGATGCCAGTTACGCCTTTTTGACCTTGCATCATCCCCATCTCTGCAGGTTCCTCCTCAAAAGCTCCCATAGATGTGGGCTGTTCCTCTTGCAGAGGTGGACTCTTGGCAGTGACATTATTCATACTGAGGATAGTAACATGGATTACATAGTCACATCACAACCAACAAAAAAGAAAAATAAAAGAGTATGACATCTACTTTCTCAGGTGTGCTAGAGAGGTTGTCTGCCTATCTACTGAAAAGCTCAGGCTTTTGTCCCTGGGAACTTTATCAAAAGAAGAAATGGCTCCTGGAATCAGAAAGATTCCAGTAGGAATATTATCTATTATATCACCCATGGGACGGCTCCCTCAGGAATGCCAGTCATATCTCTCCCACAGCTTCACGGGCTGCTATAGTCAAAATCGTCCTTCTCCCAGGGGCCATTCTACTGAGGAAAGTCTCCTACAACTTAGCTTGGGTGGTGCTCAAGTAATAGAGCCCAACCACCACCTCCTCCGTACTGCAAACCTTTCCAGCTTGGGCTAGTAACAGTACAGTAAAGCCTTCAGAAATGCAGGGTCCCTTCATTCCATAATGGGATAAGACTTTGAAGGAGATAACTGGTAGAAAGATTTACAAATATGCAATCCTTACTTCAATTGTGAATGTAGCACACTGAGCTATGTTGCCAACTTCAACAGCCCTCCCTTTAAAATATGGATCTGTATTGTAACATCTTTTCTACAAATCCCTTTTGCCTACCATCTGATGGCCTCCTTTGGCCTATGGGTTTCTCTACACTCAGCTCCTCCAGAAGCCTGCTATGTTTAAGCATGGCTTCAATCTTAGACTCAGAAGGTCCTCTGAGATCATCAATAATCCAGCCCATATGAGAACAAGCTGTTCCATGGGCTCATCCCTTACCACCCCAAAGCAGACCATCAGTTGCCAAGGGAGGAGAGAGTAGGGGGTTGTGCCTTCAATCTCATTAACCCAAAATGCCTCAAAGAGCTCATTCAGGACTACACTCATGCATGAGAGGCTCTGCTAACTGCTAGGTGAATGTCACGGTGTGCCAAAGGGCTAACGCTAGGGATCAAGTCAAGTCTAGTGAAGAGGGCCAATGCAATCTAACGAACACAAGATGTGCTTCTCCAGCCCATGTGGAAACTGGCTTTTCAGGGAAACGGGCAAGTCGTTTCATTGCTCATGCCTCACTCCATAATTAAAATGCCCATCATCTTATTCTTCTAACAGAGTTTTATAGAAGTTAATGACAACTTGTTCAGAATTTTGAGTTCTCTAAAATGCTGTTAAAATATATGTGTTTACATGTGTACATACTTGTGTACAGACTCATATGGACCCATGCATATAAACATACATCTACATCCATGCACATAAGTACATAATCAAGGAACAAGAAATTTAAAAATCCTTCTATCCTTCCCAAAGTGGAGCCCACAGGTAGAGGGGTTAATAAAAGACCTCCTTCCCAAAGTAACAGAGAGAGCCTGGGGCTCAGGGAGAGGCAGCCTAAAGGCCAGTTCTAGCTGGGCTTCTCCTGGGCTTGGTGACATTCAATCCTTCATATCACATTGAGGAGTTACAGTTTCTCTATCTGTAAAATGAGACAGCTGGACCAAATGAGCTCTAAGTTCTCCTTCAGGTCCTTTAAATACACCAGAATTCCTTTGCCCTTGGGCATAGCAGCGCAGCTATATTTTTCAAGTAGCTTACCTCGGTGTGGCTGTTTGTGCTGGGAGCAAAGAAGAAAGTAACAAACCACTTTCATCATTTTCATCTAGTGATGCTAACTTACTGGAGTCTCTTGAGAGGCCTCCTAATTCCTGGGTCCTGGATCCTCCAAGACCTAAGAAGAAAAAAAAGAAATATTCTTTTTTCTGAGCAACTCAGCACTGAACAAATGCTTACTAACTTTCAGCAGCTCAGAGACAGGGACCTAGCTTGATCTTAAGTCTTCTTTCATGTTACATACATGAACAGAATTAATAATGATCTTGAAAAGAATACAAGCCTCTACTGAAAGAAAGGCACTACAAACAGTGTTTCTATATGAAGTCTGGAAAAATGGAGAAAATGTTCCATTTCAAATGGCCATGTTTTAGGCAGGACATGGGCGGGATAGAGGGCCCAGAGGAGGATAAGAGCCCAAGGTAGATCATCCCCACCCAGCTGCACTCCTCTGCAATGGAGCCCAGCCCTTATGCCCCAAGGCAGCTATCTCATCATCCTGCCAGACTGCCTGGGCTTTGGTACTCACACCTCATCAGTGCCCTCAATACCCTCTCTCCTTGTGACTGGAGACCTAGAGGATAGACCGAAGAACTCCTCCCAAAGCCTCCACTCTTTACATGGGCTCCCAGGGCAGCCATCTCCTCATCTGCCCACAAGGTATACACCTTTGGCCTAGACTCCATCAGGCTGCCCATGCCAGGTACCCTCCTTCCCACCCCCCTTTTTCAGCTTCCTTTTTTATGTTTTCTTCCCCGACTAAACTTCAAGGTCCTTGAGGGCACAAGGGCACACTTGTATCCCCAGAGTTCAGCACAATGCCTGGCCTATAAGGAGGCACTTAATGAATGTGTATTGACCATCATTTGAAAGAACAGATGGTATTTAGTCTAAAGAAGAAGACTTAGAGGAGCCACAATCACTATCACCAGATATCTGAAAGGCTGCCATGGGAAGGGGGTGGGGGATGAAACCTTTTCTGACTCAGGCTTCTGGCTCTGACTCCAACTTCCTGCCACTGCCGGCTTGAAGAAGCAGGTCCTATTTCCTGCTGATGTTTGCCAAAGTCCAGCTTGAGACCTAATCTGCAGCTCTGGCTTGGGCCAGCTAGTGGCCTGACACTCCTGATGCCGACATGATTATCTCCTCCTTCTCCTCTGCTTCCTCTGCTCAGATTTGATACATAGCTGCTTGAAGCTGAAGCTTGGGACTCGTGGACTGATTGGGGAAGGAGGAAACCTGCCCTCTGAACAAAACGAAACCACAGCTTACTCTCCTGTCTCTACACTGGTGATTGAGAGCAGTACCCAGCAAGCCGACTCGAGGACAATTTTTTCCAAATTCTTGGCAACCCAGATGGACAGGTTGCAGCCCATTAACCCCTCCAGCAGGCACAAGGTAGATTTTACCTTGGGAGAATTATGGGCAGGAAAAATCAACTGCCTAGTAAAGTGACAGTCCTATGCAGGAAATCACAGAAAGGGGTTATTGCTGTAAGTATTGGTCTGTATTGCCTATTTCTCTGTCTCTTGTGCCTAAATAATCTATTTGATAGAAACCATTAAACTCTGAGAGTTCAGTCAGGCAGCTGCACCGATAGCCTGCTGAGCAAAGTGCTGTGATTCAGGTCTCCAAAGTGAGGGTTTGGTTGAGGGACTTAATGTTCTAACAGGAAGGCCTTCTTTCTTTCTGGGTAAATATCTGGTGAGGTCTAGGATTCTTCCAAACCCTACAGGCAAAAAAGCAAGAAACTCATCTGTCTGATGGTCTGCCATTTGTACTTACTGCACTGTCTTGGCTGCCATTCCTCTTTAAATTCCTGGGTAGTCTTCTCCTAGCCGGGTCTGATATAAATTTTACATGGTCAGTAGGATCCCTACCAGTAGTATCCCTAATGATATCAATCTGACATCTCGCCTATGCCTTGAATAGTCAGTGATCACTATAACATTCCTCAGATTCTGATAACTCTGGGCTGGTTCTGGTCATTCTAGTTTGTCACAACTGCCTGTAGATTTTGGAAGCTAAGTAACTCCTGGTTGAATCTACTCTCAGCATGGGAACTCTGACCTGGTGTAACACTATAACAATATATGGTCTGTAGTAACAGCCAAAATACCCTCCTGGGCCCCAGAAAGGATCTTTTGATTTAGAAATATTGCATTTGTTGAAGTCAAGGACTCATCCACGAGCCAGCTCTCCCTAGTTTCTGGAACTGCTGCCATTCTGATACTAATCTTGCCTTCTTGAAAAATGGGGACACCCACTAATCCTGATGGAGTTTTCAGTGGGAGATATTTTAACAACAGGCAGGATAACAGGGGGACTCTTTTTTCCAAAAGTTTCTAAGCTTTCAAAAGATACAATCCCCTTTGTGTCCCTCCTTCTAGTCATGACGGGAATCCGGGGAAGGGGCCTTCTCCCTTTGCGGAAATTCTCTGTTATAGGGGAGATAGATTTTGTTCGGCTCCTCCAAACATAAATAAATCACTCACGCTGCAAAGAGGCAGCTTTTAGGTCAAAATGAGAAACAGTTTTGTAGTGACCAGAGCGGTCCAAAAAGCGGAAGGGGCCACATCAGGAGGTTCTCGAGAGTGGCTGAGAACTCACTGGGCGTGTGCTAAAGAGACGCCTGGGTCAGGCAGGGGCTGGACTAGACGCTCTCGGAGGCACCTCCAAATTGTGAGACTATGTCTCCAGCAGGCCTTCCTAATTCAACAGCGAACTTACCCTTGCCTCCGATGCTATTGAGTGTGCTAATGCTTTCCACAAATGCCCTCCTATGGCCATTTTTACCTTCAACACTGTCTGCAGGATTCCGCTTGTCCTCTTCCTTGCCCTCCTCAGCTTTATTCTCATTTGTTCTTTCCGAGGAGGTGGCAGCGCTGAGCGATGACACAGAGCTATTTTCTACCAGGTCCATATAGTTGTAGAAATCAGGTATCAGAAATGTGATGTTCTAGAAACATACAACGCTTAAGATTCAGAACCCAAGCAGAGTCTATAATGACAACAAAGCAGAAGAAGGGGGTGGGAGCAGGGGAAGACAGACAGAAGGAGCAAGTGAGAGACAGAGGAGGACAGAAGGGGAGAGCAAAAGAGAGAAGAAAAGTGAGACTGAGTGAGAAATGAGAGAGGTTAAAGAAAGGAAAACCATTTTAACAAACAGATCTGTAAAAGGTTTTCATTCCTTTGGCACTGTCCCTTCTCTTTACCAAGCCATGTATATGCACACACATGCATGTGCACACACGCACACACACGCACAGGCATGCAGAGATCTGCCTCTTACTGAAGTTCGATGGATAAAGGATAAAGGATAAACCTTTTTATAGGGGGAATTCATGCTTTGACTGGGCTGGAGTAAATGATCTGTGTAGAAGATCAGAAGATCCTACAGACGGTTCATCCACAACAGGATGAGTTCATGACTGGACCTTCATGGAGTGTCACACTTCTTTTGTCTGCCTCCACCACATCAAAAAAGAGGCTACGAGTGAAGGTTTTTATTAGATCAACTAACTTTGAAAGGACTCTCCCTTATTCTATTTGCTACAAAATCTATTTCCTCTGGAGGAGAGGATAAGGAAAAGCCAGCAGTAGTGCCAGTGGGCAAAAGGATATGGTGGGAAACAGAAGCCCCAGGCTCTCTGCACTAGATCGTCAGGAAGCAAACCCAGGCCTCTGGGTCTCAGGGGGAGGAGGGAAGCGTATCTCTCCTGAAGCATCTGGGACACCTCCACTGAAGCCATGGTGAGACAGTGGCCGGTTCGCCAAGTCAAAGGTGTCTAAATATAAGACAGAGGAAGAAAGGCAAGGACACAGTTTGTCTGAGTAAGACCTGAGGAATGCAGGAGAAGCCAGTGAAGTAAATGTGTTCATCAATTAATGTGGACTTTTTAAGTGCCTACTGTGTACTAGGCACTGAGGTGAAAGTAGTACCCAGAGGGCAGTCAGGAAGGTAAAGGGCCTTGAAAACACACCACATGAAGCTCTTATGGAAGAAAATGGATATGTTCAACTATTAACAACTATGAAAAAAAATTCTATATCATTAAAAATTGGAGAAATGCAATTTAAAGCAACTCTGAGGTTTCACCTCATATATAGCAGATTGGAAAAGACAGAAAGACGGGAAGAAAAGGCAGGGCTACAGGAACCCCCATGCACTGCTGGCAGAGACAAAAATGAGTTCAGTCATTCTGGAAAGCAGTTTGGAAGTATACCCCACAAATCCCTGAACGTGCAAGCCTGGACCCAGCCACCCCATTACTAGGTCAACACAGTAAAAGGCCAGAGTCAAAGGACCCACACATACAAAAATGTCTACAGTAGAAGTAGAAAGTAAGAAGCCGTCCTTTGCGGGGAGGAGTTAAAGAAATCCCCGTCTGTAAACACAACAGGGTGATGGCCCACTGACGAGAAACGACAGCATGGGCAGCTGCACAGAAATCTGGGAGGGGGGGATGCAGGCGAAGGGAGCAAAAGCAGGAGAATCATTTACATGAGCACAACATAAAGAGACGCGCTGAAACACGCGCTCCAGGGCAAGGTGATGGAGCCTGCTGGCCATGACTTGACAAGACAGGGGATGGACTCATCATGAAGAACGGTATGGACATTCGCAGACACAGCCACTCGACACGTTTGTCACAAAGGCACGGTTTTTCTTCTAGTTCACCTACTGGTGGAGGGATGACAGGAGCAAGAGGGGAGATAGGATTAGGGTATAGGGAAGGAAGGATGGAACGAAGGATGGAAGGATGGAAGGAAGGAAGGAATGAAGGAAAGAAGGAAGGAAGGAAGGAAGGAAGGAAGGAAGGAAGGAAGGAAGGGAGGGAGGAAGGGAGAGAGGGAGGGAGGGAGAGAGGAAGGAAGGAGGGAGGGAGGTAGAGAAGGAGGGAGGAAGAGAAGGAGGGAAGGAAGGAAGGAAGGAAGGAAGGAAGGAAGGAAGGAAGGAAGGATGGAAGGAAGGAAGGAAGGAAGGAAGGAAGGAAGGAAGGAAGGAAGGAAGGAAGGAAGGAAGGAAGGAAGGAAGGAAGGAAAGAAGGAAGGAAGGAAGGAAGGAAGAAGGAAAGGAAGGAAGAAAGGAAGGAAGGAAGGAAGGAAAGAAGGAAGGAAGGAAGGAAGGAAGGAAGGAAGGAAGGAAGGAAGGAAGGAAGGGAGGGAGGGAGGGAGGGAGGAAGGGAGAGAGGGAGGGAGGGAGAGAGGAAGGAAGGAGGGAGGGAGGTAGAGAAGGAGGGAGGAAGAGAAGGAGGGAAGGAAGGAAGGAAGGAAGGAAGGAAGGATGGAAGGAAGGAAGGAAGGAAGGAAGGAAGGAAGGAAGGAAAGAAGGAAGGAAGGAAGGAAGGAAGAAGGAAAGGAAGGAAGAAAGGAAGGAAGGAAGGAAGGAAAGAAGGAAGGAAGGAAGGAAGGAAGGAAGGAAGGAAGGAAGGAAGGAAGGAAGGAAGGAAGGGAGGGAGGGAGGGAGGGAGGAAGGGAGAGAGGGAGGGAGGGAGAGAGGAAGGAAGGAGGGAGGGAGGTAGAGAAGGAGGGAGGAAGAGAAGGAGGGAAGGAAGGAAGGAGGGAGGGAGGGAGAGCGGAAGGGAGGTAATTGAAGCATTATTTTTTAGAAATGAAGAAATGTGAAGGAAAGCTAGGAGGAAGCGCAAAAAAAGGGCACTTTTGAAAGATCCAGGTAAAGCTTACTATATATATATATTTTTGTAAAAAGAAACTGTACATAAGAGAGATCTACAGTGGGCATGGACAATCTTTTCCTTTTCTGCCATGTCTATGATATGCCTACTGTGGTGTTTGTTAAATTTAAAATAAAAATTGTTAAATACCCAGAAGGGAAGAGAAGGCAAGTCAGACAGACAGACAAGCGGGATAGCTTGGCAAGTGACATGTGCATCTGGCACATACTTCAAGTTCCACCTAACAGAAATTTGCAGTTTCATATACAAGCCTCTTTTTTATGTTCTACTTTATATGTAGAAATGTTCATTTTATTGGATGTTTGTTAAATTCAGAATAATTTTTTTTTCTTTTCAAATAGAAGATATTTAGGCTGGAGAATGCCTAGTAGGGACATGTTCAAAACAGAACCTCACATCTTTCACCTACCTTGTCTCCTGCCTCCACTCTCTCCCCACTCCAGTGCATCCTACATACAGCTGACCAATTCACCCCCATTCATTCAATTCCATGGCTCCCTGTTGTCTCTAGGATAAACTATTGACCCTTTGGGATCCTTTAAAACCTTTCACAACCTGGCCTCAAAGGAGATCTTCTATGTAGAGTGCTTAGCATGGTGCCTGACATACAAAGCATGCTCCCTAAATGTGTATCTCCCCACTCCTGGCCCAAACTGCTTCCATCTCATCCAACGTTCTATCCCAAATCCCATCTCTGGGTCTGAATTCTCACCTTGCCTTGACAGTGACCATCCCAGCCTGGAATGCTGGCCATCCTCACCTCTGCCTCCTGGCCTCCCAGCACTGCCCTCCGTCTCAAAGGACCTTGTAGGGAACACCTCATCTTTATTTGCATTGGTTTCCTCATGTTTGTTCTCTATCTTTTCATCATCTCCCCTTCAGAGGGCTGCTTCCCTCTTTGGATTTGCTTCCCTAACATCTAGTACTGTGCCTGGAATGCAGCGGGTGCTTAATGAATGCTTCTTGACTGAATGAGGCAGCCACAGCTGTCTCCAAGATCTTAAAGTGCTATCCAGTGAAAAAGGAGATGTAGAAAGCCTAAGCCTGGAGCCTCACCAAGAACGGGTGGTCTCCTGTTCTTTGTTCTTTGAGAGGCTCCAGGAAAGGAGAGCTCTCTTCCCCCTGGGGAACACCCTACAGGTCAGACCTGTGGAGGAGCGTCCCGTTGGTCCCTGTGAACAGCCATTGTCTCTTCTCCCCAGAAAGAGAATGGACAGGAATACACAGACCAAAGGGTCCCTACCTTGCCCAGCACATCAGCCTTTTCATAACCAAACAACGTCAGAGCAAAGTTGCGGTTGATGCCATAGATGGTGCCATCAGACAGAAGGGTGATTAAGCCACTGATGGTGGTAAAGATCCAGAGGGAAGCTGAGTAGATGTGCAGTGAGGAGGCTTCCAGGCCCTCCTCCTCCTCGTAGGGGATGTCCATTCGAAGCTTTAGGCTCAGGGGGAAGGCGCTGCCATCCTTAGCTCTCCCCGTCAGTTTCTGAATCTGGAGGTCCTGTGAAAGGTCAGAGCAACTGGTGTAGAGCAGGACTGGGTCCACGAGTGAAGACAGGCTCCCTCCTGTCCTCCTCACATGGGCCTCCCCACCATGCCGAGGTGACCCGGCATCTATCAGACTACCAACTCCCTGAGGACCACAACTGAATTTGTGCCTTTCTCTGCCTCCACAGCACCTAGCACACAGCAGTCACTTACTAAATGCTTAATGACCTTCCCTTCCTTCTCATAAGGGCTCCCCACCTTCCCTGGTCCCAGAGCACTCCCAGTGGTCAGAAGGGCAGAAGGCTGGAATTGCTCAAAGCCTGGTGAGTAACATCCCACAAACAGCCACCAACAAAAAGGGGGGGTGGGAAATGGGGCTTTAAGGAGGGAAATTTGTGAATACAAATGAGAAATGTTCCAAGGGCCTAAATCAATGGCAAGAGACTCTACCTCGTGGATCTGGCAAACAGTCATTCAAAGAACAATTAGGAAGCCTTAGGCTGGGGTTTGGCCTCTCCTTTGTCCTCCCTCCTCCCCCAACTCAGTCTGGAGATCTGGGGGTGAGCCCCTTCTCAGAATCATGTTTTTCAATAGATAAAATGAAATGCAGAGGACGGCAAAGGAAACCAATTATGCTAGAATACAGTTCTCAAAATATTTTTTTAAACAAATTCATGGACCCGGGGTTAAAAGGCCCTCCCTTAAATGACATCCAGAAATTCTGAAAACTCTGCAATCAAGAATCCTGAAAGAAATGTCAGAAAACAGAACCTGCCCCTCTTCGATGGAACATTCTCCCTGGCCAGCCAAAGCCACAGGAGAAAAGGATCTGCTTGGCAGCTCCTACCTCTGTGACCCACTGGCCCTGCAGTGGCATCTGTAGAGAAGGAATCAGCTCCAGGATCGAGTTCCCAATCACTTCTTCCAAAGACGAGTAGCCAAAAAGTTGAGCAAAAAGATGGTCACATGATACGACCGTGCCCTTAGAGAAAAAGTACACCTGGTCACTTTAGTATGAAATACAGCAGGATCACAAGTAACTCATTGTCCAGCTTTCCATTTAATCAAACCTCATTTAAAAGTGAAAGTTAAAGCTGCCTCTACTTTAGAGGTGCAGAAGATTTAAAAACTAGTTACTTTTTTAAAAAATACAACTTTCTCCCTCGACAAAAGAAATGACTAAAAATTCAGCTACAAAAAATTCAAAATTAAAATGCAATACCTCCCTATCATTTTTCCTAAAAGATTATCTCTAATTCTCAAAAAAACAGTCAACTCTTCCCATTCAGTACTCTGTGTATGCTCTGTATACTGTGAGGTTTTTTTCTTTTTCTTTCTTCTGAAATAGCAGCACTCTTTATGTCACCCAGCCTGGAAGTGCAGGGGCCACTCAGGGTCCCAATCCCACTACTGATCGGCATGGGAGCTCTGACCCAGCTTGTTGCTGATTCGGGTTGGTTCCCCCCTCCTTAGGAAACCTGGTGGCCTCCTGTCCCTGAGGGTTCAGTGACGAACTCAGTGCAGACACTAGCCTGCTACAGCTCAGGAGGATCCAACAGCCTCAGTCTCCCACAGTTGGGATGACAAGGGTGCACCACCATATCTAGGTGACATTTCAGAGTCCATTTCTTTAAAAAAAAAATCTCTCCCTTTCCGCACAGGATGAGACGATAACATCTTCTCAAATGATGCGACTTAAATGTATATTTATTTTTATATTGTCAAACCGATTAAATATGGAAGAGAAAGTTCCATTGTGACAACTAACTTTCAGCAGTTCTAACGAATTCCATCAGGAGATAAACCAGGGGGAAGGCAGGAGTCATAAAGGGCAAGTCCTTCTCCAGAGTCACACAGCCTAGAAGTGGCAGTGTAGGACATGGGCAGAGATCCTCCTGAGCCCCAGTCCCAGGCTCTACCCACCACACCAGACAATACCTTTCAATACATGATAATGAAAATATGTGCATCGATTTGGGCAGCCAAGTGGCACGGCGCACAAAATGTCAGGCATGAAGTTGGAAACACCTGAGGGACCTGAGTTCAAATCCAGCCTCAGACACTGAGCTTCATGGGCCCTGGGCTGGCTGGTTTTGCTTCCTTTCCCCTAAATGTATAATTGGGAGGAGTGGTTTTTGAAGCACTAGAGGAAAAAAAAAATCTAGGTGAAGGTGAAATAACACAGAAGATCTTTCATTTTGGAAACTGAGAAGCAGACTCACATCACTCTGGAAAGTGACCCAAACTGTGAATCTCTCCACGGGCTCCAGCAAAACGACACAGCATGGGGAAAAATCATGCTCCAGATTCTTCATCCAGATGGAGACGGGGATCTTCTCCTTGTTAGAGCAGATGAGGTCCACCTGGAAACAGGGCCGGGTTCAGAATCCCTCCACAAAGCCCACAGGATCAGCTGATCCGGATGAGCTCAGACCACAGGTCTTGTGTCCAGGAGAGGACCAGTCCACCCTAAGTAGCCTCAGGAGCCACACTTTCAGCCTACTCCCACCAAAGTCAAAGACTAGGACTGCACCTTTCAAAGATGGATGATTCTAAGGAAAATGAGCTACTTGAACAACTCCCACATGCTCAGCAGTGTAGGTGATGTTTCCCTAAGGGACACGGGGGATGGTCTAGCCACCTGCTACTGGCAAGGCTGGTCCCGGGCCGCTGGAGTCTTTCCAGTTGAGGAAGGCCTGCCAGACGTAGCCTTGACAAGGCACTGAAATAGTTTTTAAGGGAGAAGGAGAAAAATCAAACCATTTTTTTTCTTCCTCAGCTATATTTGAAACATCAGGAAAAGAAAAGAAAAAATATGTTACTTCTTAAAGTGATCATTCACACAATTATATATACAGTTTTTCTTACCTTGTTCCTCGTTCAAGAATTAGCATCTTTAAACGACACATCCAAAATGTTACAAATTAAAGTCACAGAATGTTAATGGTAGAAAAGACCTTAGAATTCCTTCCTCTGATCTCCCAACAACGCTAGGAGGTAGCTACTATCATCATGCTCACTGTGCTCTGTCTGAGGCAGACAGAGCTGACAGGATCTGCCCAGGCTCACAGAGCTAGTGAGGATCTGAGGCAAACCCCAGTTCTCCCGAGTCCAATCCCAGTGACCCCAGAAGCTGGAGGCAAAGCACACAGGTTCAAACCTGGATTCTGCCTCTTGCCTCTTGTGTGCCCACATTCCCTCTCTCATGACTGACTACTGCACCGCCCTCCTTTGTCCTCTGAATCCCTTCTTGCTCTGAAGCTCTGATTCAGGAATCCCGGTAAGCCCTTTATATTTCTGGAGGTGCTGGGGTTCATAAAAATGGAGGGATGAGCGGCCAGCATTCTAGTGACGAGTCTCCCTGAAGGCAGCGGCCAAGTCCACCCAGCCTCCACGTCTTTCCAGCGCACACTCTGCCAGGGTGGCCTTTGAGAACCACTTCCCTGACACCACAACAAAGCAGCACATGAAAACTGAAATAGAAACTGTTATAAATATTTTTTTAATTTCTTGACATATTGTATAGTTCATTTATGTTCACTTCATAGGCACTTTCATGTCGCCAGATACCTTTGGAGAAATTAGGCTTCAGTATTCTAACTGAACCCAACTGATACTCCCATCTAGGCACGTCCAAAGAAACTGCCACCAAGGGTAGGTGCTCTGGACCGCACGCTCTTCCATGACTCAAACATTTATTCATCAACGGGAGCTGCCAATTAAACTTTGGATATGACTTCAGGGATAGGAACAATTATTGATTTTGAAGGCTGAAACGAATCAAGGTGGGCTCTAGGCAAACCATGTAAAGGGTATAAAAAGGCCCAACTTCCAAGGCATCACCTGCCTGAGTGTCTCACTCACCACGGTTCCAAAAGCAATGACATCTTTTTCATCCGTCTCACCAGACTCATTAATTAAGGCCTCCACTACTGAAGTGCTGGACTTAGAAAAGAAGGACGACAACCTCTGGCCAATCAGCTCCTGGTCACAGTACCCGAGGAGCTCACAAGCTTGGTCATTGACAACAAGGATCTAAAAAGGGAGCGAGCAAGAGGAAGCCCGGGTCACTCCAAGCAGTTCCCCCAAAATTCAGACACCGATGCTATGCCCTCTTACCTCACTTACAGCCTAGTGCAGGTTTGGTTTTTCAGGGTCAATGGCCATGCCAATGTCTAGTTTCCAGGTGTTAGATAATAACTGCCAGGATAGCCCCAAGGATCCTAGGTAGGAGTTCCCAGAATCATAGTGACAGACAGTCCTGCTGAGGCTGCGCCATGAGATGAGGAGAGACATACTGACATTTACTGTGCTTCTGCAGAATGACGATACTGCTCAAGTTAACCTGTGAGCTTCATGTCGGCAAGATGCCATCTTTGTCTGATTGCCTTATAAATCAGGTGGGCACAGGTCAGAGAGTAGGGGAAAACCATGGGGACCCATATGGGAATCTGTGTGTGCCTCAACTGGCCCCCATTGTGGCTTGAGGGGATGTAGGGGAGCGCACAAGTGTGCCTGTCTCAATTGATCCCATCGAGACATAGGGGAAGTTGTCCCCCACTTCTCACCAGCCCCTGCAAGAAGGGTAATTAGGGAATGTTGTAGGAGCTGGTTCTCTCACAACCCTCTGAGAAGACTGAGTTAGAAGAAAGCTGGTTATTAGCCCCTCCAAAGCTATCTGCCTGTCCAACCAGCTTATGAGTGAACATGTTAGAGGCTGGGGACCAAGAACTCCAATGCCTCCTGTGTGTTATCTGGGAAACACCCAACAAGGAAAAATGTAAACAAATTACCTGCAGATGGCTTCTTCTGGCCTCCCTGTCTCCTAGCCATCATAATACAGCTTTAGGAAATGCGCTTAAACAAGGTCTTAAGGCTCTCCTTTCCTACCCTACAGACCCGACTCCAGATCAGAAATTATGATGACAGTGTCTCAGATGTTGCCAAGAAAATCACTATTTCATCTAGTCATTAAACTAGACAACCTCCTCCTAACCATAAATGGGAACACTAAAAATGGGAAATCACATCAGTAGCTCCCCTCTTCCGTTGATGTGGACCACTAGCTTCTAAGTCAATACATTTAGAGAACTGAAATATTTTAAGTTCATTTTTTTCTCAACTGGGCTTTTAGCTAAGCAGATAATAGAAAATGGTTTACCCCTCCTCTCCCTTGAATCTCTAGCTTTATAAACAAATTATGTCAATATGGCAAGCACCTATAAATTTATCAGTGTGAAGCAGATATACCTGGACAATTCAATGAAAAATAATTTACCTCTCAGTAAATATGATGAAGAAAAAGTGAAAAATCCAATTCTAGTCTAACTTCAACTTCACACAAGTTTAAGTCTTATTCCTTCACAAAGATGGACCCAAACATTTTGTCCGAAGAATACTTAACAGAGCCGCAAACTCCCCTTCTGACATGATTTACAGAAAAGGCAATTCTGTGGTTAGAAGTTAACACTACCTTCATTGACTTCAAATCCACCACGAATATGGCTTTATTTGGGGCGTATATGGACGAGGACAGAGACTGGCGGGATGACCCCGAAGGCAAGCTGTTCGGTAAGGAGGTGTAGGAGTTACAAACGGTGCTGGACAGCTCTGAATGGTCTGTCTGGGACATGATGCTGAAGCGGTTCGTGCAAATGTTTTGGGCGGTCAGTGAGGACAGGCAGTACGCACTCCATTTGTCTTCTGAAAAGGAAAGTCAGAGAAAAGACAGGTGAGCCCTTCTGCAGCTGCTGACAAAAATCCACCTTCTCTCCCTCCACTCCTGCCTTTCCCCCCAACTGAGAATGAGAGAAAAACAGAACCCATTACAAAAATTCATAGTTAATCAAAACCAATTTCTTCCTTGACCATGTACAAAAATCTACGTGTCTCATGGTACGCTGTGTCCTTCACCTTTTTCTCAGGAGGTGGGATCAGGGTTGGTCATGAGACTGAGCAAAGCTCCTAATTCTTTCAGACATGTTCGTCTTCACTATATTGTTGTCACTGTACAAATGGTTCCCTAGTTCTGTAAACCTGGCTTTGCATCAGTTCATCCAAATCTTCCCAGGTTTCTCTGGAACAATCCCCTTGGTCATTTCTGATAATACAAAAGTATTCCATCGTATTTATATGCTCATTTCTATATTCATTTAGCGATTCCCCAACTGATGGGCACCCTCTGGAATTCCCATTCTTTGCCACCGTAGTTTTATCCTTCTTTGTTTTGTTTAGGATTAATTCCTCCATTAACTTTTTGGTTGTTCACTCAGTTCAGTCATGTCCAACTCTCCATGACCCCATCTGGGGTTTTCTTGGCAGAGATACTGCAGCAGTTTGTCGTTTCCTTCTCTAGCTCATTTTAGGTTTTACAGATGAGGAAATTGAGGCAAACTGGGTGAAGTGAATTGCCCAGGGTCACACAGTTAGTGTCTGAGGCCAGATCTGAACCAGGCACAGTGCTCTGTGCACTATGGCGCCACCTAGCCATCCTTCCCCTTCTCCCTCATACATCCCTGTCAGGTGAAATCTTTCTCTACCTACCACTGTATTTGTGTCATTCCTCCTCTGACCAGTTCAGATGAGAGGGAGGTTCAAGTGTCAGCCTCTCCCTCCTTGTCTGCACACCCTGACTACATGACACCACTCTCCCTAACCTTCCTTTCCTTCCCCATTTAGTGTGCTCCTCTTCCCATCTTTCCAGTCTTCTTTTAAGATCATCAAGATGTAACAGAACCATTTCCAGGCTTTGTCTAATTAGACTTACTCTACAACCCTGATGATAACAGGGTTCAAGGGAGATACACAGATCACCTCCCCATATTTGGATGTAAGCAAATTATGATTTTTAGTTCCTTATGATTTCTCTTCAAACTATATTTGAACTTCAAAGTTTCTATGTAGCTCTGGTCTTTTCATCAAGGATATTTTGAAGTCTTCTATTTCATTAAAAATCCATTTTTTCCTTGGTAGGATTATACTGCTTTTCTTGGCTGTAAGAATGCCCTTTGCCTTCTGGAATATCATATTCCAAGCTCTCAGCTCCTTAACAGGAGTTGCTGCTAAATCATGTGTGATCTTGACTGTAGATGGGTGGTGCTGCTCTCAACAGTGACAGGGAAGGTAGAAGAGAGGGGGAGGAGCTGGAGGAAAGATAATGAGCTGTCTGGGCATGTCAAGTTTATGTCTACTGAACATCCCGTTCATCTGAAATTTGGGGGGCAGGATGCAAAGGTTTCAGAATCATCACCACTGAGATAGTAATTAAATCCATGAAGTTGTATTAGGGGGCAAGAGGGCCTAGGATGGAGGGGACATGTACAATTAGAGGGTGTGACTTGGATGAGGATCCAGCAAAGGAGAATGAGAAGGAAAAGTCAAATAAAGAAGAGGTATAGGAGACAGTTGTCCTGCAAACCTAGAGAGAAGGAAGTACCGTGAAGGAGAGGGGGAGCAGCTGCGTCAAAGACTGCAGAGGTCGAGAAGGATGAGCACTGAGAAAAGGTCGTTGCATTTGGCAGTTAAAAGATCATTGATAACTTTGGAGAAAGCAATTTTGTTGGAATAATGAGGCAAAAAACTAGATTTGTTGAGAGCAAGAAGAGGGAAGGTAGGGCCCCTATTGCAGATGACGTTCTCCAGGAGTTTAGCTATAAAGAGCAGAAGAGTGACAGCTAGCAGGGATGGAAGGCTCAGGTGAGACACAGGCACATACGGAGGCAGGAGAGAGGAAGAAATTGAAACTAAGTGAAACAGGGGGAGTGGCAGAGAGCACAGTCTGTTAGAGATGGTATGGATGGGATCAATTGTGCACACAGAGGTTTGCCTTGGTAAGGAGTAAGGCCACCTCTTCATGTGAGACAGAGGTGAAGGATATAATGGTGGAAGGCCCCCAAGTGGAAGGAGATGAAAAAAGAGCTCACGGAGAAGGTCCAGGCTCCCAACTGAGAGGGGAGAGGCAGGGAGAGCCCAGGAGGCTTGAGGAGAGATGACAAGGTTGGAGAGATATATAGTGAAGGTCTGGGTTGGTCTTAATGTTGCTTGTGGAGAATTAAGCATTGTGCTGTTCTGGGCTCTCAGGAACAGCTCAGGTTAGTGACCTGCAAGTCTCCAGTGCTCCTTCAGAGGTCTAATCCCAGGCAAAGTCTGATTGCTGCCCTAGTCTGAGCTCTGCCTCCCCTATTACTGAGCTACCAAGTTCTGCTCTGCAGGCTTCCCTTTGGGGTGGGATTCCTGAGCTAGTCATTCCTTAGTGAGACCCTGTTCTGCTCCTGGGATCTGGTATACACAGCCAAGGCCCCTTGGGTACAGGTCCCCTCCTCAGTCCACCCTGGATCCATGCCTTGGGACTGGGTAGTGGGTGACAAAGCTGCCTCTTTGCCACCTTTCTGTAGGACTTCTGGGTGTCCTGGTATGGGCCTGGGACCTCCTTTCTCCTTGGAGCTCAGCCTCTCTCTGGGTACCCCTCAGGATGTTCCTGATCAAAGTCTGTCCCCAGTGTCTACAAAGCTTTCTAAATGTCTCCTGGTGCCCACTTTGGCTGAAAAGGTAATCCGTTGTGGCATTTTCTAGGATTTCCTCAACAGAATTCAGACTGGAACAAGTTCTAGTTTTGTTTGGGGGGAGGGGGAAGGTTGGGAGCTCACCCAGATGTCTTTGCATGGGCTTCTGAAATCCCATTTTACTGATATCTTTTGCTTTTCTATCTATCCCTCTTATCCCTCGTTGTCTCCCCTTCCTGAGAGCTTCCTCTTATATGAGAACGTTCTTAAAATACATCAAACACAGTACAAAATCTTGCAGAAGGATCAAATATTATATGAGTCTGTGAATATTGAAAATTCATTCCAAGATTCAATTTTCCATTGATTGTTCTGAGAAAAAGAAAGTCCTAGAAATCCATCAGAATGCTGCTCTGAAGCCCCACCATCAGGAGTCCCAACGCTACCCAGTTTGGGTTATGAAGTCACTTGATTTGGAGGGGTAGAGACAGGCCTGAGCTTCAAGTTCAGGGACCAACTAACCAGTGCAACCATAGCCATGGCCAAGTCCATCAACCTTTCAAAGCCTCAGTTTACTCACCTGTAAAATATGGATAAGAAACCTCAAAAGGTTTCTCATCAGAAAAGCAATTTCAAAATTTCATTCTATTTTTATTTTTGACTGGTATCAGGGAGCTGAGGAAAGAACTTCTTTTACCACTACACAATCTCTTCAGCTTACAGCTGCAGTTGGAGATCCCTGGGTCAGTGTCAGTAGGGGTCGGTCACCAGGTAAGCCAGTCTTACAGGAATTGGTCCGCTCTGGCCCCGCTCCTTCTGCAAACCTTATCAATTCAGTTCTATCCAATAAGCATTTAGTAAGTGCCTACTGGCAGCTAGGTGGCATTTGATCAGAGCGTTTGTGAAGCACATTAAAGTGTACAGACCACTTTACAAATATTATCTTATTTGATCCTCATAACAACTCTGGGGGTTAAGTATTAGTATCTCCATTTTACAAATGAGTAAAAAGTTAAGTGACTTACACAAGGTCATACAGCCAGTAATCACATGAGGCAGGACTGAACTCAGGTTCAAATAATGTGCTAGTCCTAGAGTTAAAAAAAAAAACCTGAGTTCAAGTCCAGCCTCAGACATTTAGTAACTGTGTGACCCTCAGCAAATCATTTAACTTCCGTCTGCCTCAGTTTCTTCATCTTAAACATGGAGTTAATAAAGCACCTGCCTCATAGTCATGACTGCGAAACTAAATGAGATAAGAAACAGAAATCCTGAAGTACAATGTCAAATGGTACCAGCCGCCACCATGATGATGACGATTTGCTAGCAAATGGAGACAAAAGCCAAAAAGAAAACAGTCCTGCCTTCATTTCATTCTGCTGTCCAGGAAGCAAATACTAAGCAACAAGCATTTATTAAATGCCTACTGTGTGCAAGAACTGTGCTATAAAAGTCAACGGTCCCTACCCCCAAGGCAAACACAAGGTAGTCTCAGGGGTGAGGGAGAGGGGCAAGGTGGGGAAGATGAGTCAGGAAAGGCCTGGCACCAACTCTTCAGGAGAGGGGGTCATTCTCAGCTGGGTTTCTGTCATCTGCTCGCTCCACCTTCACAGAGAACTGAGCCCACACCAGCTCACACGGAGCACAGAGCACCCCTTGGCTCGAGCTATCCAACATCTACCAGACCCTGGTAGATGTCCACCTCACCCCCACTGCGCCCTCTCCTGAGAGCCCGGTGTGACCTGTCCTAGACAAAGTCACACTGGCTCTTTGTAAGCTCCAGAGGAACCTCAGCAGTTGCTTTAGAAATATGTCTTACTCTGCTTCCATGCACCTTTACTCACAGACTTTCCCACGGGCTTCTGCACCTTCCCCACATTCCTTGTCACTGAAAGTTCTTCCAAGTCCACCTTCTCTCTCCACAGCCCTCTGCCTCCCCTTTCATGACCTGGTTCTTTAGAACAAATGCATACCCACCCAGGGCCATATTCCAGCCAAAAGTCTCACTGCACAAAATCTCAGTGACAGCGATGGCCCAATAGGCCTCTCTATACTAAGATCTTATGTTCATGTCATCTTTGCTCAAATCTGGGGAATCTGTATCTACACACTTGGAGCCACGGGTTTTAACAGCTCCTTCCTAAAACTTTGCTTGTGGTGAACACTGAGTTTACAGACTGTCTTCTTTCTTTGTTGTAGCTAGTCTCTGTTGCATCTAGATAGATGGATAAACTAAGGCAGTTTCCTCCCTCCTCTATCCTTTTGAGTTAAATTTTCAAGACACCAAGTAAAATTACAGTGTGTCGGTCTTTCTAAGATACCTGCCATGCTGGTACCTCACTCAGTCCTCACTCAGAAGAAGATCTTACTATACTTCCAGCCAGAGGTGTCAGACTCACAACCTACAGTCAAATTCCCAGAGTCCCGCCAGGACCAGATTAAAATGTAATTGGGAAATGTTTAACAAAATTAAGAAAAACACAATACAACACAGAGTGTTAATTTCAAAGTGCATGGATCCATTCTTATTTGAGTTGTTAGCACAGGTGTTAACACAGCTGCACAGATCTGCAGTCCACCTTTAGGCCCCATCTTATTGGCCAGATACTCATACCCAAACCAGCTCTTCTTTTCCACATCCCTTTGACAGCAATGGGTGGCAGTGAGGCAATATCCACTTGTCGTGGTGGTCTCAGGTTTTTTGCCTAAGGCTTGGTCATCTTGGCTAAGACTTTCTGGGTCCTTCCTGGCAATACCATCTGTGCCTGTGAAAGCCACCAGAAGCGTGGAGAAGTCACCTATTTTCAAAAGCTTTTGGCAGGTTCTCTGTGATGTCTTGGATTCAGGGCGCAAAAAGACACTTGAATTGACACTTGAACCTACTGTCATTAGGTCAACAAAGAGCTGCCTCTGGATCAAAGGAGCCTCCAGAAGCCACTTATTTCCTTGTCCTTGGACCTTGCAATGTTGGGGACTATCTAAAATCTCTAATTCAGAGATGGAACAAACAGGAGACTTTTGAAAAGGTTTCTCTAAAACATGAAAGGACAATAAGTACAGTAAAACCTTATTCATTAGATGTAACTAAAGAAAGGTCCTTCTGCTTTGTGAAAACTGTTCATTTTATAATCTTTTGAATTTTACTATCCAATGATGAGAGAAATGATTACTAATAATCAATGCCTTGGAGAGATCCAGAGCTTCCTCTGTGACTAAAGTCCTGATTTTCAAAAGTTCAGTCCCTTGAAGGGCATTGCTGAGAATGAGATGGGACTCCCTTGTTGGCGTGGAGGAGCCGCTGTGTTCTGCTCAGGCCTGAGCAAGGCCTCCATTCTCTGAACAGATTGCCCAAGGCTGGGGACAGTCTGGGTAGATATCGAGAGCTCCTCTGAGAAGCACCCTCAGCCCCTCGCTGGAAGATTCTTTCTCTCATTAACTGCTAACCAATCAGAGGTCACTGCTACTTGTCTTCCAAAAGCACACAAAAGCCCCGAGCCCAGCCAACATGGTGTCTCTGGTCTACAGGAGAAGGCCAAGTAACCATCCTTTTATTAATACATGCGCGGTCCTCATTATTAAAATGGTGAAATCACACAGAAATTAGTCTCTCAGACCTTTTTAATCATCACAATATATTCAGTGCTTCGACCTAGGTTAACAAAGTAACACTGTAATGGAAAGAAGAGGTATTGTTTAATAACTAGAAAAAAACTATTAGAAATTAGCAAATCAGAGGGAGGGAAAAATCTAAAAGTGCACAGCAGAGAATAAAAGAAAATGCAGAAGGAATCACAGAAAGCAAGTGGCTTTGACAACGACAAGTAAGAGTTTTCTCCAAAAAACTCTTGAACTGTAAATTCATGGTTTTTTAGAGAATCCTCTTTTTAGGTTGTGCTGTATATGAGGAAATATTCTCTTTTGTCTTTATGTATTGAAGTACGAAATGAAGAAAAACTTTTTTAAAAAAGAAGAGAGAGGTGGAAGGAAGACATCCCAGAGGGTTTTACTGTTCTTGGATTCTATGAAAGAGGGAATGAGAGCAAGAGAAAACATGGTGCGAGGAGATGGAGCCCAAACTGTAGTCTCAGCAATGTATAATATTCACAGCATGACTTTACAAAATGGATCTCACTAGCATTACCTACTGCTATATTTTCCAAATTTTATTTTTAACATTCATTTTTCTAAATTTTCAGTTCTGAATTCTCTTCCTCCTTCCTGCTCCTCTCCCACTCATTGAGAAGGCAAGCATATGATATCAATTATACATGCGAAATCATGAAAAATATATTTCCATATAAGTCATGTTACAAAAAAGGCAAGAAAAATAAGGTCAAAAAAAAAAAAAGAAATGAGCCAATCAAAACCCTAGACACCAGCAGTGCTGCCTTATATACTTTCAATTATACTGTTCCTAGGCAAAGAGGTAATTTTTAATGTTTCAAGATAGCTTCTTTCAAGTAAAAAAAAAAAATCTTTAAATCTTCAAACTCATAAAATGTTAGAATTTTGCAGGATTTTAAATGTCATTCATTCCAATCTCCTACCCAAAGAGGTATTAAAAGAAGTCTTGGCTTGGGCCTCACTCTGGTCAATGAGGCAAACTCAGGAAAAGAAAGGCAAAAGGTATTTTGTTAGCACACCAAGGAAGCAATTGGAGTGCAACAGACCCTGATGATCATGCCCCACTTTTACACACAGGAGTAAATGACTTCTGTAGAAAGGCAGGAAAACGTTGACTGGTACATGTAGGATGAGAAGAGGGGTTTTATGCCACCTCTGCATTTCCCCCTGGCTAAGTCCACATGCACAGGGGCATCCACCATAGGCTGGTTGCACATCACCCAAAGATCGAGGGTTAAACATGGAGTCTCTTGAGCTGACTTGGCACAGCAGGAATTTAATACGTTTTTTTCAAAGAGCAAAGATCAACACCTATTAATTTGAAAATAAAGACTATGGTATCAGCCCAGGCATATAATACAAATAACCTCTTAAAAGGAGGAAGGAGAGAAGGAAGTAGTACATAGCTAAATGTCCACAGGATCTAAGATAAGAAGTCCTTAAAAGTTCAGATATATCCAGCCCCAGTATCTCTCCTGAGCTTTAGTCCAGTGTCACTAATCGCCTCTTGGACATTTCAAATTGTATGTCTCCAAGTACATCCCAAACCCAACATGTTCATCCCCCCTTCCACACTTCCCTGTTTCTGTCAAAAGCACCTACATACTTCCAGTCTGCCAGGTTCATGACCTTGACATCACCTAGTCTCTTCCCCCCTCCTCACAACACACAGTCAAGGAGCTGCCAAAGCTTGCCCTTTCTCCCTCTGTGTCTCTCCCAGCACATTAACTCCCCTCACATCTGTCTAGCATCTTAGTGCAGGCCCTCACCACCTCTCACCTCAATTTCTGGAACTTCCTATCTCCTCATGTCCCTGCTTCCAGCCTATCCTGCATGCTGTGGCAAAGCAGCTTTCTGTAAGCACAGATCTGACCATTTGATTCCTCTGTGCTCGGGGCTTAAAAACAAAGAAAATTAAAACTCCTCTCTATTTCACTTTACAGCACAAGCCAGGCCCCATTTTTGTCATTTGAGAAGGTGCTCTAGGAGGGGAAAAGGGAAAGATACCTGGGATAACTACGGGATATGAGAAACAGAAAATATAAATAAAGACTTACTTAAAAGAAAGATTCCTCTAAATGGGAAGCTTTGAGGAAATAGAAACCCTATTTCGAAGAGCAAAAGACCACTTTGAAAGAGTCTGATCATAAACAAACTCACCTTCTTTTAACTCTGAGTCTGTCAGACTCGTTCAACTAAAACTGCCCTCTCCAAAGTAACTAATGATTCCCCCCCCAAGTAGTCAGACTTCTTGTATGTTGTCTCACTGTTATCATTATCTTTAAAGAAATGATTAACTGCTTCTACAATCTGTGCTATGATTTGACCTACCCATTCTTTTGAATTAAGTTTCCAATTGATATTTTCTGCCTTGTTTCAAAGGTTCCTTATTGACTGTAATTTTTTTATTGCATTATGGTTGGCAAAACATGCATTTAATATTTCTGCTTTTCTGCATTTGTTTATAAGGTTTTTATACTCAAATGTATGGTCAGGCTTTGTAAAGATACCATGCACAGCTGAGAAATAAGTATACTGCCTTCCATACTCATTTAATCTTCAAAGGTCTATCATATCTAACTTTTCTAAAATGCTGTTCAGGTCCTTCAGTTTTTTTTACGTTGGTTAGATTTATTTACATCTAAGAGTGGCAAATTGAGGTCCTCCACCAGTTTTATTGTCGATTTGTAACTCATTTAACTTTGCCTTTAAAAATTCCAATTCTATGCCATTTGGTGTATGTACATTTAGTATTGATATTAATTCCATTACCATAGTATCATTAAGCAAAATGGAAGTTCCCTGTTTCTTTTAATCAGGTCCATTTTTGGTTTTGCTTTGTCTGAGATCATGATTGTTATCCTTGTTTTTTGGTTTGGTTTTTTTTTTTACTTTCGCTGAAGTATAATTCTGTGGATTCTGCTCCAATCTCTTATTTTAACTTTGTGTAAATCTTTTCATTTTAATTCTGTTTTTTATAAACAACATATTGATGGATTCTAGTTTCTGATCCAGTCTGCTATACTCTTATGTTTGATAGGTGACTTCATTCCATTCCCAGTTATGATCACTAATCACGTATTTTCCTCCATACTGTACTGTTACACTTTTCCTTTTTACCTGACTCCTCTTTCAGAGCTTGTTTTGCTTCAGAGTAGTCCCTCCCTCACTCTATCCTCCCTCTTATTCCACCTCTCTGATTCTAAGAGATCTAGGCAGTTTTCTTTTATGATTTCTTGAAATATGATGTCTAGCTCTTTTTTTTTTTTTTTTGATCAAGGATTCAGGTCATCCAATGATTTGGGGGGGGGGGGGGGCGGCGCAAGGCAGTCAGGGTAGGATCACACAGCTAGTAAGTGTCAAGTGTCTGAGGTTGAATTTGAACTCAGGCCCTCCTGACTCCAGGGCCAGTGTTCTATCCACTGCACCACCTAGCTGCCCCTCAGCCAAGGATTCTGAAATTATCTCTCTTCTCAATCTGTGTTTCAGATCAGTGATTTTACTATGAACTGCCTCATATTTTCTTCCATTTCTTTTCAGTCTTTTGACTTTATTTTAATATTTTTTAATGTGTCATGGAGTCATTAGCTTCTATTTGGAGAATTCTAATTTTCAGGGAGCTATCATCTTGAGTGAGGTCTTGTACCTTGCTTTTGCTCCAAGTGGTTAATTTTCTTTTCATATCTTACTTCCACAGATCTCATTTCTTTTCCCATTTTTTTTCCTCCACTGCTATCAACTGGTTTTTAAAAGTATTTCTTTTTTCCTTTTTTAACTCTTGCTTTTGAAATGATCAAGATTGGTTCTATACCATTTTTAAATTAATCTTATTTGAAATTAATTGATTTTGCCCTGTAATTGCCTAAGTCATGGTTCTTTGTCTCTGAACTTAGTGTGGAAATTCACCTGGCCTGTAACAGATTAAGTTCTGAAATCCTGTTCTCTTTGTAATACCAGTTCTATTCTTGCTCAAAGAATTCTGCTAACTTTGGGGACTGTGGCTCGCTATAAGGGAATCAGGCCTATTATCTTTATAACACCAAGCTATCCCTCAAGGATGTCTGATTTGCTATTCAAGGAAAACTGGGTCACTGTCTTGCAGGAGGACTAAAACAAGGAACACTTCTTAGTCACGGGGAGGAAAAGGAGGGTCATAAGAAGCCCCTCATTACCAACTTCCAATCAATCATATTGTTCCCTGCCCCTCAGCTATGTAACCAGTCATGCTGCCCTCAGTCTCACGGTGTCACCTACACTGCTCTGTTCTTTGTTCTATACTCCCTAAAACCCATAAAAGAAAACTGTCTCAATCATTTGGGGTCTTAGCTTACTGAGGAAGCTGAGCTCACATTTACATTTTACTAATAAATGTATCATGCTCAGAACTTTGTGCCTCAATATACCTTATTTTAACTGTTATACTTTATTCCAGGAATTCTGGCTGAACTTGTGTCCCAGATGCATTTCTCTTTGAGGCTTTGCCTGTAAATGTTTTTGAGTCATTCTCTTCTTTTGGGTTTGTGTCTTGAGCTTCCCTGCCCCCAGGACAGCTCTTTTTGGTGGCAATCTTTGTCTGTTGTTCATTCTTCCAACCCACTTGTTGACTCTGGACATGATATTCACGCTAGACTCTGAGCACTTCTGGCAAGAATGTCTGGCCTGAGTTTCTGTCTTCTTACATACTTGTGCTGCTTTCACAGCTCAGGTCTGCAAGCTTTCAATGCTCTCACAGTGATGTGATCTGGGGTGATAAGCTCTGCCACAAGTTCAAAATCCAGGTTTGTCCCTGGAAGTGCCAACAGAAAGAAGATGGACTTGGCCACTGAGAGGCTCTGCAGGGTCAGAACGACCTGACCAGAAGCTCTGCTTCCCCAGGCTGGAGGCTAGAACTAAGTCCTTGATCTGCTCCCTGGATCAATCAGACAACTGCTCAATAAACAGGGAGGGCCTACTAGCAAACGCTTCTTTCCACGATCCCTCACTTGGCCCCAGAACCATGCAGTTGGCAACGGAGCTACCAGATGGCACCAGTTCCTGTGCCCTGTGCTGGTTCAGGGATCCCCTTGGATATCTTCCAGTCCTGGAGCCCTGTCCCATGAGGCATGTTCCTGGCCAGACTCTGTCCCCAGTGTGCACATCCTTCTCCAACTCCCTAAGTCTAGGAAAAACAACTCACTGACTTTTTCTTGGATTTCCTGATCAAAATTCATTGTAAATCCTTGTGGAGGAGGCTTGGTAGAGAAACTGAGCTATAGTACTTCCTATTACTCCACCATATTGTTGTTGCTGAGTCACTTTTCAGTCATGTCTACTCTTCGTGACCCCATCTGGAGTTTTCTTGGCAAAGATACTAGAGTAGTTCATCATTTCTCTCTCCAGCTCATTTTTACAGATGGGAAAACTGAAGCAAACAGGATTAAGCAATTTGTCCAAGGTCACATGGCTAGTAAGTGACTGAGGACAGATTTGAACTCAGGTCTTCCTGACTCCGGGCCTGGCACTCCATCCACTGTGCCACCAAGCTGCCCATGTTGACTACCTTCCAGTGATCTCTCAACTGCCAAATCTAAAGGCCTATTCTCTTAATCATCCTTTTCTCCCATCTCTAGGTCTCTCCTGTTTCTTACCTGACTGATCTCCAGTCTCTTCTGCTTGTTCTTCATCTAAGTCATGCCATGGACCCCGAGCGTCCCCCAGGGCTCTATCCTGGGACCCCTTCTCCTTCTTCTCTTAGACTCTCTCAGCTCCCAGAAGTTCAGCTATCATTTCTGTGTAAATGATTCTAGGATCTCTTTATCCAGCCCCAACCATTTTCTTGACCTCCATTCTTGCATCTCCAACCACTCTTGAGACATTTTATGCTCCCTATACATAAAACTCAAGTCATTGTCTTTCCCCAAAAACCATTCTCTTCTTCTGAACTTCCCTATTCCTATCCAGGAACCACCATCCTCAGGGGCTCTCAGAGGAGGTGCTGTCTTCAAGTCCTCTGTCTCACTCAGCTATGTGTCTGATGTCAACAAGGCCTCTTGATGCTGCCCGCACCACACCTCTGCTCTCTGTCCCTTTCTCCCCTCTCACACAGCCACCTGGAGGTGCAGGCCTTCCCTACAGGAAAAGGATTTTGGCTGGTCTCTCTGACTCACCTTTCCTCCATCGGAGCCACCTTCCACTCCACTGCCAGAGTGACCTTCCTAAGGCTCGGGGAGGACCAGGTCACCTCCCCATTCAATAAACTGCCGTGGCTCCCCATTGCTTCCTGGACCCAATGTAAAATCTTCCTGAACCCGCCTGCCCTCCGTGGACTCTCTAGTAGAGGCCTCAGACCCATGGTCTGAGGGTCACATGGGTCCCACCCCACTCAGGAGTGCCGCCCGAGCCACAGTAAAATGTAGTTCCTATCTGATCATAATACACTGATATAGTAACAATAAAAAAAAAAGTCAGGAGATAAACATGTGGCTTTCTAATGACTCATCTGGTTTTCTAAGAGAGATCCTTCCTTCTGGTTTACTGGCTCTCATTTCCCACTGGGGACAATCTAGAGCCTGGTGACCGGTCTTCATGACTGTTCTGCAAGTTGGAACATGACTCCGCACCCCTTCCTCAGCTGACACTCCAGGCCTGGAACATTCTCCCTCCTCGCCCCATGGCCTCCTTCATGACTCCCCCCAAGACGGCTCCCAATTTACCCTGCCTATATCTTTAGACACATTGCTGTTTGCAGGCCATCTCCTCCATTGGAACGTGAGCTCCTCAAGGCAGGGACCGTTTTTGTTTTTCTTGTATCTCAATGTTAATGAGTTTCTGGAACATGGTAGACCCTTAATAACGGTCAGCCAATCACTGTACATTTATTCAGCACTGACTGTGCTAAGCACTATGGGAAGCAGAGGGAACACAAACAGAGGCACAGACAGTCCCTACCAGCCAGCAGATGTGCACAAACCCTCTTTCTACAGGACCGTGAGCCCAGCTCCACACTGAAGTCCAGCTCCTTCGGTCCCAACACATACACAGCTTCAAAAGCTTCTGGAATGCCTGAACTGGGTTCTTTTTTCACAGCCTGGTTTCTGGCAAGGCTTTGGCCAGACAGTCTGGTAAGAGAGGAAGCTAACAGGAGACCAGGACTGACCTCTAGGCAGGTTTTTGGAAGAGCTCTAGAAGCAAACAAAGGAGGAGGAAGGGAAAAGTGGCCTCAGCCTCAGCAGCATCACAACCTTGGCATCTCTGGGACCAGGAGAAGCAATGGCCCCCCAGGCAGATGGGGAGGAATGGGACTGTGCTTGTTACTGTGGGCCTCTTCCCCAGGAGCTGGAGTGATGGGAGGGGCTGGTGATCCTGCCTCCAGCCCTGCCTCACTTCCCACTAACTGGGTGGTGTTCTTTAATTCTGACAAAGACTACATTGGATGGATTTAATATTATCTAGTTGGCCCTGTCCTTTATTTCAGCAGGAGGGAACACATGTCCTCTGGAGGTCGCCCACCAGTGATCTGGCCTAGCTACAAGCTGGAAGATCATCCCATGGAGTTTTCTCTCCCTCGATGGAGGTATAAGCTTCCTTCCAAGCACAAGATTACTATGGACTCAGGTAATTTTTCATAAATCTGCCTGAGGGACACGAACCTAACAGTAACCAAGGGTTAGAGTAATAGGTTTTCTTTTGTTTCCCAAATTTAACAAACAGTATTTCAACATACAAAGATCATAAAAAAGGAATGCACATGAAAATGCAAAGTTCTTCCATAATTGAATTCTTTTTCTCAAATATATTGCTTTCTTAAAATAATAAATAAAAACATATAATACTTAGAAAATTTAAAGAACAAGTGAAGTTGAAAGTTTCTAATTAGCAAGTGTACAATTTCCCGAAGAAATCCAAAGAGATAATTACCCGTTAGTGACTTTTTACTGTTACAGAGTCTGGTAAAGCCATTCTTCCGGCTCAGGTGCTGGAAAACCCTGGGAAAGAGTCTGCTCAGTTCTAAGCAACTGTCTTCAAATGGAAGCTCCATATTTCCTAATAAGGATAATCCCCTTGGTGCATATACACAACCATCTTCCAGGAAAATCTTCAAGGACATCTTAAGACCTGAAGTAGATCACCTACTTTTCACCCCTAAGAAATCAACTAGAAAAAGAAAAGAAAAATTCATTCAAATCTATTCATTATTATCATCAAAAAGTCTTTATCAAATGCCTGACTGTCCACAATTGTATATTAGCACTGCACAAAAATAACCAGGCATAAAGAATCACAATTCATTGTCACTTTTCCAATAACCTTGATTTCACAGGAACTGGGAACCACCAGTGGGAAGGCTCCCTCTGCCACAGCAAGTCAGCACCTGTTCTTAAATTGATCACCTGAGAAAGCTGCCCAAACACTGAGAGTTTCAATGACAAGTCCAGACATACTCAGTGGCCAGCTCTCTGTCTACTTCTTGCCATACCCCCAAAGCTTATGATAGAAAAATTATAGATTTAAACCAGATATACAGTATTCCATTAGTTCCTTGGGATAAGCAATAATTCTGATACAACTTTATTTTGTGATAATAAAGATCATGTGTATGGATAGTCCAAACAATGGGCTGACTCAGAATGTCTGACCTTGACCAGACGAAACCCAACTGAGTCGATTTCCCCGCCTTTAATGAGTTCTTTGTCATCTGAATGCTGGATTATGTGCCATATGGACATTTTACTGCTTTCATCTGAAGTGGTTTTTAAGAACAGCTACGACCCCAGGAAAAAGTGGTAACTCTCTTAAACAGAGCTTTGCTGACTGTTAAGAGATACTGCAGCTGCTGTTGGTGTGAGGAGGTCATTCAAGCTCAGAAAGAAACAGAATCAGCTGTACTAAAGTCCAAAAGAAGTGCAGTTGAAAATTAAAAACACCAAGAATTCACAAACCATTGCTAAGAAACAGCCTGATTAATCCTCATAAAAGAAACTCAGACATCCAGAAGAACCTGGAAGGTGGAGGGGTTGTTACTGGCTCTTCTACAGTCTTCCTAAAACAGAGAGAAGGCCAGGGATAAAAAGCTGCTGTTACTATGGGGAGAAAAAATACTTGTCAGAAAAAGAAAAATATAAAAACAAGAGTCCTAAAGGTTGAGAAAAGGTACTTTTTACTGATGAAACTCACTTTTTCATTCAAGACTATACCAGGGGCAGCCAGACAGCACAGTGGATAGAACACCGACCCTGGAGTCCGGAGGACCTGAGTTCAAATTCAGCCTGAGACATTTGTCATTTACTAGCTGTGTGATCATGGGCAAATCACTTAACCCCAACTGCCTTGCCAAAAACAACCACAAAAAGCCTAATCCAAAATCATTGTCAGAAAAAGTCTATGGAAATCTATATCTGGATATCTGTGTCAGATTGCAAATCATTCGCCCAAAAATGCTTGGGGAACTGTTCACTTCCGGCAGGCCTAGAAGTCTTGTTCCCAATTAAGAACACTGAACTCTGATAAAGATATTGATATTCTGAGAAAGTGAATTACAGAAATTTCCAAACGGTGATGGAATGCTACAGCATTTCAGGCATATGAAGCTTGGTACCGCACCACATATCACAAAAGGTCATGAAAGCTATTCCAGAAATATTAATCATAGGAAATTACAAAATGGGCAATTTCAGAGAAAACTAAGAAGACTCGTACAAAATGACACAGAGTGAAGTGAATGCCCAAACAATTTATATAACGATAACAGCATTATAAAGAAAAACAACTTCAAGAATCTTTAGAATGCTGGTCGAGGCAATGATCACCAGACAGACTGAAGATAAAGAGAGGCGATGGGCTCAAAATGCAAAATAAGATAGACATTTTTCAACATGGCCAGTGAGGGAATGTGCTTCACTAACTATACATATTTGCTATGAAGGTTTTCTTCTTTTTTTTTCAACTGGGGAAAGGGTAATGAAAAAATAGATACTTATTGGGGGTGGTTCTTAAAGGCAGAAAAAAATATCCTAGAGATGGGGATAAACATGCTTCAGTGGACTGGGCAGTCATCTGATTTAAACCTCACTGAAAAGCCATGGGCTAGGAATAAGTGGAAGTTTCCTTAAATTGATAAACACTTCTGATCTAAAACCAAGAGCAAGCGTCATCTCTAATGGGGACAAATTGAAGTCTCCCCACTAAGATCAGGGGTGAAGCAAGGAGGTCCACTGTCATTCTTCCTATTCAATATTGTGTTAGAAAGGTTAACTATACCTATAAGACAAGAAAAAGAAACTGAAGGAATAACAGGCAATGAAGAAATGAAACTCTCACTCTCTGCAGATGATGATGATGTACCCGGAGAACCCCAGACACTCAGCTAAAAAACTAGGTGAAACCATTAACAGCTTTAGCAAAGTTACAGAATATAAAATAAACCCACATAAAATCATCAGCATTTCTATGTTCCCAACCAAAGCCAGCGGAAAGAGACAGAGAAATTCCATTCAAACTAACTGCAGAAAGTGTAAAATGCAGGGAGCCTACCTCCCAAGGCGAGCCTAGGAACCCTACAAACACAATCACAAAAGCTTTTCCTACAGACACAGATCTAAACAATGAGAGAAATAGTCACTGCTTACGGGTAGGCATATTGTTCATGTATCTTTGCTGAATTCGAAGATCTTTCCCACCTATGAACAGGCCTGTGTGACCTGCTTAAATCCCATGAAAGTCTAAGTCGCACGTGGTGGGAAGAGTTTGCTGAATGGATAGAACAGGAAGAGTAGGGCAGAGCCGGGAGGAAGTTGGTGACAGCAGTTAGGGCAAAGGAGAGAGAGCACACAGGCAGGCACAGCTGGTTGGGGGGGGGGGGGGACCCCTGCAGTGCTATACTGACTTCTTGCTTACTATGATGGATTTGACTTTCTGGTGTCTGAATAAATGGTTTTCTTCTGCCTTCTATACTTTGTAATTCAGAACTAGTCACCATTGGTGCTGTGAATATTGCCTTGGCGATACAGTGGGGGAATAATATAATAAAATATTACAATTCTACCTAAATTAATTTACTTATTCAGTGCCATCAAATTACTAAAGATTATTTTATAGGGCTAGAAAAAATACAACAAAATTCATCTGGAGGAACAGAAAATCAAGAATCCCAAGGGAATCGAAGAAAAGTGAAGGAAGGCAGCCTCGCCGTAACAGATGCCAAACTACACGGCACAGCAATGATCACAAAACAATCCATACTAGATAAAAAAACAGATTAATCTATGGAACAGATGAGGCACACGGTACACAAAAGTGAGTGACTACAATAACCCAGTGTGGATAAACCCTAAAGTACAAGAAAATTCAACAAAAATTGGTGGGAAAACTAAAAACCAGTCTAGCAGAAACTAGGCACAGACCAACATCTTATACTGTACACCAAAATAAACTCAAAATAGGTACATGACTTGGACATGAAGAGGGATATCAAAAGCAAATTAGAGGAGCATGGAAATTTTTACCTGTCAGATCTATGGATAAGGGAAGAATTCATGACCAAACAGGAGATAGAGAGGATCACAGGAGGCAAAATAGATCATTTTGATTGCATTGAATTTAAAAGTTTTTGAACAAGCAAAACCAATACAGCCAAAATTAGAAGGAAAACAGGAAACTGGGGAAATTTCACAGCAAGTTTCTGTGATAAAAGCCTCATTTCTCAAATATATAAGGGAAATAAGTCAAATTTTTAAAAACAAGAGCTATTCCCCAATTGATAAGTGGTTAAAGGACATGAATAGGCAGTTTTCAGAAGAAGAAACATTAAAAAATGCTCTAAGTCATTTATAATAAGAGAAATGCAAATTAAAACAACTCTGAGGTACCATATCACTCCTATATCAGATTGGCTAACATGAAAGTAAAGGAAAATGACACTACTGCACTGCTGGTGGAGTTGTTAACTGATCCAACCATTCTGGAGAGCAATCTGGAATTATGACCAAAGGGCTATAAAACCAGGCATACCCTCTCACCCTGCTACTAGGCTGGTACACCAAAAAGATCAGAGAAAGAGAAAAAGGACCTATTTGAACATCAATATTTGTATTTTTTTTAGTAGTAGCAAAGAATTGGAAACTAAGGAGATACCTATCAATTGGAGAATGACTGAATAAGGGGGCGGAGCCAAGATGGCAGAGTGAAAGCAACGACTCACCTAAGCTCCTGGAAAAACTCCTCTGGATATCTCCGGGGGGAGAGTCTGACCAGACTTTGGAGGTGTAGAATCCAGTGGGTGACGGACTTTGACGGATTCGGAGCCCAGGCTGGACCGGAGGGTCCATGGGAGGGATCTGTTCCGCGGGGGTAAGACCCCGGCGCACAGCGCAGCGCGGTCGGCGCGGCAGGGCGGAGGGGACCAGAGGAGCCCGGAGCCTGAGAGTGGCGGGCAAGACCAGCGGAGCAGGAGATAAGCCAGGCCGAGCCGGTGAGAGCCGCTGAGTGCCAGACATCAGCGCAGCAGCCCTTGAAATCTTCAGCCTGAAGACGGACTTCGGTGGGTCACTACTTGAACTTCCAGGAACTGGGATGGCAGAGTGATCAGTAAGTGCTCTCTCCTCCCCCCTGATGACCGTGAGGGAACCATAAAATTCTTCCCCAGATTAATCCTGGATCAGCGGGAACAGCAGAAGGGGGCAGGTGGTCTCCTAACACCAGAGGCTGGAAAAGTAGCAAAGGGGGATTCTTCCTACGGTGGCGGAGACGGCTGGAGGGACAGACGACCCAGGGCAGAGAAAATTCGCACTGAGACCCAGGCAAGCCTCAGAGCTGGGAGACGAGCCCCAGGAGGGGCGGGAACACGCATTAGCTTCTAGGCGTGCCCCAGCCCTCCAGGGGAAAAGGGAAGACAATAGGGAAGCTGGGATCACCATCCCCTGACCTTGCCTTTGCCTCAAGTCAGCTGAGGAGATATCCTGAGGACAGACCACCCCTCCCACATACCTAACAAGCTAACCCCAGGGTTGATCTGGGAAACAAAAAACAAAAGCCTGCTTTTAGCCTAGACACACATCAGCTCAACTTAAAGATCTGTACCTTCTGACTGAAAGAACCAAAAGCTACAACACTCAGCCAACATCATGAATCGGAAAAAGCAGACGAAAAGTGAAAAAACCATAGAATCTTTCTATGGGGATAAGGACCAAAACACAAACACCAAAGAGGTTAGAGCTGAGACTGTACTTCCATCTGAAACCTCAGATGGGACTATGAATTTCTCGCAAGCACAACTAGATTACCTGGAACGTCTGAAGAAGGATATAAAAGAAAAACTGGCCAATGATTTTAAAACTATAAAAAAAAAAAAAGAATTCACTGATGAGAATGACTGAATAAGCTGTGGTGTACGACTGTGATGGAGTAGGATTGTTCTATAAGAAATGACAAGCAAAAAGATTTACCAACTCATGCAAAGTGAAGCGAGCAGAACCAGAAGAACCCTGTATACCACAGTAACATAAATACTGAACCAATGATCGACTGTGAAAGACAGAGCTTTTCTAATCAATGCAGTGATCCACGATGATTCCAAAAGAATCATGAAGAAAAATGCTAACCTTTCTCAGAAAAAGGGCTATGGACTTTGAATGTGGACTGAAGCATAATGTTTTTTAATTTTATTTTGACTAATGCAAAAATATGTCTTACATGATTTCATATGTATAATGGGCATCCTATTTCTTGCCTTTCTCAATAGATGGGGGAGTAGCTAAAAGGAGGGAGAGAATAAGGAACTGAAAATAATTTTTTTTAAAGAAAATCAGTTGGCTATAATCAAGGCTAAACTTCAAGAAATGCACTGTTCCTCAAAGGTATGATATACTAAAAGCATGCCTTCATTATAAAGAATTAAAGAATATGTTCAAACTTCCAGCCAAGAGAGCTGTCTAAACAAGGCTAACTACCCAGTTGCCACATAGCTACTCCAGAAAAAACAACCTGAAATTTGCACCAGACCAAGAAATAATCAAGAAACCCAATGAGAAATTACAGTGACTTCTTCCATAACTACATAGGTCAGTTAGCCAAAAGACCCAGGCAAAAGGAAAGAGGGCTGCTATCAACACCAGCCCCAGCACAGGCTAATGAGCCTTCCCACACAACCCTGAAAGGTCAGAAAAACATTCAGCTTGCAAGGCTCTGTGTCTGGAGGCAGCAAAAGTAGAGTTTGCCCCTCTTGTTGCCCAAAGATCCAAGGGTGTCAGAAAACTTGGAAGCTGTGGGAGGATCAGAGACTGTAAAGCAGAGGAGTAGTGCTCAGATAGGGAGAGTAGAGGCCCAGGGTCGCCAAGGTGCTTCCGTTTGTTCTAAGGGAAGGACAGAGGGAGAAAGGAAATAAGCATTTATTTAATACCTACTATGCACCAGGCCCACATTGCTAGGAAGTCTCTGAAGCTACTGTGCTCTAAATCTTGAAGATCCAGAGTGGGGCTCAGGAGGTACAAGGCAGAGAAGGAATCCAAGGGTCCCAGAGTCAGACCTAGCAGGGCAGACCATCCCATCCAAAAGCACAGCAGGAAAAGGGGTCACATTCAGGAATTAAATTTGGAGAGATGAGATAAAGAGAGCACTCATAGTAAAAAAGAATTCTTGTAGATTTGGAGATCCTGAAAAGAAGCAAGTAACTCCATGAATACCTAGAAGAAATGAAGAGATGAAAAAAACTGTGAAAACTCTAGAGGAAGGAACTGGAAGGAGAATAAATAGCTCAAGAGAACAAGTGATAAAGCTTACAAAAGTAATAGACTCCCTCAAGGCTAGGCTAGGCCAAAGAAATCAATCTCATTCCATGAGACATCAAGAAACGTTAAAACAAAATAAAAAGATTGAAAAAAATGGGAGAAAATGTACAATAGATAAAAAATAGTTGACTTGGAAAACAAGGTAAAGAGAAACAACTTAAGAATTACTGGACTCCACAAAATGATATATTTTTCAAAAAGCGCAGGTACCGTTCTAAGAAATCACAAATAAAAAATGTCCAAATACATCAAAACCAGAGGGCAAAGTGAAGATGTAAAGAATCCGCCAATCACTTCCAAAAACCTCAAAAAGAAAAATCACAGGAACGTCACAGCGAAGATCAAGACCTCCTACGCTGCAGAAAAAAGACTGCACTGCAGCAGAAAGGAACGGCTCAAGCACAAGGTCACACAACCAAGATCACACAATAGCTGACGGTTCCTGTGACAAACAAGAGGTAATCTTGGAATGCCACATTCCAAAAGACAAACCAAGACTAACTTCACCTGCCAAGCTAGTGCAACAGTACAGAAGAAAAAATAAAGAGAACGTTCATAGGAAAGGGGACTTCCAAGCATGCCTGATGAAAAGGTCAGAGATAATGAGGAACTCTGAAATACAAGCAAGCACAGGAGTCAACAGAACCCTGGAATGGCCAATGCATTTGAGTTGTCAGAAGGGCCTGTGTGAGGTTGTAGTGCTAACAACCTAACAGGAAGATAAACAAGTCCTTCCTTCAGAATCCCAACCCCTTCAAAGTATCCTGAGGGGCTCACACTGCTAAGGGGAAATACGATCCAAACCAAACAAACTACATGATCCTGAAAGCCAACAACCAGGCTCTAAGGGCACAACCAACTGGGGAAAGGCTAAACCAACCATAATACATGCGTATCATGAAATATTACGGTGCCCTAAGAAACAACAAGAGAGACCACTTCAAAGAATCCTGGGTAATAGGAATTGATGCTGACCTAAGAGAAGAGAGAACGAAAGAACAGGCATTTATTAGCACTTACTATGTACAAAGCCCTGTACTAAACACTAGGGACACAAAAAAGTAATGGGGGAGAAAACACCTGTGGGAGGTCTGAGCTGCACATCGGACAGAAAGGTCCCATGGTCCCTAGGAGGGGCAGGAGCAAAGCGGATGGTGACAATGCCTCTTCTTTAATGTCATTTCTACTGACAGAATCCCACCAGTTTCTTGATGTTAAAGCATCTGACAAAGCCAAGCACTTTGACGGCCAGAATTTTCCTCTCTGGGTCTTCAGCAGCTGTGGCCCTACCGTGTCTTAGCTGCATCTCTCCAGGATTTTCTCCCAAAGATGATGGCTGCTGGCAGTGGGCTGGAAGCGATGCTATTCCCAGAGCACTTCCGTTCAGCACCCTAGACTGTCTCCATCTGGGTCCAAGGGAAGATGGGAGTCAAGATGGTGGTGGCGGTGGTGACACATAAGGCATTTCTATCCTATCTCTCCCTCAGAGGGTCCTGCAGCTTCGGCTTGGCTGGCTCATCTCTGCCTTGCGAGCAGCAGGTTCCAGGAGTAAGGAGAGAGAACCAGGAGAATCGTTTCTACAAAAATAGCAACAGTGCAAAGAAAAACAACTTTGGAAGATTTAAGAACCCACATAATACAGGGATCCACAAGGTTTCCAGAGACTCACCTCCTCTTGGACCACAGTCACTGCAGCCATTTTGCTTGAGATGCCTATCTGGCTTCGAGTTTGAAATTTTTTCCTATCTCAGTTTGCAATGGCAGGTGAAGGTTGTAATAGCAATGCCAAAAAACACAAGGGAGAAGGAGGTATAGACAAATGGGGTAGCTTTGAAAGCAAAGCTTTATTAATACGCCTCCATGAAAGCACATGTTTTCGTCCTCGATGCTTTCTATTCAAGGCTAGTGAAGAACACATTTTAGGAATAAGGAATGAAGGTGGAAAAAGACTTGTCCTCTGTACAGAAGCCTCATGACGGGAAGGCACTTGGCCCGGGGAAATTACTCACACAAAATCTGCTATGGTTACGGCATAGCTTACCGAGAGGAGCCCCTTACAAAAATCAATAGTCAGTCAATAAACGATGATTAAGCAACAACTGAGTGTCAACAAGTAGGGATACAAGACAGTCCTTGCAGTCTGATGGGAGTGATAAGCAAACCAGTGTGTGGAGACCAGCTCTAGGAAGGATCAGCAGAAAATAATACACAGAGGGAAGGTTGTCCAGCCCCCCACACTGTTCCCCAAACTAGGTGCTACGATTTACTGTACGAATGATTTACTGGAAAAGGAAGTAGGGAAGCTCAGTGCCTACAACTGTGGTAGACCAAGAAGAAGAAAGAAGACACTTACAAATGTTGTGCCTGGGCATTAAGAAATGCCAACTTGTCCCAGCAAATTCATTCTATTTTAACAGACACAAAAGAAGACAGTGCTGATGTGGGAGCCGTATGCTGAATCAACAGTCTACACAAATGAAGAAATAAGGCAGGAGCTGGAGAAAAGGAGAGAGGTGAAAAAAAGTACAGTATACGATGCAAACAACTCCAACGCTGACCGACTTAAGCAAGTTTTGATGCTAAAATATGGGAAATGAAGGGTGGGAAGGCTAGGTCCCAACAATGATAATTTTGCACAGAAGTTCAAAAGGTAGAAGTCAAATGCCATAACCAGATCAAACAAGCCTGAAAAGCACCTCTGTCCAAAAAGAGTTGGTTTATTTTGTAAGCAGAGAGATACAGCAGCATGAGGGTGATCTCCTATTCCATCAAGCAGCTCAGGAGAAGGCGAGAGAAAAGAAAACATGGAATAAGCCAGGCTACGGGCTGCCGGGACCTTGTGGAGACAAGGCCTGTTTAGGTACAGGCTGACCTAGACCAGGGATAGGGAACCTGCAGCCTCAAGTCCACATGTGGCCTTCTAGGTCCTTGGGCGCAGCCTTCTGACTGAGTCCAAGTCTTACAGAACACAGGGACATGTTCTGTGAAGTGACCTAGTGGGCCACACGTATCCTTGAGGCTGCAGGTTCCCCACCCCTGACCTAGACTGTCTGCTCCGACTCTAAGATTATACGACTGTCCTATGCCCAGGAGAAGGTGAGCGAAGGTCAGGTGAAAGCTTTGGAGGCGGACACACACAGGGAGAAGCAAATGAGGGGAAACAGAGTTGTCTTCAAAGATGAGAGGAATGATCACAGAGCCAGAAGATGCCTCCTGTTCTGTTTGGTCCCCAAAGACAGGAGGTGCAGAGAGCTTTGAAGCTGCTTTTCCAACACCTCCAAGGAGCAGGCCACCTCAGGATGGGAGAGAGCCTTCCCCAGAGGTCTTCAAAGCAGGGTCTAGATGGGTGTCGCAGAGGGGAGGTTCAGGCTCAACCATATCAACAGCCCCTGCGGCGGTGTCCAACCAGGAGTTGAAGGTCCTCACTGCCCAGGGCTCTAGGAAAGGCTCCTGGAGTCAGAGGAGACCCTGTCCAACTCGGCACCCACACCCACTGGCCACTGGAGCCTCCCAGGGAGCTCCCTCAGGACATGAGCTCCCTCGTAGGGGTCCTGCGGGGTCATTACTATTGTTCAGAGAGAGTGTCCTGGGAAGTTAGCTGGTCACAAGCAAATATACCATCGAGGCACGCCCTGCATTGGTACAGCAGGTGCCAGGGCAGCAGCTCAAAGGGAACAGAACACAGCACCCGGATCGGAGTGGCCATTCCAGCTTCCTGAGGGACCCCGAACAAGGCACCTCGCTGGTGCCACAGGGCCCCCTTCTGTTCTCAATCCTCTGACCCGATGCCCAGCGCCAGGATCAGGAGGGCCAAGGGTCAGCCCAAGAAAGGGCTGCCCAGAAAACCCGAGAGTGAGAGATGCATATGGAGACCTACATATCCCTACCTGTGCACACCCCTATGCATATATGCCCACACACGCACACGTGTGTGAAGCACATATCCCTGCATGCACACTCACACAAGCGCACACACCTACGCACGCACACACCTACGCACGCACACACCTACGCACGCACACACCTACGCACGCACACACCTACGCACGCACACACATACACACACTCACCCGCACACACAGACGCGCTCACGCACCCACGCGCGCACACACTCACCCGCGCACACGGGTCCGCCCAGGTCTCCAGCCACTTCCCAGACCCACAGCTCGCCCCCATTTTACAGGGCGGTAAACTGAGGCCGCGAGGCGTGGTCAGGGGGTTGGGCGGCCGGCGGGGCACTCGGGCACGCCCGGCCTGCACGCCCGCTGGCTGGCCCGGCTGTCGGCGCCCCGTGCCTCAGTTTCCCCCGGACGCCTCCCCGCTAGGCCCCGCTCGGACCCGGGGCGCCTCGGTCTCCCCGAAGGCACAGCGGGGTCCGGCCGCGCTCTGGGGCTCCCCTCCTCCCCCCCACGCCCGGCTCGCAGGCCTGCCTGGCCCAGAATCGAGGCCTACCTGAAGGCCGGGCGCGGCGCCGCCGACAGACCCGGGCTGGACGGATCCCACCCACCTACTGAAGGCTGGCAGCAATCCAGGCCCAGGAGGCGGGTCGCTTCGCGCCTTCTCGGACCGCGGACCAATCAGAGGCCAGGATTCGGGGCCCGGCAGAGAGCGACAGCCGGGGCCTGCCAATCCCGTCCCGCGGGGGGCGGGATCCGAGGGTTCCGAAGGCAGAAGCGCGCACAACGGTTGCTAGGGACGCACGGAGCCTGGGCTACGGGGGCCGGCGGGGGCCAAAAGGGGAACGCTCCCGGAGCTGCTCAACTGCGGGCGCCGCTCCGCGTCCCGAGCCCATCTCCCTCCAGGAAGCCTACGGAACTTCTCCGCGCACCGGCCCAGGCCGTCCCCGGGGCCCGCGGCGGCCTTCGGCCGTCCCCTCCACGCAGCCCTCCCGGCTCGCCCCGTCCGCGGTCCCCCGCGTGGGATCCGGCCTTCCCCGCCGGGCCGGGCTGGATCTCGGTGTCAGACCCGCCCGTGCCCAGCCCAGCCTCGCAGCGCGGCTAATAGATGGAAGACGGCGGAGATGGCGCCGCTCCTGGGGCATCCCGCAGGGCAGAGGACTTGCCCAGGGTCACACCAGCCGCCTGGAGACAGAGGACCCGGCTCGGAGCCGCTGCGCTCTTGGCCGGACCGCAAAGACAGAAGTCGGTCCACAAGCGCCCAGCACGTGCCCTGCGGTGGGCTAAGCCCCGGGGGCACAGAAAGACAGCGCCTGCCCCCCGAGCTTAAAGCTCAACGGGGGAGAAGCACCCCACAAGCCAAAGACGGGATGAGCTAGAGAGAATCCCCAGGACAAGGCACCTAAGTCAAGGGGAGGGCGAGGCTGCCTGTGGGACGTGGCGGAGGGAGGAGGGAGGGCCTGCCAGGAAAGGTGCCAACCGGGTCTGGCTCAGCGTCAGCCAGGGGAAGGCAGTGCTAGGCACGGAGGGAGTCAGGGAAAGAGCCTGGAGGCGGGAGATGGAGGCAAGAAGGCCAGTGTCACCAGACTGGAGCCGGGGTGGGGACTCAGCGAGGTGCCTAGTCTGTGCTGGGCTCTGAAAAGGAGAAGGAAGAGGAAGAAGAGGAGGAGAGGGGGAGAGGGAGAGAGGAGAGAGAAAGAGGGAGAGAGGAGAGAGAAAGAAAGAAAGAAGAGAGAGAGAGAGAGACAGAGAAGGACAGAGAGAGAGACAGAGAGAGAGAGAGACAGAGAGAGAGAGAGACAGAGAGAGAGAGAGAGAGAGAGAGAGAGAGAGAGAGAGAGAGAGAGAGAGAGAGAGAAGCCCCTGCCCCAGACAGCTTCCCGGAAAGAAGGAGCCTTCCGGAGATGCCGCTGGCTGTCCAGTGGCTCCCCCCCGAAAGGATGAACAGCCCGGGGTCCTCGTCCCGAGGGGGCGTTGGCACCAGGGGAGCCGCCCGCACCGCCCCGGGCTGCGCCGGGGATGCCAGCAGCACGTGCTGCCTCCTCCCCAGGTCACATCAGCCTCCCGTCCTCCCCCTCCTCCTCCCATTCCGGACGCAGTTCCCAGCCCCTCCTCGTTCATTGGCCCTCCTCCTTCCCTTTTTCCCTTCTCCCTCTTCCTTTCCTCCCTCCCATCTCCTCTTCCCCGCCCCTCCCTCTCCCTCCAGCTGTCACAACTTTCCCCTTTGAAACTACAACTCCCAAGAGGCCTCGGGAGCCACACATGCGCACCGCATGCCACTCCGGTCATTCAGCCACGGCGAAGCCGATTGGCCTGCCGGCGGCTGAATCCGACTCCCTGATTGGCTGAGGAGCTGCGGCGACAGCTTCCGGAAAAGAGAAGAGCCACCAACATGGCGTCGGGGGGCGGCGCGGGGCTGCAGCAGCCGCCGCAGGAGATGATGGAGGGTGAGCGGCCCCTGCGGGGGAGGCGGCCCGGGCGGCGGGGGCGGGGTGGGCCCCTTTCCTCCCTCGAGGCTCGCGTGGATCCAGCCCGCCCTGCCGCGTCCGTGGCCTAGGCCCAGCGTCGCGTCCCCCTTCCGGAGGGGGAAACTGAGGCATGCCGGAGCGCGCTGCGCGGGCCGCCCGCCCTCCGGACTGGGGGACGCGCCGGTGGGGGCGGAGGGCGCCGGCCTCCCCTGTCCAGGCTACCCTCGGCCCCTGGAGACCCCGCTCCGGGTGCTGGGGGGACCGAGCCTGAGGCGGCGGCCCTGCCATCCGGGAGCGCTCCCCAGCCGATCCGTCCTGGGGTTGGGGGCGGGCATTCCTGGCGGGGGCAGCGCCCGGAGCAGAGGCGCCGCGGTGGGAACCTAGAGTTCCCAGAGGCGGATGGTGTGCGGTGAGCCCCGGGGTTGGGGGGGGGGGGGGGTCCTTGCACACAGCGGGTGCTTTGGGGTGCAGTGCACGGAAGCGCTGACGGTCCCTGCTGGCCCCCTCCCTGCCCCCCCACCATCTTCCCACAAGGAGCCCCTGGATAGACTCAGAGTCAGCGTTCCCCATATACACCCCGGCCTGGGCACAGGGTCTCTCTCTCACGGACACGTTAAGCCCTTCGAGGCCAGGGGCTGGTCACCCTCGTCTCCATGTCTCCAGCGCCTGGCACGCAGGGGTGGGCAGCGCCCTGGCAGTGGACTCTGAACTCTGGGTGGGGACTGGCCAGGCGGAGAAGGGAGCGGCCCAAGCCTCCGCGGGCGGACAGGAGTGCCCCGCGTGAAAGCAGCGTTCTGTGGGAGGGAGAGCGGGCTGTCCTCCAGGGCCTCTGTGCGCAGCTTCCTGGGGCCCGTGTGACCGTGGGCATTCCTGGGTCCTCCTCTGTCAAACAGGAGACCCCGTGGAGTGCCCGCCCCCTTCAGAGCGCCAGGCCAGGCTGCCCCCCTGCTGAGCCCGGCGCGGGACGGCCGTGCCCCGCCTCCTGAATACAGCCCTCCCTGGCGATCCGCTCCAAGGAGCGTGGGGTCTCGGAGGCTCGGGCCCGCGGGGTGTCGGAGGCTCGGGCTGAGGCTCGGGCCCGCGGGGTGTCGGAGGCTCGGGCTGAGGCTCGGGCCCCGTGGGGTGTCGGAGGCTCGGGCCCCGCGGGGTGTCGGAGGCTAGGGCTCCGCGGGGTCTCGGAGGCTCGGGCCCGCGGGGTGTCGGAGGCTCGGGCTGAGGCTCGGGCTCCATGGGGTCTCGGAGGCTCGGGCCCCGTGGGGTGTCAGAGGCTCGAGCCCCGCGGGGTCTCGGAGGCTCGGGCTCCGCGGGGTGTCGGAGGCTCGGGCTCCGCGGGGTGTCGGAGGCTCGGGCCCCGCGGGGTGTCGGAGGCTAGGGCGCCGTGGGGTCTCGGAGGCTCGGGCCCCGTGGGGTGTCGGAGGCTCGGGCTGAGGCTCGGGCTCCGTGGGGTCTCGGAGGCTCGGGCCCCGTGGGGTGTCGGAGGCTCGGGCTCCGTGGGGTCTCGGAGGCTCGGGCCCCGTGGGGTCTCGGAGGCTCGGGCCCCGTGGGGTGTCGGAGGCTCGGGCTCCGTGGGGTGTCGGAGGCTAGGGCGCCGTGGGGTCTCGGAGGCTCGGGCTCCGTGGGGTCTCGGAGGCTCGGGCCCCGTGGGGTGTCGGAGGCTCGGGCTCCGTGGGGTCTCGGAGGCTCGGGCCCCGTGGGGTGTCGGAGGCTAGGGCGCCGCGGGGTGTCGGAGGCTCGGGCTGAGGCTCGGGCTCCATGGGGTCTCGGAGGCTCAGCCCGGGCGCCGCGGGGTGTCGGAGGCTCGGGCTGAGGCACGGGCTCCGTGGGGTCTCGGAGGCTCGGGCCCCGTGGGGTGTCCAGAGGAGGGGAGTCACGAGAACGGCAGAAGGAGAGACTGAGATGTGTCCTAAACCACCGAGCATTCAGACGGCTGTCCTGAGGCAGCGGCAGCGCCGCGGGCACGGGCTGCCCTGTCCGGGCGGGGGCACCTGTGCCGTCAGGGCTTCCTCAGGTGCCCCGTGGGGCGGTCCGCCCTCCTCAGCTGCCTGGCCAGCAGGACCCAGGTGGTCAGCGAAGGCGGCCAGGGCAGCGTGTCCGTGACGGCCCGGGCTCCTCTCGGTCACTGCTCCTCACCCCCTTAGCGCGTGTCAGGCGCAGAGGAGGAGGACTCCCCGGGCACTGGGGCCACAGGCAGTCTCAGTTACAGCTGACCGTGCCCCGCGGACAGGCTGGAGCGCTGCTGTGCGTCACTGGGCTCGGCTCGGTCACCTCACCTCACACGCTGTTCTCGTTCAGTTGACAGAAGAGTGGAGTCCGAAGAGTCAGGGGACGAAGAGGGGAAGAAGCACGGAGCCGACCTGGTCTCGGACCTCAGTCAGCAGAGTCTGAGAGACGAGCAGAACCTCGACAACCCCGAAGGTACGTGCGGGTGCGGAGCCCATGGCGTGGGGAGCCTGGGGGGGTCCGTGGGGCCGGGCCATGGGCCACGCCCCACTGCCAGGGCAGCTGCTCCCCCTTGGGTCCGCTGCACAGCCGCAGCGGTGGGCCTGGAGGGACAGACTCAGGGCATCAGAGGCCAGCCTCCATGGTGGAAGTGCATTCTCTGTGGCAGATGGGGAAGTGGGTCACGCGAGATATGGTCCAAGAAGGGAGACCCAGACTCCGCCCTGGGCCTGGCTCTGACGCTTTTTTTGGTCTAATAATGACGTGTCCCTTCCAGAAGAGCGATCTTGTTTCTCCTACGGCTCATTTTTGAGTTCGGATGATCCTTTCTAAATTGAAGGAAGTTAACGCGCTATGCCGAGAAGGCACTTCCAGGTCCTCTCCATTGGGTGGGAAACACAGGAAGCTGGAGCTCTCCTCGGGGCTGCTTTAGTTGCTTTAGTGGTAAAAAAAAAACAACATGAAATCATAAGGGAAGAAAAGGATGTTTGCAACCAGCGGTCTTGGTTTTCTTTATTTTTTTTTAAATCATTTTTTTAAAAAATTCATATTATTCACGTTACCTCTTAAGTACACTGGCAACTCTGGAAGCCCAGTTGTAAGGCAGAGCACCGTTACTAAGAAGGTCCTGGTCAGACTCAGTCTGCCATGGGTCATTAGCCTCTGGGGGCATTGTGTGGGCAAGGCCAGTGGTTTACACCAAACTGGCTCACGATCACCCCCAGCTCTTTGTTGAAAGGCTTGTGCTGGTGACTCAAAGGGCTTCTCAGACTGACTCTAGTGTTTATGTCTTATTAAAGTTTGTATAAGTAAGTTTAACCACGATGTGAGGTCTCGCTCACATCAAGTTTTCGATTTACAAAGTATTCATTGAAGGCGTACTCTGTGCAAGGCATTGCAGGAATTGTAGAGATGAGTAAAACAGAGGCCTGCCCTCGTGGAGATCAGAACCAGCATCTACTGTCATTTGCAGGAATCATCTGTCATGCAAGTAATCTGACTATTTTATCTCTCCATACTGATTTCTGGGTGGTTGTTTTTAACTTGAGAACACATTAAGATAAGTAGATTGGCAGAGGCCCCCATCAGGCCCTAACAGCCTGCCCTCCCTGAAGTCCCTCTAGAGCCACCCACTGGATTGGCCTCACGTGCCCATCCCTCCCCCTCCCAGGATAGACCCCCCCCCCTCCAGAGTGTGATGTTTTGAAATTCCATTTTATGAGCTCAGCCTGCAGGCCTTCCACATCCCTCCTCTTAGTACCTTGAGGATCAGATACAGACTCCTCTGTTTGACCTTAGTAGCACTTCCCAAACCATCCCCTAACCTACCTTTTCAGCCTTGGTGTACGTTTCTTTCCTTCACACATTATCATGCCTGTGTCCGGTCTCTGTGCCTTTGCTTGGCATTTCCTAGGCCTGGAGTGCCTTCCCTCCTCTCCTCTGCCTCTTCATGTCCCTCAGCTCAGGCATTGCTTTATGAAGCCTGTCCTGTTGCTGCTGGCAGCCAGGGCCTGCTCTCTCAGCTTCCCTGGTGTGTATTTTGTCTCTATATGTCAGTATTGTCTCTCCCTAGACTAGAAGGTCCTGGAGGGCACTGGCTGTCTCATCTTTGTCTTGGGGGGCCAGTTCTTAACACATAACAGACATCTCAGACCTTCTTCCTCTGTGTTGGCCCTCCCTGATGTCCCAGGCCACTTTCCTGGCCCCTGAAGAATCCCTGAGTCGCAGCACCATAGGCAGACTGGTCTTTAACCGTTTCCCAAAGAAGAATCTTTTCTCCACCAGGAGTGACCAGCCAGCTTGAACCCTTCCTAGAACGGTGGTCCACACCCTCTCCCATCCAAGGTCTCCCCAGCCATTCCAGCCCACATTCACTTCTTGCAGACTTCTACCCTCTGAGACCCAACCATGCAAGTCTGACCTCTCAGAGTCAGAGCTTGAGCTCACAACCTGGCTCTGCCAGCATGGTCAGTCAGCAGAAGGAGTATTGGATCAGGAGGCAGGAGTTCTGGGCTCACATCCCAACTCGTGACCTTTGGCAAGCCACAGAACCTCTGCAGGCCTCACTTTCCTCATCTGTAAAATAAGGGAGCTCAACTTCCTGGGTCCCCTGCAGCTCCAGTCTAAATTCCACAGGATAGCCCCATGCCCTGTTTGAAGACAACTGTCCTACGCCCCCATGTGCCCCCCCCACCCCGCAGGTCCTTCACCAGCTCCTCCTCTCTCTGGTCATCCCCATTGCCCCTGTTTGAGTTTCTGCCATTGATCACCCTCATTTCCCAAATATGGCACCTCTGGAGCTGCCCATGGGCTCTCCCTACTCACATGCCTCCCTCTGAGGGTTCAAAGTCCAACTTATGGTCGCTTAAGCTCGAGTGACTGAAAGAGGTTTCTGTGTTCTGCACCCAGGGCTTACTTCTCATCCGTGACCTTCCATGAATGATCACTTGCCAAATCCTTGGTATGTCCTGGTTCTGTTTGAACCCTGCCTCATGCCCATACTCTTTGACCCCTCCCTATCAACCACCTCCCAAGTCATCCTTCCCCCTGCAGTAACAATCCCATTTCTTAGTCCAAGCCAAATTCCTGGCTCTCAGAGGCAGAAGGCCCCTGGGCAGCTCTCCCTGAGGAGAAGCGCCCATGCAGTAACCAGCAGGGCAGTCTGCACCAAGGCCCCCAAGAGGAGCCACCCATGCTGCTTGCCCTCGGGTGGCCTTGCAGCTTCATCCTCTCATCTTTCTGAGACATTTTCAGGGCCTTCTCCAGGCATTCCTTCCCTCCTCCCCTCCATGCTTACCTATGGCCTCTCTGCTGAAGTTCAGAAGCACCAGGCCTCAAGGCCTCCAGGATGCCCTCCTTTTTACCCACCTCCTCGCTGTCCAATTCCTGTCATCTTTGAACTCCCTCAAAAATGCTACGTCCTCCCAAAGCTCTTCCTCCGCTCTCACAGAGCACTTGGCTTTATACCTCTCTCACAAAGTTGAATCTGTGTTTGTGTCTTTCCCTCTCTTCTGTGAGGGCAGTTTAGGGGCTTTCCTGAGGGTTCTCTCTCCCCTAGGCTTTAGTTGGGCACTCTGTACACAGTAGGGGCTCAGTAGGCCTCATCTCAGTGCCCCCGCTAGATGTCCCAAGCATTGGCTTGTTCCATCTCTTGGAGAGGTGGATAGGATCCTTGGAATTGGGCAAGGCAATTATTGCAACCCTTCCCAGTGCCCTGGGGGTCCAGGCCCTCTGCTAAGAGGGGCCACGCTGGGGTTGGGCTCTGCTCAAGGACTCATACTTCAGAGAGTGTCCGGAGGAAGGCGACAATAATGCTTTGGAGATCATTATGGGAGAAGGGTAACCCAGAGAGGTGAGGAGTGAGCAAGCTGTCTTCAGCGTGACCTGTAGAAGAGGCACTAGACTGGACCTGCCTTGAGGACCAAATTGGGAGCCCTGGGGGGAGGGCAGAGATAGCATTAGGCTCAGTACAAATAGAAACTTCCTAATCATTAGGGCTATCCCAAAGGGGAAGGGGCCATAGGTCTCCAGAGGTGAGGTGAGGGGCAGGGTGGGAGCCTCTACCTCCCATGTTCTCAAAGTAAAGATCGAGTGCTTGGGCCGGGGGGGACTGGCCTGGATATCCCTGGGGTCTCAGCCATCTCTGAGATTCCACAATTTTGTACGTTGCTCTTCGTCCATGACTTGAACATGTGGCGAAAGAAAGGATTACATGGAAGGGGAATTTGCTAGAATGAATTTGACAGTTAGTGCCCGCCACAGCCACCACTGGGGTGTTCAGGCTCAGGCCTGGCAGGTGGTGGGCAGTGTTCTGAGCCCCCATCCCACCTGTTCACTCAGTATTAGTGGCCTCATCACCAAGGCTGGAGAAATTCACTGTGAGAGCTGACAAGTGACTTTTCAGGCACAATGACCTAGAGGGGGAAAGCCTGGACTTTCAGGCCCTGGTACGGCAGACCCCAAGGGAGAAAATGGTAGCAGGTTCTGTGGGCCTTGGCTGACTCCTAAATATCTGCCCTCAGGATTATCTCCCAGCAGGGCTTTGGGGTCTCTTGTGTTCTGGAGCAGGCTCACCTTGCTTTGCTCTGGGTAGATGTAGGCAGCTTTCCAAAGCAATAAAAGGCCCATCCCAGAACCTCTGACAACTCAGCGTGGTCTACACTCCCAGAGCCTGAGCTGTTGCCGGAAACCAAAAGGAAGGCAATCTGGGCGGGAGGGAAGCCATCCAATTCTGCATTTCCATGAATCAGGGAAGAGCCCAGTGAGCCCAGCAGATAACAGGCCCTTCCTGTCCTCCTGGGGCTCAGCGGAGGGTGGAGAGGGAGAGCAGCCCACCAGGTGGCCCTGCCCCATAAGCACCATCCTCAGCAAAAAGTCAAGTTCTTCTTCCTTGGAGGCAGTCATGTTAATGGCATTTCTTTTACTACCACAGACAGCTCCACTCCACCATTGTTTATTTATTTTTATTCTGGATTTAATGATTGTCAAAATAGAACAGGAAAAGGAGGTTCTGGCTGTAGCATCCTTTTTCAGCACATCCTGTGTGCACAGCACTGTGCTGGGCTCTGGGGGAAGATACAAAGAAGGGGAAGGCAGGGTGGCTGCCCACAGCCCTGGCCTCCTTGGGCATCCCCACCTACAGCAGGACTTTGATTGTCAATTCTGGCCTTTGTGTAGAAGAAGCTGAACCGCCTGTGGATATGGAGACTGTTCACTTGGATGAAGATGCCGAGGTGACGTGGGGGGGGGGGGAGGTGTATGTGAGGGGAGGGGAATTGTACCCCTGTTACTCACAGGACAGCATCAGATGGGGCAGGGTGGCATGGGTGCCTCACAGGGCTCAGGAGTCCCCAAAGGGCCTGCAGAGGCTTCTTGGATGATGTAGCCCACTCTCCTGCATTTATTTCTCTCACTCTTTTTAATGCCAGTCATTGAAATCTCCTTTTAACTACTTGAAATCTAGAAACATTGTAATGCTATTTAAATCCGAGGCTCATGAATGGCACACATCAAAAGAGTCAAAGAAATATTGCTATGTATATGTATATTCCACTATCTTCCTAAGAAGCCCCGCAGTTCAGAGCACCTCAAAGACTGCCCAGGCTCTGAGATCTCTTGTACTGCCTAATAACCAATTAGGAAGCTTTCAGATTTTGAGAAACAGCAAACAGCTTGGGAATCCTTCGGAGCTACTTTTGGGTGAAGGATTCAGAGTAGTTTAAGAAACGCATCCTTTCCTCTGCAGCCGCTGGCATACAGTTCCCATCTGCTACACTTTATAGACTCTCCTTCATTTCTTCATATGTATATGCAAACACATATGTGTGTGCACATGGGAATTGAAGCCCACCTAAGCAGGGAATCTTCAGTTGGAATGACATGCACACTATTTTATTTTCCCTCTAATTGTTCAAGGAACAATGGCCCTGTTCCCCAGTAACCCCCTCTCCTTAGGCAGCTCCTCATATTGCCTGTTCTGGGAAGCAAATGTCCAGGCAATTTCCCCAGGCTAAACTTGGTTTCTTTTCTATGTTCAGGATATTGATCTAAATCATTATCGAATTGGGAAAATCGAAGGGTTTGAAGTCCTGAAGAAAGTGAAGGTGAGTGATTCCAAATCATTTGGAGAGACAGGACTTGCCTGTGTTCTCCTTCTGTGTCTACCATGTTGGTGGATTCTAGAGATGGAGAACCTAGCTACTGCTCATTCCTAGCTGTTTGGAAGAGACTGACCAGCATCCGCAAGTTCTCCCTCCTTCTCTTCTCTTTTTGCACTAAACATCACAGTTGGGGTGATGGGAAGGTGTGGGGAGTTGGGGTGCCCAGCCCAGGGCTCTCGTCTTTCTCACCTGAAGCAGAAAATTGCTCAGAGTTCATGGGTCTGAAAGGCCCCCGTCTGCCTGCCTCTGGGTTGTAAATGCCATCTAGTTTAGGCTAGAAAAGAGCCTGCCCCAAATGGAAACCCTTGCTCAGATTCTACAGATGCTCGAGCTCCCTCAGACTTCACCCCCCAAAGCTTCTTCTTGTCTGACAGGACACAAGCCCTGGGCCACTCAGTTGAGGCGGAGGTACCTTAGGAGTCTTCCTGTGCGATGACAGAGTTTTCCTGGAGGAAGACAGAGTTTATCTGGGCCACAGACCAGAACAGGGAGACAGCCAGGAGGAAGGCCTGGCGGCAAGAGATGGGGGGCTTGTCTGTGGACGGGTAATGAGGCTAGTGCCACTGGACAAAGGACATGTTGGGGATTGAGGTATAGGAGGGTTGAGCAGGCTGTGAAGGGTGCAGAATTTTACATTTGGTCCTCCAGAGCTTATCTGGGTCAGTGGACAAGGAGACTGAGACCTGCAGCTCAGGGAGAGCTCTTTGATAGCAGCCAAGTGGAGGCAATTCCAGCAAGGGAGGCTTAAGAGGAGTGATCACATATGTGGGAAGGGGGTGAGGGGAAAAGACCCCAGAGACAGACGGTACCAGGCACAGTATTAGGTGCAGGGAATACAAGGTGAGGCAGAGATGTGGGCCCTGTTCTTCTGTGCAAGGTGATGTGCAGGAAACTGCCTGTAAGAGCTGGCTACTGTGTAATGGTGTGGGTTTCAGAAGAAAGGCCCCATGGCAAGGGCAGGAACCAGGAAAGGGACCCCTCACTGAGTCTTAGCCTGTGAGGCACCCATGCCACCCTGCCCCATGGTGTGGCTGCATCCACGTGTGCTGCAAGGGCTTGAGCAGAAGAGGAGGCCGAGACATGCAGGGCTCTCCATGCTAAGCACAGGACTTTCTGTGGGAGCTGCTGGTCCTCAGGAGGGTGGAGAGGGTGACCTGGTCAGACCCACAGCTTAGGAAAGTTCCTCTGGAAGCCAAGCAGAGAGGGCATAGAATGGGGGAGAATCTTGAGGCAGTAGGCCAAGGAAAAGGTGAGAAGGACCTGCACCAGGCTGGTGGCTATGGGGGTAGAGGTGTGGTCACAAGGGAAACAACCGAGCTTGGTAACAGATGAGATCTGGGGGGTAGGTGAGAGTAGGGGGCCAACTCTGGGTGGTGCCCGTGGCAGTCAGAGAAGAGGAAGGCTTTGGGGGGAAGGTAATGAGGTCAGAGTGAGTTGCCCTTGGGTCATCCAGTTAAGAGTCATCCTAAAGGAGTGGGTGATGCTAGATAGGAACCCAGGAGAAAACCCAAGAGCTCAGTAAATATATCCAGGTTATCTTCATGGCCGTGATCACTGAACTGGGGCGACTTATGAGATCACCTTGTGAGATAATTAAGAAACAAGGGAAGGCCCAGCACTGAGACTTGGGGCTCCAAACAGTCAAGCAAACAAGAGAGCCAGCAAAAAGCAATGTTTTGGAAGCTTGAAGCAAAGATGGTGGTCATCATTGTCAGAGACTGGAGAGATGTGAGAGGGATGGAGTTGGAGACAAGGCCATCAGAGCTCATCAGTGACTTTGGAGAGAGCAGTGTCAGCTGAAGTGATTCAGCCATCAGGATAGGTTGATGGCCTGTGGGAAAGATCTGAGAGGTGGGAAAGCTTGTCATATGAAGGAGGAAAAGATGGTGGGGTCCGGCTGAGGGAAGGATGCAGTGATAAAACATGGTCAGATAAAGGAACAGCAGCTTACACAAACACAGCCTCAGAGCACTTGCATGTGGGGCCGTGTCTGTGTGGCTTAGCTGGGGAGAAGAAACAGATTGTAAGGCCTGAGGAGATTGAGGAACCAGGCAGGCATTGGAGAAGAGACAAGACTGGTCAGAGGGAGAGTCTGTAAGTGGCCCCAAGGACCCCAGGCAGTGAGGGGCCATGAATGAAAGTGCATCTTGGACTGGCGGGGGCTGCCGTGTCTTCAGGAGTGAGAGGAAGAGGTGGCCTAGGTGGCAGGCTTTGGGTCCCGAGTCACCGGGTTAGGGGAAGGAATGATGCAGGCGGTCCATCAAGGGAGACAGGGCCATCCTGTGAAAGGTGCCACCTTTTCCCTTGTTTCTGGGCAAAGTACAAGTACCATTCTCAACAAAAGGAAGGAGGGAGAAATGCTGACATCCTGGAGGCAGGCAGAGTCCTGACCACCTGCCTTTCCCTCTGTCCCTCCCCCCAGACCCTCTGCCTCCGTCAGAACCTCATTAAATGTATCGAGAATTTGGAAGAGCTACAGAGCCTTCGAGAGCTGGATCTCTATGACAACCAGATCAAAAAAATTGAGAACCTGGAGGCGCTGAAGGACCTCGAGTGAGTGCAGGGAGAGGTGCCCAGGGCAGGGAGGACCAGGGGGTGCTGCCCAGTTTGTCCACAGGAGTGCTGAGCTTGCAGAGACTCATGGCTTCAGGGCTTGGGGGGGCAGGGCACCTACTTTTTAGTAGCCTTACTTGCTAGAGGGATTCTTCATCAGCCTAACCCTAGTGGATGGCCTGGCTGACTGTCCAGTTGTGGTGGCAGCCTCTGCCCACTCAGCTCTGCTGGTCAGGGGCAGCAGCCCAAGCAGGCCACTCCCTAGAAGCTGGCACATCCCTGGCACTTCCTTCAAGAGGCCATGAGGATGCCCCAGAGGAGGAGCATGGGCGGCATCAATGTAAGTCCTTTGTTCAGAAGACTGAGTCAAGCCTGGTTGCTAGGATGGATTTAGGTATGGATTTAGGAAAACTGGCAGAAGCTTGGGGTTCCAGGGCTTCCTGTTGGCAGCAAGAATGAGCCATGTCTGTCTCGGGGAGCTGGGTCCTTCCCACACAAAGCTTCCGTCCTATTTCTCTAAATTGATGAAGCCTTTGCTGTTAAAATAAGAAGAATAACATTTTATAAATCTTTTTTTGGTACCAGAACTTTAGATATTTCTTTTAATCTTCTGCGAAACATTGAAGGGATAGATCAGCTCACCCAGCTGAAGAAACTCTTCCTGGTCAACAATAAAATCAGCAAAATTGAAAACATAAGTAACCTCCAGCAGTTAAGGATGTTAGAGCTTGGATCCAATCGAATCCGGGTAGGTGCTGCTGGGCATCTGCAGAGGGGAGCGGCTCGTGCTGGTGGGGAGTGACAGGACTGAGGAGGCTCAGGCAGGGTCAGACATTGGGGGAGGGAGGGAAGTTTGGCTTATGTACCCTGACCAAACGCAAAGAAAAGCCTGATGAATCTAAGGAAGGAGTTTGTGCAACTGAAGCATGTGGTTCCGTCAGTTCATTTTAATTTTAAACACACACACGCCTCCCTCTCTAGAACAAGGCCCCCACCTGCCTTCTGGAAGGGTGGGTAAATTGCTCATGATCTGTTTGGAGTGTTACTCTCCTTTACGTGCTCAGCAGTGGAGCTCCTGACCTACCTGGACACTCTATCTACCACCTCCATGCCTTTGCCTTGGCTGTCCCTCATACATAGCTGTCCTGCTTTGTGGAAGATGGGGGCCACCCCCACCCCACAGGCCCAGGGTGAGGTGAGGAGGGTCAGAGGCTCAGGACAGGAAGCAGCCCGGGCTTATACATTATTCATTCTCCTCTCTGAAACCTCTCACACACCACCTTCTTGGAGATGCTTACTCATAATTGATTATCTCCTGACACACTGAGAAAGAATAAGGGTCTAGTCAGGCAGTCAGCCAGCCCACATTATGGGCCTCCCCTGCCCAGTTCCGGTCCTCTCTCTGCTTCCAGCTCTCCAAGCCTGTGCTCATCCTTTGTCTTCAGGGGACACTTACTGTTTAGATTTACAACCTGGTATAATCTAGAGAACAGCGCTGAATTTGGAGTCCAGGAGCCTGGGTTCTGATCCTGGCTTGACCGCACATGCCTATGTAATGCTGAAGAAGTCACTCCCCTGCTCTGGGCCGTAGTTTGCTCATCTGTAAAGGAGATTAGATTTGGATTTCTTCACCTGAGATCAGCAGACCCTTAGGAGGAGGGAATAGATTCTTTAGGGGGTCTAGGACTTGGGATGAGAAAAAAATGACATCTTTATTTTTCAATATCATTCCTTTCCTTTGTAATCCTGTGACTTAGAAACCTTTATTCTAAGAAGGGAGCTGAAGGCTTCCCCAGACTACCAAAGGGATCCATGCCACAAACAAAGCAAAGAACCCCTGCTTTGCCCTTTTACATTTTTTAAAATTCATTTATTTATTTTTAGTTTTTAATGTTCACTTCCGTGAGATTTTGAGTTTTAAATTTTCTCCCCTTCCCCAAGATGGCTTGCAGTGTGACATAGGCTCTACATACACATTCATATTAAACGTTTTCACATTAGTCATGTTGTAAAGAACTTGATACAAAGAGAAGAACCAGGAGAGAAAGAGGAAACCACAAAAGAGCAAATAGCATGCTCCCATTTGCATTCAGGCTCCGGAGTTTTTTCTCTGGACCTCATTAGCATTTGCATTTTCCCTCATGAGCTGTCTTAGATCCTTGCTTTGCTGAGAAGAGCTGAGTGTATCAGAGTCCGTCCTCACACACTGTGGCTGATACTGTGTCCAGTGTTCTGGTTCTGCTCACTTCACTCAGCATCAGTTCATGTAACTTCAGGTTTTTCTGAAGTCCACCTGCTCATCACTGAAGTACAATAGTATTCCAGGACATTTACATACCACAGCTTCTTCAGCCATTCCCCAATGGATAGTCATCCCCTCAGTTTCCAGTTCTTGGCCACCACAAAGAGAGCTGCTATAAATGTTGTTGTACTTGTGGGCCCTTTTCCCATTTATATGATCTCTTGGGGATACAAGCCTAGAAGAGGTATGGCTGGGTCAAGGGTATGCACATTTTTATAGCCCTTTGGGCATAATTCCTAACTGCCCTCCAGCATGCTTGGGTCAGCTCACAACACCACCAGCGATGTATCAGTGTTCCAGTTTTACCACATCTCCTCCAACATTTATCATCTTCCTGTTTGGTCATGTGAGCCAATCTGACAGGTGGGATGTGATTGCTCAGAACTGTTCTGATCTGCATTTCTCTCATCAGTGGTACCTTAGAGCATTTTTTCATATAATTATAGACATCTTTAATTCCTTTGCCTATTCATATCCTTCGATCATTTGTCAGTTGGGGAATGACTTGTATGCTCATAGATTTGACTCAGTTCTCTGTGTAGTTTAGCAGAGAGGCCTTTGTCAGAGGCGCTGGGTATAAGAGTGTTCCGGCTTTCTGCTTTCCTTCTCCTCTTGGCTGCCTTGGCTTTGTTTGTGCAAAACCTTTCCAATTACATTTAATCAAAATCACCCATTCATCTTTCAAGTGAGGAAACTGCCCAGGGTCCGATAGCTAGGCCTCGAGCCAGAGGGACGTAAAGACGGCAACTTGTGTTCTCTCCACAGGCCATCGAGAACATCGACAGCTTAACCAACCTCGACAGTCTGTTCTTGGGGAAGAATAAGATCACCAAGCTCCAGAATCTGGACGCCCTCAGCAACCTCACGGTGCTCAGCATGCAGGTAGGGCAGGGGCCCCCTGGGGAGGGAGGGCGGGGCCCCCTGAGGGGAGAGGGCAGGGGCCCCCTGGGGAGGGAGGGCGGGGCCCCCTGGGGAAAGAGGGCAAGGGCCCCCTGAGGGGAGAGGGCAGGGGCCCCCTGGGGAGGGAGGGGGGACCCCTGAGGGGAGAGGGCAGGGGCCCCCTGGGGAGGGAAGGCAGGGGCCCCCTGGGGAGGGAGGACAGGGGCCCCCTGGGGAGGGAGGGCAGGGGCCTGTTGGGAGGGGAGTGGAAGGGACCCATGCAGGGCTTCCAAGTGGGGCTTTTGAATTCAAGCCGCAGATGCCTGGAATTGAGATTTCCTCTTTCTTTGTGCTTGACTCTTGGGCCTGTTCGAGCCGTTTGCTCTGCAGCCATCATCTTCATCCTAAAACTATGCCCCAACCTCGTTTTTAAAAAAAGATATGTTAGGTACTCACTGTGTGCAAGGTACCAAGCAAGGCATCATGTCCATCCATCCCAGGGCTGTTAGAGAAAACGTGCCGTCCACACTGCCAGACATTATGTAAACTGGACTTATTTGCGCTAATGTGTTCATAGGATGCGCTGCTTCTGAACTTGTGGGAGTATGAAACCTCCTTCACTCCAGACTCTGTGGGACAGGGAGGGGGTGGTAGGTCCCTCTGCAGATAAATCAGGGTAAATAAGATCTTGGGAAAATACTTACGAGGCAAGTATTAAATTATGTAAGTGATTTGTGTGCAAACAGCATGCTGGTTATGAACCATTCTTGTCCATTCTCTGAGGGTTCTTTTGAACCCCACTTGAAATTGTTGGGGGCATCCAGTGCTCTCCTTTTACCCACAAGGTAAAAGTCAGGCAGGCTGTGACTCACCCTGAGTCACATGGCCACCGTCAGGGCCGCTCCTGCCCACCACTCTGGCCTTGGGGAGTGATCTTCCCAGTGGTGGGCAGCGGTTGCCGTTCCACCCTGGCTCCTCCAATTGTACATCCTGGGTTCTAGCTTGTGCCCCACTCTGTAGCCGGGGGGCCTCTGGTCCCATGGTTAGGACTGCCTTTAGGAACAGTCTTCACCCTGAGCTTTTTCTTGTGCTGGTGTTTTTTTCATGACAAATTCCTTGTACATTTTAAATAACTTTTTTTTAGTAAGTTTTTCTTGATGTCGGGTTTATTTTACATCACCCTGCTTTCCCCTCATAACACTCCTTTCCAAAGCGTCATTCAGTTTCACAAATGATACTTCTACAAGACAGAAAGGAGAACTAGTCTAACGCTGTGTGCGCTGGCCTGCACACCTGGCGATCCTGCCACACTTACTCAATTTGGGGCATCGTTCATCCATCGATACCATCCTGCTTGTTGTGGCCTTGCTCAGTTCATTCTGGAGATGTCTGTGTTCATCATATTGGTCATTAATTACAATGCAGTATTATTCCGTTCCATTCATGAGCCATTCCCCACTGATGGGCGTCAATTTTGTTTCCCGATCTTTGCTGCCATATCTTATGTGTGGCCTCCTGGGGTAGAAACCTAGTATCTTTAGGGCAAAGAGGATGGATACTTCAATCGTTTCATTTGCATTTGCCATCCAGAATGGTTGTGGTGATTCATAGCTTCACCCACAAAGCTCTGGGATGCCTGTCTTGCCACAACCTCGCCAGCACTGACTCTTCCCGTCAGTGATCGTCTTGACTAGTTTTCAGGGCACAAGGTGAAACTGAAGCATTGTTCTGATTTGTATTTCCCCTATTATCAGTGATTTGGAGCATTTGGGGAATAGCTTTTAGAGATACACACATGCATAATCTATGTGTATTTTGTGTGTGTGTGTGAGATTCTTTATATATCCTGAAGACAAACCTTTATTGGGGCAAAATGATGTAAAGATTTTTTTTCCACTCAAATGCTTTTCTTCTTATCCTAATCTTGTTTGCACAAATGCACTTCGGTTTCATCAAAGTTAGCTTTTTATCTTCTTTCCCTTTTTTGCTTCTTTCCCTTTTTTGGTTAAGAATCTATCAGTCACCTCCCCAGAACCTTGAGAGGCCTTTGACCTGCTTCTCTTTTGAGATCACATATCCATTTAGAATGTGTTGTGAAACATGGTATAAGGTAGTGGTTTAATCCTAACTAATGCCAGATCTTCTTCCAGTGGTTTTATCAAATAGAAAATTTTTTCCTAAGTAATTAATGTTTTCTGGCTTATCAGACACTGGGTTATTGACTTCCATAGTTTCTGATTCTCCCATGGATCTCCTTCATTTTTAACCAATGCCAGATGGTTTTGATGACTATTGTTTTATAATATAGTTTGAGATGATGATAGTAACTTTGTGTTTGACAGATGTAAAGATTTAAGCTTGTGGGATAAGAATTTCCCATTTGGTAAAATTAGTAGCAACTAGGTGGCGCAGTGGACCTGGAGTCAAGTGGACCTGAGTTCAAATTTGACCTCAGAACTAGCTGTATGACCCTGAGCAAGTCATTTAACACCAATTGCCTCTTCCCCCCCCCAAAAAAAAAAATTATTGCGAAAACAGGAAAGGAGTCTGGCAGAAATTCAGTATAGACCAATGTCTTTCTCCACTTACCAAGATATGGTCAAAATGGAGACATGACCTAGAAGTCAAAGGAGAGATGAGTAACTAAATTGGAAGAACATGAAACACGTTACCTCTCAGACTTACGGACAGGAGAACAACCCATGAAAAAATAAGAGATAATATTGTGAGATGTAAATTGGATCATTTTGATTACATTGAATTTAAAAGATTCTATACAAATAAAACCAACGTAAACGAGGTTAGAAGGACAGCAGAAAATTGCGGGGGGAGGATTTTATAGACAGTTTCTCAGATAAAGGTCTCAAATATATAAAGAACTTTGTCAAATTTATAAGCTTATGAGTTATTTACCAACTGATAAATGGCCAAAGAATATGAACAAGCAGTCTTTCAGTGAAGAAATCAAAACTATACATAGTCATACGAAAAAATGTTTAAAATCATTACTGCTTAGAGAACTGCACATTAAAACAACTTTGAGATATCATCTCACACCTATCAGATTGACTAAAATGATAAAAAGGGAAACTGACAAATGTTGGAAGGGATATGAGAACACTGGGACATTAATACTCTGTTGGTGGAATTGTGAACTGATCCAACCATTTTGGAGAGCAGTGTGGGATTATGGCCAAAGAGTTACCAAACTGTGTATATACTGTGACCCACCTGCTGGGTCTGCTTCCCAAGGTAATGGCGGGAAGAACCAATGTGTTCTAGGATGTTTGTAGCAGCCCCCTGTGTGACGGCAGAAAACTGGAAAGTGAGGGGGTGCCCATGAATTGGGGAGTGGCTGGACAGTGTGTGGTCATGATTGGGCTGGAGTGCTGTGCTGCTGTAAGAAATGATGAGGGGGTGACTTCGGAAAAACATGGAAAGACTTCTATGAAATAATGAAAAGTGAAATGACCAGAACCAAAGGAATATTGTCCAGAGTCAGAGCAGTATTGTTCTCCAAGTAACCAGACAGCCATGTTATTCTTAGTACTATAAATACGCACATCAGTTACAAAGGACCTGGGAGAGAAGATGCCATCCACCTCCAGAGAAAGAGCCAATAAGCAGAAGTTTGCATAGTATGGATTTACACATGTAGATATGTGTATGTGTATGTACATAAACATATATACATATACACGTGTGTGTGTGTGTATATATGGAGAGAGAGAGCTATCTGTATCTACTACAAGCCTTCTCTAGTGCAGGGTGGGAAGGGAGGAATGTACCCCAAAATCAATTAAATTTAAAATGCGTGTGTGGTTGTAGTTTGAAGTCTAGAAACTAACTTTTGGCTGGCTGTTCCTTTCTCCCAATTTCAGAGCAACCGGCTGACCAAAATCGAAGGCCTCCAAAACCTGGTGAACCTTCGAGAGCTCTACCTCAGCCATAACGGCATCGAGGTCATCGAGGGCCTGGAGAACAATGTAAGTGCTGGGCACCGTGAAGGCTAGCACCCAACTTAGCAGGGTTGCGTTAGAGCAGCCCCATGCACACTTAGTGCCTTTGAGCACATGCTGACAAGCCACTCTTGGCTCTAGAGCATCATGGGAACCTACTCAAAGCCTTGCCTTCATATTAGTCTGATAGTATTGTGCAGGAGAGGGAAGAGAAGGGAAAAGGGACCCAGGGAGCCCCTCCAGGATGCTGCTGCTGTAATGTGGACACGAGGACTTGGCCTTGAGTGAGGAGCCTTTCATCCAACCAATTGCTAAAATTCAGCTGATTCCCCCTGAGAAACAACAGAAATTGCGCTTGATCCTAAAAATGGACTTGACTCCAGGGCAAAAGAAAAATGTCCATCCTTCCATCCTGACCTGGGCCAACCACATGTCACCAGACATTTATCGAGTGCTCTTGGTGGGCCAGGCTCCCACTCGCAGCTGGAGACAGACATACAAAGAATGAAATGATCCTCACTCACCCAGAACTCCTGGTCCAGTACAGAGACCAGGACCTTTGCGAATCTATGAGACTCCAGTTGTAATGACTGGGTGGTAATTTCTCCAACCCTACACATGAGACAAGACCAGCATCATCAGTGCCTTTCTTATGGAGGAGAAGCTGGCTCACACTCGAATCCAGAAGTGGAGAAGTCATGGAAATAAAAGAGCATCAAGCTCGGAGCTCAGCTCCTTCCCAGCTGCATGCCTGTGGTCCCCTCAGCCAGCCCGGGCCAGCCCTCCTGCTGCTGTTCCTATAAACCTGACTTCTGATTCTGGCATCCACCACAAATCCGTGTCACACAGCCTCGGCTGGGCCCTCCTCACTGCAAGATGACTCCATTCTGCCGTCTGCCCCTCCCTCCTCACCAAGACCTCCACTCCACTGTTCCAGGGATCCCCTTCCATCCCCTCTCCTCAGGCAGATCCCACCCCTTTCCCATCATCCCCCCTCTGTCACTTATTCCTCTGTCCTGGCTGCTCTTTACCAACTACAAACAAGCCCTTCTCTCCCCATGCCTGAAAAACCTTCACTTGGTCCTACCATCCTCACTAACTATCATCCGGTGTCTCTTCTGCCTTTTGTCGCCAAACTCCTCCTTTCCCTCTCTTCTAGACCCCTCATGCTCCAGCTTCCAAACTCGTGTTCCCTTGAAGCCGCTGTGTCCAGAGTGACCCCAGGTCCCAGGTCCAGGACCTGAAGGAACAGCGGAAATGATGTCATCACAGCAGAGCCCCAGGACAAGCTAAATCCCTATGCTAGAAGCACCTCCAAACATCACACTGCGTGACCCTGGCCAAGTCACTCAGTGCCTCAAAAGCTGCAAAGACAACCTACCTCCCGGGGTGGTCGTTAGGATGAAGCACTTGTTAGACCTGACGTCTTGAACCAGATCAGGGCCCGTCAACCAGGGGACGGTGGGAAAGTGACCACGGCCAGGGGCAGGAAACAAGGCTTCCCACAAGTCCTGGGCGTGTCTTCATGATGCAGGAGTCACTTCTAGCTCCTGAGGCCTCTCAGCACCAGGCTTACAAGAAGAAGCGCTACTGCTCCTTTCTCATGCTGTGAGCCACCCTTGTGGCGTGGTGGTCACTAGAGACTGGAGGCCCCTGCCTTGCACCACTGCAAAGTCACTGCTTCTCTGAGCTTTCACTTGGCCCTCTCATCTATAAAGTGGAAACAACGATCCCAACAGGGCCTGCTCCCTACGGCAGCTGTGAGACCCGAATCAGACAGTGTTAGCACAGATGATGACGCCTACTGAACAGTGGCCACTGGCAGCCCTGGGGGATGGCCCAGCAGCAGAGCTGGTGGTGGGCTGGGGATTTATAGGCTGAGATTTTCTTAAGTTTACCTCAAAACTCAGGTGCAGCAGAAGGGGAATCCTTAACTAAAAATAGCAGGAACTTATACACATATATACACACATACAAACACATGTGTATACGTATGTGTGTACGTACACATATGTAAGTACATGCAGGTGTGTGTGTCCATATACACATGTAAATTTTTTGGTGGCTTCTGGCCAGTTTAAAATAGCTTTGATTCTGAAGTCTGGGAAGTGAGTCTACAAGTTCAATAAAACCGTGTGTGTATGTCTGTGTCTGTGTCTTTGTATCCTGTTCTTACAGCTCAGCCACCTTGTGTGTGTCTGTGTGTGTGTGTCTGTGTCTGTTCTTATAGCTCAGCCACCTTGGGAAGACTAGTGGGGACCTGACTCTGGAGGGGAGGGGGCTGCGGTGTCTGCTCATCTCCATTCTAGAGAGTTAAAATCTCTGTGACTTGTGTACGCACGGCCTCCCTCTGCCAACACAGGGCACAATTCCTGCCTCCCCAGACTTGTTAACTCTGGCCCCTGGGGATGACTGTGTTGCATCTCTAGCTCCCACCCTGTCCCCAAGACCCAAGGCCTCCTTCAGCCCATTTGGGTAACAAGGCTCTAAAATGTTCCCTCTGTTTCAGAACAAGCTCACAATGCTGGACATTGCATCAAACAGAATCAAAAAGATCGAAAACATCAGCCACCTAACAGAACTGCAGGAATTCTGGGTAAGTGGAAGTTGCACTAGAGTTGTTGTTTGTGTCAAGTAAAGGTGGAAATCCACGGGTCTGGATTAGCCCTTACTGGGGGCAAGGAGTCTGCAGGCCAGATCCCATTATAGTCAGAGTGTCTGTGCTACCTAAAAATGGGATTTCCAGCCAGCTGTGTTCAAGAATGCCACTCCAAGGGCAGCTGTGTAGCATGGGATAGAGCACTGGCCCTGGAGTTGGGAGGACCTGAGTTCAAATCTGGCCTCAGACACTTGACACTTTAGATGTGTGACCTTGGGCAAGTCACTTAACCCCAATTGCCTCACTTCCCCTGCCACTCCAGTATCTCAGAAGGATTTGTCTTTACCACCAGCGCAGGGACTGGGGAATCCTTTCTCAGAGGGAAGTCGCAGACAAACTGCCTCTGTCGCCTAAGATGAGTCTGCTGATGGGGATGGTGCTGAGCCAGCTGCCTTCTGCTCTGTGGGAGCTCAGAGCCAGACCTTCCTTTTCCTTATCCATCCTTGAAACGTTGTGGTTCCATATTGTTGGTTCTGGGACCCAAGCAACCAGAAGATGCAGCTGCTCAGGACCCCAAGGAGGCTGTGTAGACCATTAGAAGTGTCAATGATCATCCAGGACTCGGCCAAGAGGTCAGGGAGCAGACGAATTGTTCTTTAGGGAAGCCAAGGCCAGAGTCTTGGAAGGGACCCCCAAGAAAGGCATCCAGATAGATCCTGTCAGAGCCAAGGAGGTTAAGATAGGCTGAGGTGTGGGCAAGAAGAAGGACAAGTCATGAGACCCTCCAAATGCGCCACAAAGGACCCCAGGCCATCCAAGAACAGAGCCACGGGACCCAGGAAGCAGCTCTGGGCCACATCTGTGCAGGAAGGAATGGGGAGGAGTGGCCTTTGTTTTCAGCAGCTTGGTAGTTCCCCCCACAGGTACCTGCCCCTCAATTCATCTAGGAATGTTTGGGGATCCATAGATGGATCACATACTAGAAATAGCAACCTATCCAATAAAGGTTTACATCGTGTTCCTAGGGCCTATTGCCAGCTCTGATTGGGGGGACTGGGTTTTGTTTTGTTGGCCCAGACCCCATCTCCCATCTCAAGTTGATGTGAACTCAGCATTTACGTGTGGGAATGGTTGTGAGCTTAGAAAGTCCCTCCTTAAATTGCAGGCCAGAATTCCAGCTCTTTATTTATTAAGCCTTCCTCATGTTTGGGGAGCCTTTTGCAGACGAGAACGAGTGGGTAACCCACCATACTCTGCTGGACGTTCTCCCCCTGCCCCATCCTGCCTGGCAGCAGTCTGCCCTGCCACATGAAGTGCTCAGTTAGTCAATACGGACACCTTGAAGGTCACAGGGCCCTCATCCTATGGGGACAAAGACTGGCTTAGCAGAAAGGACCCAGTGATGCCTGTGCCTTCTTCCTCTCGATGCTCGCTGTCCCAGACCAGCAGATCCCTCTCGATTGCCATCTTACTGCCCCTTTGTAGCACACCAGCCTTCTCCCGAGGAAGAGGCCCAGCCACTGTCTTTCACCACACATTCACTAGGGGCTCTGTGGAGATGGGTGAAGCCCACTTTAAAGAGTGAATTTTTTGTTTATTGATTGATATAGGAATCATGATTCCAGATGTAAGCGCTGTGTGAGTCCTTCAGACCCTTGCCAGCACCCTAGCCCAAGGTCCTTAATGTAAGCACAAGGTAATGCCACAGAATCCCATCCCAACTGCAGAGATGTCACAGATAGATGAACAGAGAGCCAGAGATGCTTCAAGTTCCTGATCCCTTTTCTTTCCCCCTCCTCTCTGGAGACAGTGGCAGTAGCCACGCTGCCTTCCCTGTGGTTTTCTCACTGGGGTGGGAAGCAGGCATCCGCTCCCCACTTTCATATGGGACTTGATAGGCTAAAAAGCCCCAAAGAGTGATCACAGTCCCAGCCAGCAGACTCAGGCTTCTTCGTCAGAACTGAGATTCCCCAGGCTGAGTGGGCGGGTTCTAGACAACAGGGATGGTGCAGTGCAGCCCATGGGCCCCCACAGCTTTTCTCTGGGCTGACACCATTTTTTCTTTTCTTTTTGTGCCTGAGTGTTGTAGGCTTAGAAAACACCTGACCCACTGGTCATTTAAAAGAAAACATCTTTTATAAATAGGCAGATTCTATGTATTTGCATTTATTTTGGATTTTGCCCTTCCTTCCTCTGATGCCAGAAGTGAAAATGCCTGTCATTTAGTTGACTTAGTGAGTGAGGGACCAGTGTTGTGGGTACGTGGGCTGGAGGCTACTCTCCAGCTGCTGTGTGGAGCGCTCGGGGTCAGCATGGGGCTGGCAGCAAGCGTGACCAGGGTGCAGTGTGTGCCCTGAGGGCTGCAGTGACTGAGCTCTGACTGCCCACCTGCAGGTCGCTGCCTGGCCTCGGGGACATACCTTCTAACCAGACCTTTCTGCTCTCCGTGCTTTTCACAGATGAATGACAATCTCATCGACAGCTGGAGTGACTTGGATGAATTAAAGGGAGCCAAGCACCTTGAGACAGTTTACCTGGAGCGCAACCCTCTGCAGAAGGACCCCCAGTACCGGCGTAAGATCATGCTCGCCCTCCCCACCATCCGGCAGATTGATGCCACCTTTGTGAGGTTCTGAGTCTCGCCTTTCCTCGCCGTCCCTCCTCCCAGCAGCAGCGCCCCGGCCACGGGCTTTTTAATCCACCTCTTGCTCCCTGAGTCTTCGACTGACCAACAGCTACCAATGGCCAATAAAAAAACCACTGAATGATCCATACACGTGTACGATGCACCCTCTTAAGATTGTTTTTGAGATGTTATTATTATTAAATCTTGCAACACGATGTTTCCTAGTTCAGAGTTGTCGGTTATTCCAGCAGTGCAGTGCAGCCACCTAGAGTGCATGGGGCCTCGTGCATGGTTTGGGGACCTCCTCCCTCCCGGATCACAGCCCTCTGGGCCAGTCTCCCTCCTGGCTTGGCCTCGTTGATGCTAGCAGTAACGTGATGCCTCTTGGAGAACAAAAGTCTTCTGGCCAAAGACCACTCCGAGGGCCACCTGCCCAGCCTGCATGTTTTCTCCTCGCCCTACCCCTCCAGACTTGGTTGGCGACCTTGGCTGGGCCTCTACCTGGGTCTGTGACTTTGAGGAGTAAGAGCCTGTTTCCTCCCCTAGAAAATGAGCTTGTCAGACTAAGTCATCACCAAAGTCCTTTTCGTCTTATTCTGCAATCCTAAGACAGTGACTGGTGACAGTCTGAAGGGGAGTGGACCCCCAAACCCGTCTCCCGCTCTGGTGGCCCTCTCCTGGGGGACCTTAGCCCAGACACTGCCCCTTCGGGCCTCACTTTCTCCGTTGGCCAAACGAGAGGGCTGGACTAGATCATTGCCGAGGTCTGCTCTTGGCACCGGGAGCCTTTCACCCTCTGGTTCTGATCTGGCTTTCTGGGCTTCTTTTAAGCTATTCTAGCTGTCCCCCACGTCTGGAAGGCATTCACTCCCTCCTCACCCCCGCCTCTTACAATCCCAGGTTCCCTCCTCCATGAGGCCCGCCCTGATGCCCCATCCCGCCTTCCTCCCCCTCTGATATTATTTTGTATTTATGTGTTTTGTATTAACTGTGTACATCTTGTTTTCTTCCTCTAGTATGTAAGCTCCTTGAGGGCAGGGATTCTTTCCTTTTTGTCTGGCAAACAGTAGGCGATCAATAAATGCTTGTTGAATGAATTAATGTGATCCTATGAGATTTTCAACTGAAATGTCTGTTCTCATGTAGACTGCATGTTTTGTTTCCATGAGAATGTAGCATTGGTTCACTCTCAGGAGACAAGTCCCAGTCCTATTGCAGGTCTGGGAGATTCACAAAGCACTTCCCAGGAGTTACAACCTCGGCAGGGAGGCACACACAATTCCCATTTTACACAAGAGGAAAACTGAGGGAATAAGTGACTTCACCATGCTGATGCAGCTGGGGTCGACACCCAGGCTAGTCCCACTCAATGATGATGCTACCTTAGCACGGGGACCTTCTCTATTCCTCACCCCACCTCATATCCAGCATCACACCATAGCCTGTGACTCACTTCTGCCATGTCCCTCAGATCCACCCCTTGGTAGAGACCCTCATCACCCCACACACTGTCGTGGCCTGCTAGTGGGTCTGCCTGCCCCAAGTCTCCACCTGCTCCAGTCCAACCTCCATTCTGTCACCAAAGCGCAGGAGAATTGCCACCCCTTCCTAGTTTCCATGACTTGCTTCAGTCCTCAGCCTCTTTGCCTCTCCAGCCCATGATGTAGCTAGCACATGAGCCCCCAAGAGTAGCATGGCACAGAGACAGAAGAAATGTACTCAGATCCAAGGAGCTGTAGCACCCACCTCTCCAGACTTTGTAATTCCTGAGCCCTGAATCTGTAGGATCTCATTTAAGCCTCGCTGCAATTCTGAGGTGGGCAGTGTATCCCCTTACATGGGTGAGGAAAACAAAGCCATGGGGAAGAAAGTGACTTGTCCAGGTCCACACAGCTAGTCTTAAGAGGTTCACAGAGGGAGAGGAAAGATTCACTGAGTCCTTTGTGTCCAGTACGTACTAAGTACTACAAAGAAAGGCCAAAGCAGCATAAACAACAAACACAAAAGTACTTGTAGACAGGACAAAGCAGAGGTGATCTCAGGGGAATCTGATCATTCAGTCTGATTTGTAGATTTGTCCCAATGTTCTGGCCTCTTGGAACCTTTTAAAATTGTCACTGAAATGTTTTCCAGTATCAGGTCATCTCCCATCTGTGCCTCTATCCGAGTCACCGATGAAACTGGAGGCCAACTTCCAGATGGATGTGGAGCCATTACTGACATGGGTCCAGCATTGACTTGGTTCTGAGCCACTTACCTGTCCTGTGGTCTGGCCCACCTCTCTCCAATCTTTGTCAAGTGCTTTTTCCTCCATCTGGGGGAGCTATCACTAAAGCTACATCTACAATTTATTTATCAGTTTAGCAACTCAGTCCACAAAAGGAATCAGGGAGGAATTAGGAACAGTGGGGATTGGTAGTGCCAGGCACAGAAGACATGGGAAAACCACCCAAGACCATGTACAGATATGGTCCTAATGTCTTCAGGGCGTTTTCCATCCCTTGACATCGTGCCTCTCTCGAAAAAGGCTTCCCAGCCTCTTCCCCATGGGGGATCGTACCAGCCAAGGACACTCATGCCTGCTTACCAATCATCAGTCTCCCACCACCATCACCCAACGACAAAACGATTGAAAAAGCAGAAGAAAATCAAAAGCATATACTATCCAAAAAATTAAAAATGAGTCAAAGAAAAATCATCTATCAATCATCAGACTACTTAAAACAGACTCTAAGAAATCACCAACAAAACCAGCTCGGATATATTAGAGCAAAAGAGCAAAATGAAAACAAGAGAATCCTTCATCCCTCCTTCGCCCCCTCCCCAAACAATGACATGAATAGCTTAAGTCTGGCATGATTTGCTCTCAGTGAAGCTCAGCTGGCTCTGTTAACATGGCTGCCCTTTCTAGAGGTTCGCTAGCCATCCCTTCAATTATATACCCTAGAATTTTGCCAGGAATTGAAGTCATACTCTCTGGCCTCTACTTTGTGGATTCCATCCTCTCTTCCTTGTTGCAAATGGTCCTGTTAAGTCCCTGCTCTCAAGCAGCTTACCATCTACATAAGTAAGAAAAGAAGGAGGTGACAATGATTTTAACCCAGGTTCAAACTTAAATGAACACCAGCAGGTAGCATCTCTCTGTGGGTCAGGTGGCTGGAAATATCTAACTACCAAATTATGTCTGCCCCAGACAAAGGGAGTGGGTCCTAATTCATGAATACCTCTGATATTGGGAGAGAGCGTTGGGTGCCAAGGGTGAGAGAGGCCTGGATTTGGAGTCCAAAGACCTGAATTCAAATCTTGGCCCTATTTTCCTACCTTTGTGCACTTGGACAATCCACCTCTTCCCCAGGGACTCAGCAGCTCATCCATAAAATGACAGGGTTTGGCCAGGTGACTTCCGAGGTCCCTCCAAGCTCAACATTTCTGAGCCTGTTGCTTGAGGATTGTATAGATGTCTCAATGGTTACAACATCCCTTGTGGATCTCCCCAGTAGAAAGTAAACTCCTTGAACACCAAGATAGTCTTACTTCTGTGCCCACATCCCCAGTGGTCAGCCCTGAGTAGGTCCTTCATACATGCTGGAAGATGGATTTATTCCTCTGAGGGAAGCAGAGTGAACTCTGAATCTCCAGTGCCAACTTGACTTTCTGCCTACTTGGCCAGGTAAGTTTCGTAGCCTCCTTTATGACTCTAAGAGCACAGATTGTGATGAAACAAGGTGCTGGGCAAACATCAGACAGGACACAAGTGTGCTCAAGGAACCCAGAGCTCTTCTGGCTAAACATCTTTAATCAGAAATAGAGGCCCTGAACCAATCAACGGAGACAATTCAGTTCCATGTAAGTAAGCTATCTCTGCCACCCACATAGAGGCATTTGGGTCAGAGTGATGAGGTTCTTGAAGGAAGGGACCTTTGGGGGAACAGTGGGAGGGCTTCATGTTCCGCAGAGTACCAGGCACCAGGCCTCCCACTGAGGACGTGCTCCACAGGTGTTTGCTGGGTGGAGGGAGAGATGGATGAACCAAGGAACGAATCAGCAGGCAACAAACGAGCAAACCTGAAGAAATACGTCTCTGCTCAGGGAAGAAGCAACTTACAACTAAACGTAAGCTTGTGAAGGTCAGCTGTAATATCACAGATATCTGGTACAGGCTCAATTAGCCTTCACGTCCAGGGAAAAGAATTTAATATCACACTCACCTGTTCTTCATCATCGCATTTCCCATCCAACCAGCATTTTAAACTGACCACAGAAATAAACTGTTACTATCTAGAGGTTGATTTTTTTCTAATCTCTCTCTGTCTCTGTCTCTGTCTCTGTCTCTCTCTCTCTCTGTCTCCCCCCATCTCTCTCTCCCTCTCTTCTTCTATGTCTATCTCTCCCTGTTTTTCTGTCTCCTTGTCTTTATTTCCGCCTGTCTCTGTTTTCCTCTCTCTCTTCTCCTCCTGCTTGTTTCTTCCCTTTCCTTTGCTTTCTTTTTATTTGCGTTCTTCTGTTTCCAAATAGACAGGAGTGTTTCCAACAGATTGATCCATCAGCATTTCTTTACATAGAGCCTTGTTCTCTGCAGAAAAAAAGTCATAGGATCCAAGCCGGAAGGGAGCTTATGGCTTTGGACTTGGATCTAGTCCAAATCTCCACAGAGAGGAAACTGAAGCCCAGAATGCTTAAGTAATGGACCTGAAGTTACATTGTGAGAAAGCAGAAGACACAGAGTTCATGGATTCACAGAATTTCCAAGTTAGAAAGACCCCCTGAGGACCTCTAATCTAACTCAGACCTGATGGAGAATGCCCTAAGTATCCCTTGAGTTAGAGTATCTCTAACAAAAGGTCCCCTCCTCTCTGCTGGAGAACCTCTGGTGAGCAAGAACCACCCCCTCCCCACTTTGAATGGCTCTATCAGTTTGGAGGTTTTTCCTGACATTGAGCCAAAACTGGACCCTCTGCCTCTGCTCCATATTGTTCCTACCTTCTGAGACCAGGCAAAGCAAGTCTCTTCCCTCTTTTCTAAAGCAGCCCTCCAATACCTGCAGAAACCTCTCATGGTCAGCCCTCCTAAGCCCGAGTCTCCCCTTCTCCTGCTTCAATGATCTCGGGTCCTCCAGCTCTTCTTTTTGTGGCATGGCCCCAAGTCCCCTCACCATCTGCTCACCCTCCCCTGCCAGTCATCAATGTCCTTCTTGAAACCCAGGTGCCAGGACTGAGCACAAGACTCCACACATGGTCCAGTCACGTCAGAGCAGGACAGCACAATGGTTTCTCTGGTCCTGGACACAGCCTCTTAAGAAAGGCTGAGATCACACCATTTGTAGCTGCCACATCACACTTTTCATGAGAACTACCATCTCGCTCTATCTCCCATCCTATACTTGTCCATACAGGTAGATTTTTTTCTTAACTCCATTTCAGACTTTATCATATTAAATCCAGCTCATTGTTTTCACCTGTTGCCTCCAGATCCTCAGACTCCAAACCCACTGCCCTCCCTCCCAGCATACATGCTCTTAGATGGCTTACTGCCCCTTTTTCCTGGGAAATAATGGGTAAGAAGCAGACTCTATTGATATTTAAGGCTATAAGTAAAGTATAGGAGACTATATAAGTAAAATACCAGAAACCACAGAATTCCCCAGACTGGGAATCCTGACTTGAGGTAAGAGCTGAGGCATAGGTCAGAAACCAGCTACCAGACCACGCATCTCCCAGACCAATCAGCAGACCTCGGAGGGCCATCCTTCTGCTTGTCTCTTGGCCCCTTGTCTCAGCCCCTTCTGCCTGGCTAGAGTCAGAGACTGGCCTCAGGAGTCAGCAAGTCTCTGTGGAGGTTCCATGGAAGCAGAAGGTGTATGTGTCTGGGAACAAATGCCCAGTCCAGCTGAGCTAGAGAGCAGGCAGAAAGGGCATAGGAAAGGACAGCAACACGGCCTGGTCATCTCAGTTCTCATTTACCTCAGTAAACAAATACCTCCAGACTTCAAGGACCCAGGATTTCCTCTACTGACAATTCCTTTCACAAATAGCCCTGAGTAGTTAACTTATGGACTTGCTGATGCCTGAGGCTTACAGGGATTTCCCTGAGAGCAAACCCGAGGAGACACTTCAACAACAGCCTCCTCAACCCCTTCGTGACTCCAGTCCTGCCTCTTACTACTGGACCGCACTGGATCCCAAAGTCAAATTATCTCCTCGTGTAAGGAAATGAATACAAGTTATTGATGCTACGATTTGCATCGAGGAAAGTATAAACCTGGTTTCCATTTGCACAGACGGAGACCTAGGACACACAAAAGCTGAGACTTCTGCAGGTAATTCTCTGACTTGGAGCCTTGGGTCCATGCAGCTTCTGGTATGACCTCAGAGCAGCCACTCTTCCATCCCATGTCCTCCTCCAGGAAAGTAACTGACCTTGGGAAAGTCTGAAAGTGATCCACCTGGCACACTCCTGGGGGAGGCAGGGGAGCTGGCAGTGAGGAGCAGAGCCCTGGACCCTTCCAGTTACGCCCAGAAACCTAAATTTATCCTGTTCCTATTTTCCTTTTCTGCTTAGCAAGGACACCTGGGGGGGAGGGGCAAACTCCAATTGGATGAAGGAACCATAAAGACCCAGCCATTGATTTCTCTAGGCATGGCTTCTCCAAGCTCTTCCCCTCTATACCTTAGTAGACAATATTCAGGGGTGGCTGTGATGAAGGAAACCCATCCCCCATTCACAAGTACTTCTGTGCTCAGCAATAACCAGCACAGGTGGTAACTTGGTACAACCTGCCTCATCTTCAGGACCTCAGCTTCACCTCCATAATCCAAGGAGACCTCAGAGGAGTACTTTAGTAGGGAAAGCAGAGCCCCAGGGACCAAATTAGCCATTTCGTACTGAAGCGGGGTCGTCACAAAGAAATATGGAATAATAGAACATTAGAGCTGACAGGAAGTTTGGAGATGAGCTCACTTGAGGAAACAGAGGCCCAGAGGAGTTTCCAAAACTGGCCATTGGTCATTGCGTTAGTGTTGGACTTGAGGTCACTGGATCCAGATGGCTCTGGAGGAGAAGTGAGGCTGGTGACCTTGCACAGCCCTCCCTCACTCAAAACAAAGTCTAGTGGTAGTCATGTCATCATTTCTCTGAGGTCATGGTCCTTTCCAAACACGAAGGACAAACACAGCAAGGACTTGAGGTCAGGAAGACTTCAATTCAAACTTGTCTGAAGCTCTGCTGTCCATGGACAGGTCTTGTGACTCAAGAAGAGTTTCTCCATCTGCAAAAGGGGTTAACAAGAGCACCTAACACAAGACTAAGCTGAGTCTTAAATGAGGACATACACGAAGGACATTTTGCTACAATAAATGTTAGCTACTATTATTTTTTTAATTATCAAGAATTTCTTTTTTCTCCCTACCACAAATGGAGGGAAAAAAAAGAAATACAAAACCCTTGTATCCAGTAAGCTTGGTCAAGCAAAACAGACATTTCCACTGGCCCTGCCAAAAATCTGCACCTCCTTCTGTGTGTTGGCCCATCACCCCTTTGTAATGAGGAGAACAGCATTTTTAGCAGTCCTCTGGACAACCATTGTTCAGATCAGAGTCCTCACACCTTCAGAACTGGTCATTTTGATAGTATCAAAGTCTTTGTATAACTTGTTCTGCTCACTTCCCTCTGCAGCAATCAGACATATCTTCCCGGGTTTCTCTCAAACTGTTTCTCTATTTCTTACAGCACAGTAGTATTCCACTGCATACATATGCAAAATTTGTTGAGCCATTTCCCAACTGATGGGAACCCCCTTGTTTTCCAATTCTTTGGCTACAACAAAATGGACTGTTATAAATATTTTTATAGATACAGGTCCTTTTCCTCTTTCTTTGATCTCTGTGGAGCACAGGCTTACTAGTGGTTTAGCTTGTCGCAAAGGGAAGGCATAGTGTAGCAACTTTGGGAGCATAGTTCCAAACTGCTTTCCAGAATGGTTAGATGGAGAAACAGTTCCACCAACAATGCATGGGTAGCTGTACCTGTTTTCCTGCAGCCCCTCCAACATTTGTCATTATTACCTATTATCCTTATTAGTAGTATCAGCATCATTTTCATCATTATTACAGAGATGCTGTGACATGTAATGACCCCAGACCATATCCTGGATATTGCTAGGCAAATAACCACAGAGGAGGATACTGAATTCAGTTTTATAGACAAATCCATGCAAATGGACCTAGGCTTTGAAATTCAAATAACAAGACTTTGTCCAGGCAGCTGCAGGGAAGTGGCTCAGTCCAGGAGGTGCTAAAGCCTCAGGGATCCAGGAGTTTCTCATCCAGTGACAGATTCTGCCCCAAGACCTAAAGGTCCTTTATGAGAACTTAGAGGTCCCTAATGAGAGTGAAGCCAAACACAGGAGGGATGCTATCCCTATCAGATAAATGGCACTCACCTTTGACTTCTCTGCATGGGTGCTGCCGTTTTCCCTCTTCTACCTTTGCTGCCCAACTGCAGTTTGAGAACTGGCCATTGAAATCAACGTTCTACTGCTTGAAGGAGGCAAGAGTGTCTACAGATCAAAAGCCCCTGGCTCCTTTCTAAATTCCTTCTCCAGCTTATTTGGCTTAATCTCTATGGGCCTCAGTTTTCTGATAGGTCAAATGGGGACAATACTATGGCTCTCCCCTCTCCTGGTTCTCCTCCTATGGATCTGATTTCTCCTTTTCTCCTTAGCTCTGCCCTGGCTCCTCTTTACTTCTCTCTCTGTACTACTTCATTGGATGATCTTAATAGCTTCCATTGCTTTATCTGCCTTTCCTGACTTCTCTGCTGACCTACCATCTCTCACCTCCAGCTTCCGTTCATACAGTCCAGTACTATATTATAAAGATACTCATTGTACAAGGCATCAATATGGTATATTATTTCAAGACTGCTGTTTAATATCTTTTAATACATGTATGCTAAATTTACTGTTCTTCTATGTCAGGGTTTCTAAACCTCAGATCCATGAGGTCTATGGAAAAATTCCAAAGGATCCATGAATTTGAGATTTTAAAAAATATTTTGATAGTATATTTCAGAATAATTTGTTTCCTTTGCAATGCTATGTATTTTATTTTGTTCATTTAAGAACATGATTATGAAGATCCCATAGGCCTCACTAAGGCTGTCAAAGGTTTCACCATGACACAAATAAAGGTTAAGAACGGCTGAAATATAGAGAATTTATTTCAATTCAGCAAGTATTTGTGTGCAGCTGTGTGGTGATTTGGCATTTGCTAATACTTCACCTTAAACATATTTTCAAAAGGAAGTAAAAACATAAAAGTAAATTTTTAAAAATCCAGCTTCCAAACCACAAAATATCTTAGATTTTTAGAAAATTTTACTTATTTTTCCCCCCAAAAGCTGGGACAATTTACTTTTTATACTGTGCAGTTCTCATTTATGATTTCTTGAAATATAGCTCTGAAAAAACAGACTTTTAAAAAGTCTGTTCTGTTTCAAATGGTGCTACTTGACTTAAATCGCCCTGACTTTCATTTCATGGCCAATAACAGCCCCCAGCCCAAGCCTCAGTGGCTCATTGTTAGGTTTTGATGGCCAGAGGATCAATAGCATTTACCTTCTGTTCTGGGCAGAAACTTGGCCTTCCCATACCAGACTGACATTTTTGTGATGGTAGATGATTTCATCTTTTGTCTCAGTTCTTACCTAGCACTTAGTCATTGAATGGGTGTGGCCTCAGACAAACTGAGACCTGGGAAAGAGCTTGATTTAGAAAGATCAAAGTCATTGGTTACACATGCTAGGCCACTGCCATCCAGTCTTCTTGACTTTTTGTATTTCCCCTGGACTTGGATGACTCAGGAGGAGAGAATGAGAAGATGACTTTGCAAAACTCTGTTTCTTTACCAACAAAATCATGGGTCAAAAAACATTTGGATATAGTAATGGACTCTTTTCATTATTAATAAATGGATAATAATAAAGATAATAACTTGGACTCCCTTAACCTGTTAGCAGTAATCAGAGCTCCCTCCTTCACTCTCTTTTGGATGGCCTGGGAATCCTCCGGCCCCTCATCTATGTATCTCACACCTTTCACAAGAATGCCAGAAAGTCACATCTCACTCTGTCTCTTCTCCACTCCAGATGGAGAGTTCCTGTGATCTCCTAATGGAATAAAGAAGAAAAGATGCTTGAGGAAAATTGTGGCAAAAATGACAGTCCACTTTTGATTAACATCATCCCTAGGAATGAAAAGGGGGACAGTGATGAAAGTACAAAGGACCCTTTTAAAATGTCAAAGGTAGGTACTGGCTAGGGAAAGAGCAGAAAAGGGCAGACCTCCTAGGTTGTTCTAGGGCCTCTTGGGCTCTCCTCGTCTCTTCAGGCAATACGTAGCAGCACGGCGAACACAGATGTACTAAGTGGGCCCAGGAAGAACTAAATAAGCCCAAGGCCCCTAAGGGTTCCACTCCTAAAAAATGGACAACTATGGGAGTCACACTTACCATCACAGTACAGTTTTCTAGAAGCCACCATAAAGGCCAACTTGTAATATTTCAAAAATTGATTCCTGTAACCCCATGGCCAGGGTCTCCTATGCTCTGAGCTCACATGGCACCTAGTAGGCACTTAATAAATCTTTATTGATCAATTAATTATTATGCCCCCACCCGGAGTTCACTTTGAGAAATCCTAGAATATGATTCATGTCTAGGTTTCCACAAATGTAGGTAATAGGGCCCCCAATTTACAACCAATGAACAACTTACAACCAAAATGTAGAAAATATGTAAATGTGACAAACGTATCCCAAGTACAAGGCAGTCTTTTCTTCACTCTACAGACATAGCAGAAGATGCAAATAACTGAAAAGCCCATAAACAAACGTAGAGCACCTATCCAGGGCTTAGGAGTCCACAAGCAATGAAGAGAATTCTTTTCCCTCTTCATTGGCTCCCACTTTTCCACTTGAGTCCCAGAATTCTCCAGCCTCAGACACCTCCTGTGTTTGGTTCCCCTCAGAAGGGAACAGAACTTGGGGCTGTCCTGGAGAATCCCTGTATCCTATAAGGTCCTATATAGTGTCTCCAGAGTAATTGTTGCACCCCATAATCGACCCTCAAAGGGAAATATACGTTGGAACTGCCAGGCAGGACAGGCCACCCCTTCATTATTGAACCTGCAGGTGTCCAAATTACTCATTGGAATGGAGGTGGAGGCTGAAAAGTTCCAAACTGTTTGCTCCTCTTTTCATGGCTCCTCTTCCTTCCTGTTGTTAGAAGTGAGTATGACTAACAAACCCCCAACAGTTAGAAACATGCTCACCTTAAATACAGAACAATACCTGTTGTGAAATCAGGAAAGCTTTTCTTAATCTTTACATCCATTCCCCAAGTGGCCGGGTGGCCTCCCCAGGAGGTTACAGAAAGACTACAGCACGTGCAGGAAGATGGGGCTTCTTACACTGTTTTCCTAACTTTGGATCTCCCAGGGTACTGTCCCCTGGCCATGTGACTCCAGGTTCTTCTCTCTGATAGGCCCTTCCTCACACAGCTCCTTGGGCCTGCCCATTAGCTTCTGACCTCTCACCTGTCCATGTTAGGTCACAACCCTTATCACCTAGGAATGTGGACAACAGAACTTTCTTACCTCCCACGTTTCCAGTTTTAAAGAAAGTGGGGAAGGGAGAAAGAGGCTTTCTTTCAGTTTCTCCAAGAGACATGCTGTTCAGAAACCTTCCCTCCTCCAGTTGAGAGATACCGCTCCCCCAAGTCATCAGCTTGGTATTAGTTGAGAGGCAGCTGGCCAAGAACTCTCCCCTCTTTGGCTAGAAGGGTATATTTTGGGATGCCACTGCCAAGGAAACCTCCTCTCTCTCACCCAGCAGGCAGGGGTTTAGGGATGACTTTGTCCATGAACTTCCCTCTTAGGTCAAGTGGGCAGACCTGTGCCACTCCAATAGGCTATACTAGGGTACCCCACCACTGCCCAGGTTAACACCATCTCTTCAGAACAGGTCCTTGATTTTGGCTTGCTCAGAAAAGAGAAAAAAAAGGCTGATGGTAGCCAAGAATTCTCTTGAGAAACTCTCTTTCACTTCTGCTCCAAGGCGCTATTTCATTCATCTCATTCCTAAATAGTTTCCCAATCTGCTTCCCCCTCAGTCTTCTCCACTTGGATCTCTCCAGAAGTAAAACCAAAGGGTAAAGATAGAAAAAGGCAATGAGCCTGAGAATATCTGATGGCTCCCTTTTATAGGCCAGTGCAAAAGGGGGGGGGGGGTGTTCATCCCATTGGAATCCATCTTCCTAGCCAAGCCCTTCATTTTGGAGGCAGCTGCCACCACTAAGAGTTTATCAGAAGCTGCATTTTGTCCTCTTAGCATGATGCCAGTGGGTGTGCCCATCCCCTATAGGGAGAGGGATCTACAATTAGAGTTTCTGAATGGAGACTTTCATCCACTTGATTAATCAAGTCCCACCTGACACACAGAGAGACTCTGAGACCTTCAAGGGTAAAGACTATCTTGCTTGTTTGTATTTATATTCCGGTGCTTAGCATAGTGCCTGGTACACAGTAACTACCTAATGAATTATTTATCCATCCATCCATCCATCCATCCATCCATCTATGCATCCACCTATCCATCTATCCATCCATTCATCCATTTATCCATCCATCAATCTATCCATTCATCCATCCATTCATCCATTTATCCATCCATCCATCAATCTATCCATTCATCCATCCATCTATCCATGCATTCATCCATCCATCCATCCATCCATCCATCCATCTATCCATCCATCCATCCAATCATTTATCTGTCCATCCACCCATCCATCCATCCATCCATCTATTCATCCATCCATCCATCCATTCATTCATCCAATCATCTATCTGTCCAGCCACTTATCCATCTATCCATCCATCTAGCCATCTAGCCATCCATCTAGCCATTCATCTATCCATTCATTCATCCATCCACTATCCATTCATCTATCCATCTAACTATGCATCTAAAGATATGATTGCAAATTTCTTCAGAGTTGCTTATCTATCCATCCACTCATCTGTCCATGTATCTATCCATGCATCCATCTATCCTTCTATTCATCCACCTATCTAACTAGCTAGTTAGAAACTCCTTTGATTAAGACCTCATATCAGAATCATTGCATTTCAAAGTTGGAAGAGGCCTCAGAGATATCCCATCCATACCTGAGAAAGGATGCCCTCAAAGACATGGCCAGTAAGTAGCCAGTGCTAGGTGGGTTGGGGAAGAGCCCACTGCTTTCCACTCTGGAACAGCGCTAATTGTTAGGAAGTTTGTGCCAGACCTTGGGTCTAGACTGCCCTCTTTGGATATCTATATTTGGTTCCTCCTAGTTCTACCTTTCATCTCATTTCTCTCCCCACTGTGATCCCTTCAGGCACTTGAAGACAACTAGTATGGGAATCTGAATCTGAATCTCCTGACTAAGCCTCCCTAGCTTCTTTATACCCTCCTACAGTTCCTCACTTTCCTGCAGACTCTCCAAAGTATCTATGTCAACCCCTAAAGGTCTCTGTGGCCCCAGGGACCGGGACTAAAACCAGATTTATTTGAGACGATGACCACCTGTCAAAAGCCTGTTTCCTCCTGTGACACTGATCCCTTGAGGACTTAGTCTGGACAACGTCAGGACTCTGCCTGCCTCCTCCAAGACGGCACCCAGTGGGCAGGGGATAATAGCTCTTTAGGGTAGGGGGGAAATCTCATTTCATCCTCACAACAGTCCTGGGAGGTCCATATTATCATTAATTTACGTTGCAGATGAGAAGAATGAGAAACATTGAATGACTTGCTGAAAGTCACAAAGTAAATACAACCAGGACACTTTTGAGGCAGGATGTGAACTCAGGTCTGCCTGAATTCAAGCCATCCAACATCTCTCCACTGTGCTACTTAGTGGCAATTAATAATGATAAAGAAATTAATAATAGCAATGACAGTATGTTGCATGTGCATATGTAGCAGCAAGCACCCTAGCACGTCCAGGATGACCTGCTAGCACAGGTTCTTAGATCTGCTTTTCTAAAAGGAAAGTAGCTTTTGAGGGGTCAACAATCTTCTTTAATTATATTCACCAGCAGATATCACATATACAAGCAGAGAAATAAAAACCAATAAAGACAGGACTTCCAACTGTCTGACCATAAGCAATACATCCATCACAGAACAACAGACAGATCCAACTGCCTGACCATTGCTTACACACATAGTTACCAGAGAGAGAAGCTCCAACGTCTTGGTTTTCAAAACAAGGGGGAGAAGGGACTCTTTAACAGCTACCCAAAGTTTCATCTGGCACATGGACCTTCTTCCAAACCCCCAAAGCAAAACCTCACCTCAGAGTATATATACACTTCTCAGAGCCAGAGGGCTCAACCTTCATGACCCAGCACCTCATTAATTAACAAAAGGCATGAGCCTTCCTACAAAACAAGCCTCCCCTAATCATGTTTCCCTTAACAGGCTCCAGCTGAGGCTTATTAATGGGCAGGAAGATTTTTAACTTTCATTAACATTACAGCACCTTCATATTTTCAAATTTCCTTGTCCTATCCCTTTAGCAGATTATGAGCTCCATGCAGGCAGGCATGGTGTCTTTTCTAAACCTTGTATCTCAGCCCAGTGCTTCTCATACAAAGGACACAGCAGTCCCTGCCTTCAACAGTACAACCTACTTCCAGAGCTCCAATCTGGAAACTTTATTTGTAATTACCAGAATTCTCCTCACTCTGTCTCTTCCCTGTCTTTCTTTCCCTCTCATTCCCTCTCTCCTCTCCTCTCCTTCAGATATACATTCCACAGACCACAAACTGGACTTAGTCATCCAACAGATCAACAGATCACTGGGCTTCCTATGACTGAGAAAAGTAGGCATTAATGTGGAAAGGAAGATGTAGTTGAAGGGGAATTCTGGAGGGACACTGGCACATACTGTCCAATCTCATTGAATTAGAGGTATCCAGGAAAGGTAACATGTCTGAGGCTCGGTATTGTGTCATCTGTAAAATGGGCTGGAGAAGGAAATGGCCAACCACTCCAGTTTCTGCCTAGAAACTCCCAAATGGGGTCACCAAGAGTCAGACACAACTGGGATGACTGACCAACAACAGATCCTCACAGCTCAGTGTCAGGGATGGTCCCTGCCCACACCTCCTGTTCAGAAATAGTCTGAAAAGAGCAGGGTCAGCCTGTTCCCTGTTCATTCTTGTGCTTGGTCTGTCATTTCTTTGTAGGTGACGGGACACAGTCAGTCTCACTTGAGTGACAAGAGCATCCCAGACTTCAGTGCAGAGCCAGACAGGATAGGTAAGCTCCCAGTCCCAGATACCAAAGGATAGTGCTGCTATATGGTGACCACCAGGATGGAAGGGGCCTGTAACAGCTGTCACAAGGCAATGAGGATGAGGGAGACTTTTCTAGGTCATAAGCAAACCCTAATTTACTATGGGAAGTTCCTCTTCCCACTTGTAGATCCAAAGGAGAGATAAAAAAGAGCAGTGATACCTGATCATAGAATCTCAGAGTGGAAGGAAGCCATAGACATCGTCCCCAGCCATCTTTCTGCCCATCACAGAGACTCAGGTTTCCTAATCCTTCTCCAGACTGTGATCGCCATGAGGCCAGGCACTATGTCTTTTCTAAACCTTGAATATTAGCCCAGCGCTTCCCATACAAAAGGCATTTGATAATGTATTTAAATTATTGTTGATGAATTTGGTCAAGACGATCCAGCCTTATGACCTTGAAGGAGTCTGCAGATTGGTGAGGGGATTGTGGACACAGGAGGTTCTGTAATGGGGAGGAAGATGGACGAGGAAGATGTCTAAGGCTTCCTTCCAGACCAAGAGCTGGAAGGTGTCCTACCTGTTATTTAGTCCAACAATCCAAGATTCAAAGCCGAAAAGACCTTCATAGACTATCTACTCCTATCGCACCATTTTACAGATGAAGAAACAGGCTCAGGGAGTAGGGATGCCCTCTGGTCACTTAGCTCAAGAGTGGAAGGGCTGGTATTGGAAGCCGGTTACTCTCACTGAATCCAGTGCTCTTTCTACTGTGACAGTTAAATAACTATTCCATGGAGCCTTCACCTCACTTCCTCCTTGACTTCAGGTGTCCCTGCCCAGCTTCCACCGTGTCTTCTATTTCTCTCCGGAAGGGAGAGAGATCTCAGTCATGTGAATTTAAATCAGTCTGTTACTCCTCCTGGTATTTACCTTTGAAGCCTTATCTCTAAGATAAAATAATAATAATGGCCAATGTTTATATATTCCTTTAAGGTTTGCAAAGGACTTTACATATGCCACATGGCTCTTTTGAGACTCACTATAACCCTGTAAGGTGGGGGTTTTATCATTCCCATTTTCCAGATAAGGAAATTATCTGAGACTGAGGTAAAATGACTTGTCCAGGTCATTCATATAGCTAGCAAGTGATTGAGGTGGGATTTGCATTCAGGTCTTCTTGACTCCAAGCCCTATACTTTGCCATTGAGCTGACCCCATTAAAAAAGATTCAGGGTATTAGTGGAGGGAAAATTCGGTGAGAAACTGGGAATGTTCCCTTGGGAACCCAAAACCACACCCAGTCATGCAAAGCCTGCCCAGTCCCGTAAGGCATAGCCCTGGATCTTCTCCTGAGGGAAAAGCCAGAGGTAAGGGAGGGAGGAGGTTATGGAAAAGACTGGAAGAAAAGGGCCCTTCTTTGTCTCACTGTCTGAAGAGTAGTCAGACTTCTCAGAGTCAATGGCAGTGCTGTGGGTGAGGACTTCAACCTCCAAGAACACTCCCCTTCTACCCCACCTGGACCTCAGCTCCAAGGGGACAAGCTGTCTTTCTTTGGAAATTTTAGCCAACCCCGCAGGATTGTGTAATGGGATGATCATTGAACCGAGAGTCAGGATGACTGGGTTCTAGGCACATCACACCACAGAATCTCTTAGCCGACGGCGACTTTAAAATCCATCTCTCCAAGAGGTGACTCAGTAGGTATCCTCCGCTGAGCGATCGCTCCCTCCTCCACAGCAAAATAGAATCCCTCCCCTCCTGGGGCAGCCCCAGCATCAGACCTCCACCTCCCTTTCTGTAATTCAGAATCATAATCACAAATTTGGATTCTCTGAAATTCCCCCTCTCAGAATCTGGGTGCAAGTCAGATAGTACCCCATTTTTCTCCCCTGCTTTCACAATGCTCTTTTGTCCTCAAAGCACCTGTTGTTTTAATGTATCCCATCAGACCTTTCTTATTGATCAAAATAAGGTTTAAAATAGCAGTTTACCTTATTGTTTCCTCCACCTTCCAAAGAATAGATGAGCATTATGACAAGTCAAGACTGGCACAGAAAAAAATCCAGCAGCTGCTTGGAGAATCCAGATTTCCCTTTGCTCTGCTTCTGGGCCAGGTTTGTGGCCTGACATCCAGTCTCCTCATCCATTTCCTTCTTTCAGCCTGATGGTCTACAGTGAATTCCCACAAAGATATCGCTTCTCTCTTTCCCTGCATAGATGCCTTGTACCACACTTCACCCCTTGGCTCCTGGATTTCAGCACATGGTGCTATTCCATTACACTTTTTTTTGTCTATTCTGGACCTTTAGAACAAGATAGATCTTTCCAAAAACTATACTGATCCTGTCACCAATACTTGGTGCATTTGTATGTAGAGATACACAAATGTGTACGTGGCTGTGGCTATCCCCGGGTCTCTGCCATGAGCACTCTTCTCTCCTCCCTCTTCACCCTCCCTCTTGGCCATCTCATTAGCTCCCATCAGTTCAGTAATCTTTACTCAGATGACTCTCAAATCTCTTTATCCAGCCCTAATCTCTCTCCTAAGCTCCAGGCTGGCATCATCCCCACCTGCTTGTTACGTACTTCATATTGGATGTCCCAGAGGCATCTCAAACTTAAAGAGTACAGAACAGAACCACCCCTCTTCCAAGCTTCCCTGTTTCTGCAGAGGGCACCACCCTCTTCCTCAGACCCAGGTTCATACCTCAGACTCCTCCTCCACCCCTTGCCTCACATTTTCAATCAGTTGCCAAGTTTTATTGATTCTACTTTCACAGCATGTCTTGCCTCTATCTCTTCTCTCTCTTTAGACATCCACAACCCTAATGGGGGGGCGGGGTCTTCATCCTCTCTCATGTGGACTACTGAAAGAGCCTTCTAATTAGTCCCCCTGCCTTAAGGCCCAATTCATCTTCTACTCAGCTGACAAAGTAATTTTCCTAAAGTTCAGATTTGACTGTGACACTACCCCTCTCAACATCTTCCAATGGCTCCCTACTGTCTGTGAATTTTACTTCTAAGTAATTTCTAGATGCTGAATGCAGAGTCACAGATTTCTGGCATGTGAGAGGAGGTTTTCAAAAAAACCACATGGTATTTTTAAAAATTATAAGTGGAAAGATTCCAGATCCCCTTCTCCTTTGTCAAGATGAAGCTTCTCTCTCAGTCTCTAAGGCTCTAGCCTCAGAAGGCAATTAAAGAATACGTTGTTTAGTGACTTACAAGGGGAGGGAGTGACTTGCTTTTTTCTGGAGTTAGAATGGCAAGAGCTAACTACATCTATAGAGGACAACTGAAGGTGGAAGAGACCATTAAGATCCGTATAGCTTTCTATAGGAGGTAGCATCTGAAATGAGGCTTAAGGGAGCATAAGGATCCTAAAAAGTGGAAAAGATCAGTGAGTGTGTTCCAGGCTTATAGCCACAGCCTGTGCAAAGTCTCAGAAATAGGAGGTTCTGAGTGTGGGGAACAGCAAGTGGACCAGGCAGGCTAGCTGAATCATGGCTGATTTGAAGGGGAAGAGTATATAACAAGCCTGGAAAGGTCAGCTCAAACCGGATTATAAAGGAAGAGCTATCTGTCAGGAAGGACAGACACCCTTGGGATCCCTCCAGTGATTTATGACCCACTAATCTACCTTGTCTCTGAAGTTAGTATCAAAGGATCACAGGTTTAAAGCAGGGAGGGACACTGGAAGACCCTCAGAGGTTAAGTATTAGAACCCAGGTTCTCCAACTACAGAGCCTGTGCTTATATTCCTGGACCACACTTTCTCCCCCAAAGGTTCCAAAGCACTCACCGTATGTTCCCCACAGATATTCTTTAGGTTCTCATTGTTTTATGTAGGTCCATGTTGTCTTTCCAACTAGGTTGCAAGTTCCCCAAGGGGAGGGAACTTGTTTCTTCCTCCTTTTCTACCTCCTCTCTGCACTAAACCATGAAGAGAAGAGGATCCTCAAAGTCAGGGCTGTTTTACCCAATGCAACGACCCTGGTATCAGTGTCTGCTATTAGTTAAGGGAAGAGCCCGGAACCAGAAGATACATGGAAACCAGTGATCTGGATGGAAAATCAAGTCCCAGGCCAGGCTACAGTTCAAGACCTACAGAGCTAAAGATAGAAAAATGAGTCTAAATCCAGGCAGGCAAACAAGAATCAGGGTCTACCTAAATAAAGGTGAGGACACAAATTAAAAGATCCCAAATAGAGCAAGCAGGCAAAGCTTAGGCAGTACACAGAAGCCAGGAGTCGGGAGAGACAAGTCAAAAACCAACCAAGTCATCAGAACAGCAGTCATGTAACACTAGAAATTAGAGCTTTGAATCAAAGCAACTCTTCCCACAATGTGGAAGTTTCTTAAACACTTTCTGCTGTAACAAAAACTACTACCAGCTTCCTCAGGTAGGGCCAGCTCAAAGCCTACAGATGTGACAAAGTGAGTCCTATTAGAGAGATGGTCATTCAGTCAGCTTGGCAGGAGCAGGAGTCTGTGGTCAGAAGTAAAGGTGGATTCTCCTACCCTACTGCTGCCTTGAGTACACAGTGCTGAGCAATTAGCAGACACACAATAAGTATATGTTTAATTAAACTGAAGATCAGAGGAAAATTCATTTCATGGTTACTTAATTGGTATAGAGCAGAAGAGGAAACATTTCCTCTTTAAGCAAATTCCCATCAAGACCTTTTCCTGATTTTAACATCAGCTACAGTTTTGTTCTGTTCCCAATGGGATCCACAGATTTGTATACATTTTACATGTCTCTCTTTAACAACCATTTTAGTCTGCCCTAACTCTTGCCATCCCTTCTGGTGATGGGACATCAAGGGAACTGGACTGAGTGGGGAGTCTTTCTCCATGAGTATCTTCCTCAAATATTTCATGCCTCAGGATTTTTTCTTTGTTTTCACATAATTGTCAGTTCAGATCCAGTTCCAACCACCATGTTTGTCTAATTCCAAAATTCTCCATGTTTCAAAAAGTTATGGGATTTTCCTTCTGCTGATCCAAATAACAGGGGAGAGGAGGACTCAACTACATTAGTAAATCAGCAGATAAGCATTTATTATGCGCTTACTTTATGCCAGGCACTGAACCAGGTTCAGGGGATAAACAGAGGTGAGAAAGTCTCTGTCCTCAAGGATCTACATTCTAATGGGGGAGATGACAAAGAAAAAACTAGATGGCTTTCTCATCTTCGATGCCCCTGGCAGCTCTGGCCTTTTAGGAGCCGTGAATGTCTTAGCTTGAATTCGAAAAACTAACTTACAGTGAAAACGTTACCCCAAATTTCCAACGAATCGAATTTGCTGTTCCAACCTCAGGCTTCCACAGGAAAGTTATTATCTGCTTTTACCTTTGACTCTAAGTGACAGCATCATAGAATGTTTGCACTGGGATTCAAGCACCTGGCTTTTGGATTCACCGCTTTCCTCAACCCTGCTCCTACCTTTCCCAGGGAGCGTCTCATTTTTTTGATAAGTGTAACAAAATGTTTAAACTCGATAAAAAACTCTTGATTAGAAAACCAAAGTTCTCCTTACATTCCTCTCTTACCTTCAGAAGTCCTTGTGGGGTCACTTCTCTTAACTTTGACCATGGTACAGTGGCTGACTTTCATGGAAATGGTCTGTGCACACCTTCACGGCAGCCTTGGTGAAAACCTGAGATGAGCACAGACTGATTTACCCAGATTTCTTTCTAGAGAGGACCACATGTTTACAGGCACGAGAGCAATCGAGGGACAGAGAGAATAGAAAATCCTGCTGTGTTTATTATTTGTTGATTTTAAAACAGCAGTTGACTTGGAGTAGCCTTAAAGCTTCCAGTAGGCTTCCTCCCAGGTATAGTTCATAATGATGCCTTACTCTAACCCAACTACAAACTAACTGGAAATAACTTTGTTCCGAATCCAGTAAAGTGTCAATCAGGAAGAAATGTGCTTGCCAAAGTAGTTTGCAATGACTATAGAAAAAATTCTGAGTTGGAATCAGAGTACCTGGGTTCAAATCCTGCCTCAAGCACTCTGTCACTTGACTTCTGTGGGCCTCAGTTTACCCATCTGTTAGACTAAGTGGCTCCTAAGATTTCTTCTAGCTTTAAACCTAGGATCTTTTTGTTCTGCATGGAGTCTGTACAGAAAAAGAAGATTCCCTATGAAGGCTAATCCAATGCCTCTGTTCATAGATGGTGTTTTATTCATTCTCTTGAGGCTTGAGAAAACAAAAATCTCCTAAGGGAAATTCACAGCAATGCCAAGAAATTGACCCAAGCATTCGTATATGGGGGAAATGGGTGGAAAATTCTGCAACTCTGACTTACAGCCGTGAGGGTAGCCCAGAGAACCAATCCATCTTCCTGTCTCAGACAAGCCTGCAAAATTGCCGTGAGCTGGGCCCAGAATTGGCAGGCAGAGAAGCAAGGCCTAGTGGCATTTGGGAAAGATGAAGATCCTTTTTTGTCCTCCAGGACTTTGGGTAGGTCCATCCTCCATTAAGGATTTAGAGAAAAATATGGATAAAAACAGCACAAAATGAGATGGAGTAAGGAGTCATGCCTGGGGCCAGAGAATCCCAGAAACTCAGCATTAGAAGGGACTTGTGCAACCAAGTGCACCCAAGAACATAACCGGCTCCTGCTCTGGTGAGGGGGAGCCTGCCACCTCCCTAGCAATCCAATGCGGTGCAGGACGGCACCAGCTGTGATGAAGCTTTTTGTAACCTTGCAGCTAATTCTACCGCTCTGAAACTTACACCTGTTTCCTCTTGGTTCCACCCCAAGTGCTCATGGCTCTTGCCACACAGCTGAGAGAGGGCAGGGATAGAAGTGGGTGGGGACCTGTCCATGCTGTTGGGAATGCGGAGGATGGGAGGGGCAGAGAAGAACTGAAAAGATGGGAGCAGGCAGATTCATGCCAGAATTGGGAATTCAGACTTAATTCTACAGGAAATAGAGAGAGTCAGTATTAAGATGTGCTTAATCAGAGCACCGTGTCAGGTGATTATTTGGGTGCTGAAGGACTGGCCAGGGGAAGCAAGTTAAGATACTCTAACAACAGTCTCAGGAAGGAGAGATGAGAACCTGAGCTGGGGTGTTTACAGTGGGATGAGCAAAGCGAGTGACAGAGGGGACTGAGATGTTTGGGAGATAAACACAACAGGATTTGGTACAGGATCTGGGAGAGCAGGAAGACTGAAAGGAGCTCCCCAGGCTAGGGGTCTGGTGCTTATATCCATGAAAGTGAAGGAGTCTGGGGGTAGATCTGCCTCCAACCCAGTGGAGATCAATGACTCACCAAAACACTCATGGATTGTGGTGAATTGGCATGTGTATGTTGTGGGAGGAGGAGAACAGGAAATGCCCATAAACAAATTGGAGGCTTGGGGAATCAGATGGTGTCACACAAATGGTTATCTCCCTGGCACTTTCCCACATTCTGACATGCAAGCACTCCCTGCATCTTTTCCTGACCATCTCTGCACTGATCTCTGGGCTCCACAGATGCCTGGGGCCCAACCTGGCTGAGCTTTACTCTCTCCCCCCCAACTCAGAACTCACCTCCTCCATCACTGGGTTGAGGCCTAGATGGTGTACTGGTTTGGTCCTAGGCAGGCTTTCAGAGGACAGGCAGATTTTGTGGGGAAGGTCCTGGTATCATAGGCTGAGAGTTGGAAGGGACCTTAGAGATCACTGGAATCTTACTTCCTCTGTTCTAGATCCACTTAATTTGAAGTGTAGATAGGACATCCAGGTAAAGATGTCTAGTGCACAGTTTGAAATATGGGAACAACCCCCAGGGAGAATTTGGGAGGTAGGATCATTGGACAGAGAACCAGGCCTCGAATCAGGAAGACCTGAGTTCCAATGCAGCATCAGATGCTGACTAGCTGTGCGATCTTGGGCAAGTCATTTCACCTCTGTTTGGCTCAGTTTCTTCATCTGTAAAATAGCACCCACCTCTCAGGATTGTTGTGAGAATGAAAGGAGATCATAATTGTTAAGAGCTTGACACTGTGCCTGGTGCTGTGTGATTGTTAGTGACGGTAATGAGGATTTCTGCATAAGGCAGAAGCCATGGGAGAGGAGGAGATTGTAAAGAGAAAAGAGGCCCAAGAGAGCCTCAGTCAGTACCCACATCCAAACAGTGGGGCTAGGATAAGGAAACCCCCCAACAAGATAAAAAGGAGGGAGAAGATGAACAATGAAAGTCAATGTGCTCAGTTTATGTCCTACCCAGAGAATCTATGATGTTTATGGAATGGGGGAATAGATAGATGGTGGATGGATGGATGGATGGATGGATGGATGGATGGATGGATGGATGGGTGGGTGGATGGGTGGATGGGTGGATGGGTGGATGGGTGGATGGGTGGATGGGTGGATGGGTGGATGGATGGATGGATAGGTGGCTGAATGATTACATTTTCCCTAATATAACTTTTCTCTAAAGAAAGTTCTGTCCCTGACTGTGAGCCCTCATATACTCCCAAGCACCCACCCATCTCTGCAACAGTTGACAAACCTGTTCCAAGAAAATGCTTTCATCTTGCTCGAGGATGAAACCCTGGGGGAGCCAAGGACAGAAGGTCCTGCCTAGTTCTAGGTGACATTTGGTGTAACTTCCCCTTTGGCCACTGGAGGGAAATGCAAGCCCTGCCAAAATCCTCCCAACGAGCTACCCTAGCACCTGGGGCGTTGGGCTGCCGAGAGGTTAACTTCCCCCCCTTCCAGGTAACTGGGCCACTTACCTTCAGGATGATTCTACAGCAGTGCTCCTGCCCCCAAGCCCTTTAAACAGTGGCCCAGTGTGCTCCATTTTTCTTTTTGCTAATCTGTAAGCCTTCATATTTTAGTGTTGAATTTGGAGTCAGAGGGTCCGGGTTCAAATCCTTGCACTGATTCTGCCACTCGCTATCCTGGTGCTGTTGGATCTTAAGCTCCCTGGTTCTTGTTTCTTATCTATCAGACAAAGAGTTTGGACCAGATGGTCTCTGAGGTCCCTTCCACCTAAAATCTCCTTCACTGGAGGGCAGTCTTGGAGTTGGGAGGACTTTGCTCCAGCTCTGCCTGTGACACCTCTGAGAAAAATCCCTTTAATTTTCAGTGCCCCAGGCACCTGCCTGAGCAACTGAGGAGCTGCCACCCGTGTTAGTGAACAGAGTTTCTAAACAGATGAAGTCACAGGTGCAGGTTAACCAAAGGAAGAAAAAGTCTAAAAATAGGAGAGGTTCACATGTCCCAAGTCCTAATAATAACTAACATTTTGATGGTGGTTTGAGGTTTGCAACATGTTTTCCATAGACTATCTCATGTTACACTCACAGTAACCTTGAGAGCTAAGTCCAGCAATTGGTATTATCACTGTTTTACAGATAAGATAAAAAAGCTGCTTCTCTGAGGTTAAGGGCAGCTAGTGTCTGAATTAGGATCTGAACCCAGGTCTCCAAGTCCTGACGCAGAACTCTGGCTGCTGTACCAGGTTGAAGAAGACAGCCAGTCAAAGCCCTCAGTCCCTGAGGTTTTTTATTTAATAGGATTATAAGGATTTCCTGGTTTGTTCGTTTCTTGGCTCTTTCCAATCTGGTTGGCCTCCTGATGATGCCAAGGGGAACAGTACTGATAAGCAGGACCTGAGGGGCCAGCTCCGCCTCTTTAGACAAAATCTCTCCCTCCATTCTCTTTTTAAAAATGTTTTTTATTGAGATTTTCTGTTTGTCATCTACATTTCCCAATGTCAGTCAGTAAATAATAAATATATCCCTCTTCACTCTCCTTCCCAGAGAGCCAAAGGAGGGGAAAAGAGGTAGGAATCATTTAATAAAACTGACAGATACATCCCCCAAAGTGCGACAGTGTATGCTGTGCTCCGGACTCTACCCTTCATGCCCATTGCCTCTGTAAAGGCTTCAATAGCACGCTTATTATATTTGAGGGTGACCCACGTTGGGGGCAGAGAACACCCTGCAAGAAAAGTCGAGACAAAGATCTCGACAGATCGGAAAATGGAGCTGACTCCAATACAATGAATTTGACATATGCAAATACATGGATTTGGCCTCAGTTAGCGATTTACTCATCACCAGTATAAGACAGGGAAGATTCACCCCAAGAGCCGTGTGTCTGAGATTGCCCTGGGAACCACACTGACTGAGCCACACCTGAGAAATCACTGACGTTGAGGGCCACCTAAGAGCTTGTTCTGTGAACCTTCCATCTGGGGGTGGTCTCAGGCCACTCCCCAGTAGGCTGGCTTCCGCCTCTTTGTAGGACCAGGTCTCTGGAGGTGCATGTGTGGTTTACTAACAAGTTTTTCTGGGCTTAGCTAGACTCAGGCAAAGCTACACCATTTTGGTAATTTCCCATCACCCCCAGGGCCATGGATGTCCAGCCCCATCTCTAGTAGAGATTCTGGCTTCCAGGGGGAGAAGGAAACCACCTGATGGTTCAAAGGTAACCCTTGTGTCTGATATCCTCTTGATGGGGCCCATGGCGACCAGAACAGAAAGGGCAGGTGTGTTCTGGAGCCAGATCCATATTTTTGTCTTTTTTGTCCCAGACTACATCCTGGTGTGGGAAGAAGGGTTTCCAAAGACGCAGCCTAAGGCTGGGACCAGAGATGAGAAGCACAGGAACAGAGAACCAGAGCACCACAGCTGGAGGCTGAATTTTTTGAGGCAGCTCCGAGCTACCGGGCTTCACATGGAGCAGGTATGTAGCCCAGTCCTGTTCCCATCTCGGGGCTTCCACATCCCACACCCACTCACTTGCTAACTCTGAGCTCAGCTGGCCTTCTCTCCTCCCCTAGACTGACTGGCTGGAGCATTAATGAACACTGACCCAAGGGACCCTGAGCACCCTCCTCCCCTTCCCTGGACCTCTGGACCAGCTCTTAACGGGCCTCGTGCCTCTCCATGCCCCAATTCAGCCTTTCTACACTTGCTAAAGAAATATTCCTGGATGTATGAGATGTCATGCCAAGCAAGAGGAGGGACATTCCAGGAAAAAAAAACACCCTCAAAAGTGGCAGTCTTAGAGGGCACACGTGCACACACACACACACACACACACACACACACACACACACACAGAGGCACACTGATTAAGGTTTCCCTTGGCTGGTGGCCAAAGCAATCATACCAACCCAACAAACAGCTCCATAAAATCAGGATGCCCATTGTCCTTCATTGGTAAATGGGCCATTTACAACTCCTCATTACTACAGAGCTAAGTGTCTGACACCCAAGCCCCCTAGCTTCCTTCCTCCCACCCTTCCTCCACAGTAAACCGAGCAGAGATCATAAGACCCTGATTCAGCAATATAGTGCTGGACAGTCAACCAGTAAGCATTGATTAAGCACCTATGTACTGATCACTTAACAAACACTTATTAAACACCTACTATGTGCCAGGAACTGTGCTAGACCCAGACTACAAAGACAAAGAAAGGCTCCCTGCCTTCTGTTAACTTCCATTCTATCAAGGGAAACTGCATGTGTAAGGTACATACTCATACAAGTTTGCACAGAAGAAATTCAAGATAAATACCACAAGATTATCTAGGGAGGATCCTGGCTGCTGAGAGAGGCACTGGGGACTTGTGTTGGAGGTGGCTGCTGGGCTGAGCTTTAGAAGAAGCTGGGGATTCTAAGGGGTGGAGGTGATGAGCGAAGGCCTTCCTGGCATGGGGGACAGCCTGTGCAAACGTGCAGACGGGGGATGTGGGAGGTCATGCATGCCATTACACAACATGCTGAGAGTCAACAGCAAGAAAGCCAGGTCTTAGGGGGGTGATTTATAAAGCTGGAAGGTGAAGTCAGAGCCTCTACCTGGAATGTCCTCCAACCACCACCATGTTCCCAAATCAGGAATCTTTTTAACAAACTCACCCGCTCAAATCCCAGATCCAAGATATTGGAAGCAACTCTCTTTGATGGATCAAAAGTGTGGGTCTCTAAATTCTGGTAGAGCTAACCTGAGGCGAAATAATTCATTAGACAGAAATCTGTGCCCCTACCTCCTCTGCCTCCTTCCACAATAGTCCCCAGGCTCCCCAACACTTCAGTTACCCAGTACCCTTTCTTCTCTCCCACTCCTCACAGAAAAGCTCTGAATAGTCATTCACACTTTAGTATGAGGACCTTGCATCTCCCAAACGGTAACCTTATATCTATTGTATAATGAAAGGCTTTATCCCCTGGAAAATCAAGTTAAAGCATCACTGAGCTGGCAGATAAGATGAGGGCCTTTCCTCTGCCCTCAGAATTGGGTAAAGTAGGACCTCCAAATGCCTTAAAGTTCTTCAAGGGCCGTCCCTATGGCAAGCAGCCCATGCACAGTATAGGGACTCTTTTTCAGGGGCTAATGTGCTTTCTGGTCATTCTTCTTCCAGCATGTGGTTAAGAGTGGAAAGAGATCCATACACTATGTCTTGCTCAGCGCCCCCTGGACTGTTCTCTGTCACTATGCTGAGGCTCTCAGGATAAAGATGCCCCTGCAGGTAAAGGTCTCCAACTGGGAGAGAAGGGCCCTCCTCCATCTCCCCTAAAGAAGCACAGCCTTCATCATTCATGAAAAGCCTGCCATTCTATTACTGTCATTGGGAGTCAGGAAAAATTCTGCATGGATTATCAGGGCAGGTGGTAAAGTTACAATGGGGAGATAAGCATCACCAACACATGCTTGTGCACCATCCATCCATTCATATATCTTTCTACTTATCTGTGTATCTATCCAGACAGGCAGGTAGGCAGCCATCTGTCTATCCATCCATCCACCTATCCAGGCAAACGGGCAGCCATCCATTCATCCATCCATCCATCTATCCATCTGTCTGTCTCTCTGTCTATCCATCCATCCACTTATCCAGGCAAACAAACATCCATCCATCCATTCATCCATCCATTCATTCATCCATCTATCCATCCATCCATGCATCCATACATCTATTCAGACAAGTATACAGGTAGGCTTCCATCCATTCATCCAACTATCCATCCATCCATCTGGTTGGTTGTTGTCCTTCATCTTCGAAGAGGACCAAAATGACATCACCATTGTAAAATGAAATTTCAGTGTGTCCAACTGTGAATGATCAGACCAATATGAACTCAGAAGGCTCTACCAAAGGTTGGACACAGATATCCATTTGAATGCTTGGGATGAATATCCCAAATTTGCACATCCTGCATATACTTTGTGCTGTCTCAATTCTGCTTTGCTCAAAGAGCACAGTACCTTTTCTTATGTGGGTACGCCATGCTGAGCGGTCCTGTGCCAGTGTCTCCCATGTTGCACAGTCAAATCCAAAGTTCTTGAGAGAGACCTTGAGAGTGTCCTTGTATCGTTTCTTCTAGCCACCATGTGATCGCCTGCCCCATGTGAGTTCTCCATAGAATAGTCTTTTTGGCCAGCATACATTTGGCATTTGAACAACGTGGTCTGCCCATCAGAGTTGCGCTCTCTGAAGCATAGTTTGAATACCTGGCAGTTCAGCTCAAGCAAGGACTTCAGTGTGTGGTACCTTATCCTTCCAGGTGATCCTCATAATCTTCCTAAGACAGTTCAAATGGAAACGATTCAGTTTCCTGGCATGGCCCTGGTAGACTGTCCATGTTTCATAGGCATACAACAATGAGGTCAGCACAACTACTCTGTAGACCTTCAGTTTGGTAATCAGTCTAATACCTCTTCTCTCCCAAACCTTTCTTCAGAGCCTCCCAAACACTGAGCTAGCTCTGGCAATGAGTGCATCAACCTCATTGTCAATGTGTACATCCCTGGAAAGTACACTACCAAGGTCAGTGAACTTATCCACAGCATTCAAAACTTCTCCATTTGTTGTAACAGATGGTTCCACATATGGATGGTGTGGTGGTCGCTGATGGAGCAACTGTGTTTTCTTGGTGTTAATTGTCAGGCCAAAATTAGCACAGGCAGCAGAGAACTGATCCATACTTTGTTGCATCTCAGCTTCAGAGTCTGCATTGAGTGCACAATCATCTGCAAACAGAAAATCATGCACCAACACTCCCTCCACTCTGGTCTTGGCTTGTAACCTTTTCAAATTGAAGAACTTACCATCAGTATGGTAGTTGACCTTGCTGCTGTGTTCATCCTCATTGAAAGCATTTGTCAATATGGCTGAAAACATCATGCTAAAAAGCATGGAAGCAAACACACAGCCCTGTTTCACTCCATTGGTGACTGGGAAGGCAAAAGAGCTTTGTCCATTATCCAGAACCCGGGCAAACGTGCCATCATGAACTTCATGTACAATATTGACAAACTTCTCCAGGCAATTCAAATTTTGACATAATTTTCCATAAGCCCTCATGACTAACAGTGTCAAAGGCCTTGGTCAGATCCACAGAGGTCAGACCTCTGTTCTGCTCCTGGCATTTCTCCTGGAGTTGTCAAGCAGCAAACACCATATCGACTGTTCCTCAGCCCTTTCTGAAGCCGCACTGGCTCTCAGGTATATGACCATCTTCCAAGTGAAGGATCAGCCTATTAAGGAGAACTCTAGCAAGAATTTTGCCAGCAATGACTAAGAGAAAGATCCCCCTGTGATTGTCGCAGGACAATCTATTCCCTTTACCCTTATAGAGATGAACAATGGAGGCATCCTTGAACTCCTGGGGGATAACTTCTTCTTGCCATATAACCTGGAAAATTTCAGTCAACTTTTGTATGAGCAATGGTCCCCCTACCTTGTAAATCTCAGCTGGAATAGAATCAGCATCAGGTGCTTTGCCACATAAAGGAGCCTAATGACCCTCCAAACCTCTTCTTCAGTTGGAAGTTCAGCTAAGGAGGGATTGACTTCAACCTGAGGTAAACGGTCAATGGACTCAGCATTGATTGATGCTGTTGAGAACACTATGAAAGTGTTCAGCCCACCTCTCTAGGATCATGTCCTTATCACTAATCAATGTGGCTCCATCAGCACTGAGTAGTTATGAGGCACCATGGGTTTTTGGTCCATAAATAGCTTTCAAGGAATCATAAAAGCACTTTGGATTGTTACTATCAGCATAAAACTGAATTTCATCTGCCTTCTTACTGAGCCAGAAATCCTGCATTTCTCTAAGCTTTGCTTGTACTTTGCTTTTGATGGAATTAAATGCTGCCTTCTTAGAGGTAGATGAACTTTTCTGCTGGTAAATTCTGTGGAGTTCTTGTTTTTCATTTAGCACCTTCTGAATTTCCCCATCATTTTCATCAAACCAGTCTTGGTGTTTGCGAGTGTTCTGACCCAGATGAGCAGATGCAGTGCTGTATACCAGATCTCTGAACAATACCCACTCCTTTTCTGCTCCACTGTTGCCAGTTGTGTGTTGGCTCAACTTTCCCTCCAAGTTAGCAGCAAACTGTTCACACTCAGAGAAGAGCTCTAGTTTATTGACATTAATTCTTCTGGTAGTCATTTTGCCTTGGGGGCAGCACTTTTGATGAATGCAAATATTTAGCTTGAGAAGGACAAATCTATGATCAGTCCAGCACTCTGCACCACATATTGCCTTTGTCACTCTCACATCTTGTCTGTCTCTTCTCCTTACAATCACGTAGTCTGTTAGATGCCAGTGTTTGCTGCGAGGGTGCATCCATGAAGTTTTATGGTGTTTAGGTAAGTGGAAGACAGTGTTGGTGATAAGAAGGTCATGTGATGCACAAGTCTTCAGCAGTAAATGACCATTACTGTTGCTGTTTCCAACTCCATTCCTCCCTAGGACTCCCTGCCAAGTCTGGTAGTCTGAGCCTACTCTAACATTAAAGTAATCCAGTGTTATAAGCCTGTCCTTGTTTCATTCATCCATCCATCTATCCATCCACCCATCCATCCATCCATCTATCCATCATCCATCCATCCATCCATCCATCCAACTATCCATCCATCCAACTATCCATCCATGCATCCATCCATCCATCCATCTATCCATCCATCCATCCATCTATCTACCTATCCATCCATCCATCCAACTATCCATCCATCCAACTATCCATCCATCTATCCATCCATTCATCCATTCATTCAATAGCCATATATTGAATGTTTGCTGTATGAGAAGTACTGTTTTAAGTACCATCAAAGTTTCATGCCTCTGCTTCCAAGGAGCCTTGTCTAGTCAGAGAAGCCACCTGGTGCCATAAGAGTCTTGGGTTTGGAAGGAGGGTTCTGCTATGACTTCCTGGCACTATGACCTTGGGAGAGTCATTTCTCTTTTCTGGGCTTTCACTTACTCATCTCTAAAATGAGGGAATTAAACTAGCTCGGGAACCCTCCAGAAGGCTTGTGATGCCTATGGATGGAGTGTGAAGTGTTCCTTCCATTCCTAACTGAAAGAGATGCTGAATTTCAGTTAGAGGTTCAGGAAAATAAAGGTACCATTTTTTTCCCTTTCCAAGATCCATCCACAGAACTCAGGTTAAAAACCCTGGACCAGGGGGATGCTCCCTTCTTGGTCCAACCTTCTATAACTCAATCAAATCACATATTTCTGGGACGATATTTGAGCTCGCCTCTTGGAGGGCAGAGAGGCTCATCACAGGAAACCAGACAGATACTTGGGCCTCAACAACCCATCAAACAAAGACACTAGAGTTAACTCCCTGGGTTCAAATCCCTTACTACCCATGTGACCTTGGGGATGTCATTGAACCTCAACTTCCTCCATTGTAATAGGAGAGAGTTGGATTAGCTGGTCTCGTTCAGTTCTAGAGTATGATCTGATGAAATAAAAATATATTAAATATATTATTTAGGTGCAAACACAGCTGACCTTGGAATCAAGTTCTGGCTCTGACCAGTACTGGTTATGTGACCTTGGACAGTTATGTGGCCTCAAGTCTAACTTGAGGGGCAAGGGATGATCTGTAGGAATGAGTGAAATCTCGGGTCCAAAAACTTCTGGTAGCCTTGTTTGTTCTAAACAAATCCTTGAGAAGAGCTGGGTGATGTTTGGGTCTCTGCTGTCTCTGTGAAGGCCTTGCCCAGCCAGCCCTCTAACTGGTCTACTAAGCTGATGAGAAAACTGGGCCTCCAAGACCCATTGTATGAGGAGGTCCCCGACATGCCTCAAGACTACTACACTGGCCTATTCAAGGTGAACAAGTTATCCAGGTATGATGTGGGGGCTTCTCCCGCTCCAGGGGCTATGGTCTCACCCACCACCGTCCCAAGCACAAAGTATTCGAAACCTCACTCTCCCTCCAGACTTTCCTTGCACTGTTCCAAGTGAGATCACCAAAGTTCAGAGTGGGGAGGACCTCAGTGGCCCCCAAGCTAAAGTCACACCTGAAAAAAGTCCAGGCTTCCTCATCTGCTAGCTTCTGAGGCAGCCCACTCCACTCTGGGATAGTCCTCATGGTTAGAGGCAGCGTTCCTTCCCAAAGTCAATGACATCTCTATAGCTCCCACCTGCTGCTTCTGGTTCTGTCCTCCAAGACCAAGCAGGGCAAGGGGCCCTTCAGATGCCTGGGGAGAACTCTGTCTGTTCCTGGCTAAGCATCCTCCATGGGACAGCCTGTAGGCCATGTAGGCTTATCAGCATCCCAGCTGCCCTCCAGCTTATCAATGTCCTTTCTAAAAAGGGTCCCCAGGCCCAAGCCCAGGGCTGCAAACACAGCCTGATTCTTTCTGCAGCTCAAGCTCTCCAGGGCTTTCCCACATCACCTGCTGAATCACTGTGAGCCCATCTGCTGAATTAAATTTGTCTGATGGTTACAGGTTCCTGAACAGTGACAATCCAAAGACTTTCTTTGCCAGCACCAAAAGGCACCAGATTGTAAGTGAATAGCTCAGTCTCTTGTCCTCTGGAATTGAGACCAAAAAAGGACCTTGGGCATCTGGGTCTGGCTTAGGAATCCTTGCTTGGGGTCTGAAGGCTGACAAAGAGGAATGGGCACTGGGTGTGAGATCAGGAGGGCCTTGGATTCAGAGCCTTCCTTTCTAAAGGGAATCATAACACCTCTCAGGGCTGCAGGGAGGACTAAAGGAGAAAAGGGATAGAAAGTGGTTTTGAATCCCCAAAGTTCTGTGTCCCTGCTAGACGCTGTAACTGGTCTGGGGTGTGGGATAGTCCATCATGCATTTACCACTCCCTCTCTGCATTATGTGAATGGAAGGCTCTGCCTCCCCGAGCCAGCTATCAGGAGCGTCACACCTGGTTCAGATTTTAAGGACATGTGAGTCACAGACATCACCTTCAGCCACGCTTAATTCCCAGAAAGGTCTGGGTCAAAACTCTCTTGAAGATGTTTCTTTCTAGTCAGAGAGGCCACCTGGTACCACAAGAGTCTTGGGTTTGGAAGGAGGATTCTATGGGTCAATCCTGGCTCTGCTATGACTTCCTGGCACTGTGACCTTGGGACAGTCATTTCCCTTTTCTAGATGTGTCTGCCCAGAAGTGGGAAGCAGGATAGGGCCCAAGGGGAGAATTGGGGTGCTCCTCCCCACCCCCGCAGGCTGCCTGATGCCCCCTTCAGCCGGCCTCTCTCCCTCTCCCTCTACTCTCCAGCTCTACGAGATCCTAGAGAAGACGGAGTTCGGTCATGAAAAGGCAGGGTTGTTTGGGATTGAGCAGCTGCTGTCTGAGAAGGTCTTCAATGCTGCGTTCCCCCCACATGACGTGAGTCATATCCCTTCCAGCCCTGGTTGCCTGACTGCCAGTGAATAAACAGATGAATGTATGAATGAATGAATGGATGGATGGATGGATGGATGGATGGATGGATGGATGAACTAACTGATGGGTGGGTGGCTGAGAAGGAATTCCCACAAGCAGCTTCCAGTCTAATAGAGGAAAACAGCACAGGGAAGAATGAATGGGTGAAAAAGCCCACATCTGGCATGTATCTGTGCAAGGCACCAAGAAAACAAAGAAAAAAAAGATGTGACCTCTGTCCAAGTGCCCCTTCTGCTACCCTGGACCTTCCAGAGGCTGAGATGTCCATTGACATCCACTAGATGAGGAGCCCCTGGAAGGCAGGGCCTGCATTTCTGCCTTTCTTTCTTTGTATCTCCAGCATGGTGCTGGCACTCAGTAAGTGCTTAATAAATGCTTACTACACATAGTAGGCACTTAATAAAGGCATACTCTATTTGCCTGGCTGACAGTGCCTGCTCTTAGGATGCTTACAGTCTAATAGGGGAAGGTGGGGAGGTAGCCAGGGATCTCTGGGGCCAGTGAGTGGAGCCAGAGGACAGTTGATTGGCATGCCTTTTTCAGAAGTTAGGCCACTACTGGATTGGTTATCGTGGTCAGAGTAGGGGTGGGGATTATAAGGGAGGTGTTCTAGATCAGAGGTTCTAGATCAAAGAGAGTCTTTCAGAACTTCCTGGGAGCAGAAAGGTGGTTATGCCATACACCTGTGTTAGAGGTAGGACTTGAACCCAGGGCTTCTAAATCTGCTACCATACTGCTTCACATCATTTGGCACGATTATTACTATTGGTTCCCAAATCAGTGGGGAAAAAGGACGAGTCCTGAGAGATGCAGGGCTCGTGACAATGTGTTCTGTGGCATGAAGGGGCGAGAGGGCGGCCTGACCTCTGCTGAGGCCCTCCTTGACTATGTGAGCCTCCAGATCAGCCAAACAATGTGATCTCAACTGAATAGACATCTGTTAAATGCTTGGAGTGGGCATTATGCCAGGCTGCAGGTCGGCAAAGACAAAAGCGAAGGAGAGAAAGGAGAGAAAAACAGCTCAGAGCTTCTCATTGTGTTTCTTACTCAAAAGCCAAGAGCTCCGGGGTTCCAAATGGGTTGTTGTTATAAAAATAAAGTTATTAAGATGAATAGGGGACGCCACAGAGCATTGAGAGCCGGACCTGGAAGACCTGGGTTCCAATTCAGACTCAGATACCTACTAACTGTAAGATGCTGGTCACTTAAGCCACCTGCCTCAGTTTCCTTGTATGTAGAATGGCAATAAGAAAAGAGCCAACTTTACAGGGATTTTGTGGGGATCCACGAGAGAACTGTATGTAAAGTGCTTGGCAAACCTTGGCATAATACAGAAACCATAGCGATGGTCATCGTCATAGAAATGGTGCTTGCCTGTTCTTGCATTCCCAACATTCTTCTACTCGTGTGTTAGCTCAGGCAACGTGCCCAGCACATTGTAGGTGCTTAATAAATGTGGATTGACTGACTGACTTTGGGACCCTAAGCAAATCCCATGGTCTCTTGGTCCCCTTGTAGACAGTCTTAAGACACAGTCACAGGAGCTCAGATAGAGAGGTAGAAACTCAAAGGTTATCTGAGTCGCCCTTTCATTTGATAAATGAGGAAACTAAGGCAAGGAGAGGGAAGTCTTTCCCATTTCAGGCCCCAGGGTAAGAGCTTTCTCACTGAGACCGGGCTGGAGGTCAGCCAGCTCAGCCCTAATTGTCTTTGAAGCAATGCAATCTTGTTCTACACAGGAGTTCTGGGTCATTGCCAGGGCAATTCTAGAAGGCGGGAGACATGGGGCAAGTCACATTTTGTACCTTATTCCACAGAAGAATAAACCCATAACACTAAATAAAGAAATATTTTTAAATAAAACTGGGTAAATAGGGAGGGAAGGCATCTTTAAAGTGAAAATTCACAGAAAGATTTCTACAAAATAATCTAAGGAGCACTTGGCACATCCGAAAGCCCTCCAGAGAGGTCACTGAGGAAGATAGGGACTGGCCATGGGAGGGGCAGGATAGGAAGGGAGAAATGAGAGAGTTGGGCCTACCTTGTGCATGAAGCACAGAACCTCCTCATTAGAGGTCTTAGCTTTGGCCTTGCAGTCAGGAAGGATACAGGTTTGAATTCCACCCCTAAGGGTTATCTAGCTAGCTGTAAGACCTTGGGCAAGTCACCTAAACTCCCTTGGCCTTCAATTTCCTCATCTATAAAAGAGGAGGTTGGAAGAAATAACTGAGGTCTCCACCAGCTCTAGATCTGGAATCCTACACCTTCCCTACTAGCCTTGGGTCACAGTGGTTTCTCACCCCACCTCATCCCCCTTCTGGTTTCTCTTAGCACTTTGCCTAGCCTTCTCCTTCATTCACCCTTTGACCACAGTTGTCATGCATAATCCTTTCCTCTGTTACATTCTAGGCAACTCAAAATAGGCTCTTTCACTTGAGAGTGTAGTAGTGTACCCTCTGTGTCTACTGTAGCATGCTTCTGCGTGGAAGCTCAAGGAGTGACCTATGAGTACCTATTCTTAAAACTGTAGCTTATGAGTCCCTGCCAGTAAGCTTCCCGTCAAGAGTCAGCCCATAGACACAATTAGCTCAAAGAAAAGTATTTTGCTAAGATCAATCAATAAGCATATATTAAGCACCTACTACGTGACTGGCACTATGCTAAACACTGAGGATCCAAAAAGAGGTGAAGGACAGCCCCTTCCAACAAGGAACTTACTAGGTAATGAAGATATAAGATGATAGAGTAAGAACGTTTGCTACTAAAACGTTCCCCATTCCCATAAACCTGGGTTCCCTTCTCCTCAGATACGTACAGTATCCCTAGAAAGAGTGGACACACATTTTGAGTATAGTTGTAGTGGAACGTAGGTATAGGGAATGCGTGTGACTAAGGCAGTTGACATTTCTGTACCTGTAGGGCCTTTATGTCCTTTCTCCATGGAGTCCTTTCTACAGCTTGACTTGCCAAGAATGGCCAAGACCAGTGTGCCTCTAAATCCATAGTTAGCCTTCTTCTCTGCAACCAGGGGTCACAGTCCTTGAAGATGCTACTTCTCTCAAGTCACTACCTCTTTGTATGGAAATAGTATTGCCTGATAGAAGAATTTGTGTCTCTTCTCCCACAATTGGGTCTAAAACACTCATAAATTAATTCCCTCCCTTGCAGTATCTTGTGCTGATCAAACAACTTTGCTGCTAGATGCCTCGGGTGACAGGGAACAGGGAAGAAGGAAATTCCCCATCCCCTCCTACACCACAGTTGCCCTCAGGAGTACACACTCCACAAAGTTGCTCTCAGTCTACCCTCATTCAAACTGACCAGCTGCCTTTTAAAGGTTACCTGGAAATCTGGCCAATCTTTAATCCAACCAGTTGCCAGATACCTCTTCTAATTCAATCAAGGAGAAATGTTTTCAGTTCAATTTTATTTTACTTTCAGTTCCAAATTGTCTTCCTTCCCTTTCCCTCCATCCACTGAGAAAGCAAGAAAAACAAAATCCATTTACAAATATGTATAGTCATATAAAACATTAGCCATGTTGGGGGTGGGGGAGGAAAGAAACGAAACACAACTATGTTCCCACACGCACTCTGAGAGCACCACTTCTGTAGCTGAAGGCAGAGCGCACGTTCATCGGGAGTCTTTCATCGTGGGTCACTGTTGACAAAGCTGATTGGCTTTACAGTATTGCTGTTATGGTGTCCATTCTTCTCCTGATTTTGTTCACTTCCCTTTACATCCGTTCATACAGGTCTTTCCAGGTTCTTAGGAAACCACCCCGTTCCATATTTCTTATGGCACAATAATATGCCATCGTATTTATCAAGTTCATATACCCTCACTTGTTCAGCCGTTCCCAATGGATGCGCTTCCCTTCAGTTTCCAATTCTTTGCCACATTGGAAAGAGCTGCTCTAAACTGTTTTGCACATGTGGGGGTCATTTTTCTCTTTCTTTCATCTCTGTGTTAAAGACCTAGTAACAACATCACTGGGTCAAAGGGTTTGCAAATTTAATAGCTTTTTGGGCACAGTTCCAAATTGCTTTCCAGAATGGCTGGACCAGTTTCACAGCTTTACCAGCAACACATTCCTTAAAGCACCTGTTTTCCCACAGCTCCTCCAATATTTATTTTCCCTTTTTGTCATCTTAGCCAATCTGGTAGGTTCAAGATGGTACCTCAGAGTTGTTTGAATATGCATTTGTCTAATTATTAGTGATTCAGAGCAAGTTTTCATATGGCTGTTGATAGCTTGGATGCTTTCCTCTAAAAATTGCCAGTTCATATCGTTTGGCCATTTATCAGCTGGGGATTAGCTCTTATTTGAAGGGGAAATTTGTTCACAATTTGTTAATGGTTCAACAAGTCAGACTGTCTTTTCAGTCCTAGTTTTCTTTTATTTTCTGTGATTTCATTCTGGACTTTCTGAGCTGAAAAGTGGGTTGAAGGCCCCCTCCCCCACAGCAGTATTGTGAAGAGAGCTCAGACTTGGAGTCGAGATCTGGATCATAACTCAGGCTTGTTGTGAGATAATCTTTGTATGTAATGAGTTTGGCAATGCCGTAAGCGCTGTGGAGAAGTGGAGCTCTTGTATGTGGTGTGATCTCGAGAGTTTCATCTTCCCACTCACTGTCCCTCTGGTGCTTTCCTGCTGGTCCATGACCTGTCTCAAATGTGGTGCCCACAACTGAACACAAGACTCTGGATGTGGGCTGCCAAGACAGAGGACAGTGGGATGATCACCTCTCTGGTCCTGGACACTGTGCCCTATCTTCATTCAGCCTAGGAGTGCATCAGTCCCATTGCTGACCCACATGGGGTCTTCAGTCCTCTAAAACTACTGTCTCATTTGCAAACTAGAACCTCTTCCCTTTTTGGAAAATCAGGATGTTTGCCTGTGTCCAGGCTTCTCTCTCACTATGCCCACTCACATATCCACTGCCAAAGTGGATAACTCCCTACCCCTAAAAGTCCTCCTGTCCTTTCCCATTTCTGAGCATTGACTCATGTTACCTCCTATACTTGGAATGCCCTGTCCACCCATCCATCTCCACTGTTAGAAATTTACTCCTCCTCCAGCACCTTATAACATTATATTCCTATTACTGACTAACTTGTATCTTTAACTTGTTCATTTTTATTCTGTAATTCAATTTTTATGTTCAAGAATCATAACTCAAGCATTTATAGTTTCAATCCCTTGAAGTTGCAGCTTTAAAAGCTACAAATAGAACTTATGAATGATGGATGCTGATACACAAATTCAACTTCAAAACAGTAAGAAGATATACTCTACTTCTTATTTCTGAATCCCTTCAACCAATTTCAAAGAATATTTGCGTATTTAAAAAGAAACTGAAATCAACTGTCAGAGTGAACCTGGTATTTATGGCCTCCCTTTTTTCCCTCTCATCAGCCTCCACAGTCCGCCAAACCAAAGGAACCAAAGGAATTCCAGGCATTCTTGGGGAACCTCCTAGTTTTTTCCTTTCTTTTTCTTTTTTAAATAATTTATTTACTATTAGTTTTCAACATTCACTTCCATAAGATTCTGAGTATTAAATTTTCTACCCTTCCATCTCCTCCCCTCCCCAAGATGGCACACAATCTGATAGAGGCTCTACTTATGCATCCATATTAAACATATTTTCACACTCAACTTGCACTTATTTTGTGTTTATTCTCTCTGTATCTATCCAATAACATGCCACCCCATTCCCTATACTCCATAGAATGTAAACTCCTTGAAGACATGAATTGTTTCATTTTCTTGTGATCATTTTTATGCCCCAGCACCTGCCACAGAACTTGACACAAAGTAAGAAATTAATAAATGTTTATTGACTGAATCCCCAGATTTCCCAACCATCAGTAACACAAACAAGTCCCTGGATCTCTTCTAGTGTTTCTCACTTCCACTGGTCACATTCTATTTTGTTTGTCAGAGAGTGGTAACCTGTATACATGTCTTACCTCCCCTATGGGTGGCTGACTGGGAGGTACAGTGTCTTCTCTCTCTTTCTATCTCCCCAGGTGCCCCCCATGTAGCAAGATCTTAATAAATGTAGTTGCACTGAGTTGAATTGATCCTGGCACTGTTCCTAGGAATTTATCAGGGCCACCTTAGCCTGGATGGCATCCCATGCCGCAGCAGACATTGACGTTCACTGCTGGCATCACCTGGGGCACCACTTGACCCTTTTCCCACCTTTATTAGCTTCTTTTAAGCTCCCCCTCACTTTCCTTTTCTTCTGATCTTCCTCCCCAGTCTCACATGACTCAGAGAAATTTCACCTAGCTGTGTAGGAAGACATATGCTCAATGTTGAAGAACGTTCTTCAAAGTCCTACCATCTAGCCTTCCAATCATAACGGCTATGCTGGTCTCAGGCCAATGTCAACTTTTTCTGAGCTCCCTGAGATTCAGAAGTTTCTCTTTCTTTTCCAGGGTCCCTTCCAAATCCCTCCTGGGGGACTGGCCCCTGAGGAAATGAATCAGCGTCAAATCCTCTACCATTACTGGGCCAGATGGAGAAAGTGGACGAAATACCAGCCGCTGGATCATGTCCGAAGGTACTTTGGAGAGAAGATAGCCCTCTACTTTGCCTGGCTGGGTGAGTCCAACCCCTTGCCCATCTCCGTCTCTCTCCATGGTAACACAAATCTTTGTGCCGCGCCTTCCTAGTTCCCTAGGATTGAGAGGTGACTCAGAAAAACACAGAATCAAAGTGTTTCTAAGTTGCAAGGGACTTCGGTGGCTACCTAGTCCAACTCATACCCTAAAGGAAAGCCCAAGAGAGCCCACCGGCCTCTGCACAGCATGTTAAAGTGGAGATAGCATGGGTTCTAGATCCAGAGCATCATCAAATCCTTCCTCTGACATTTACTGTCTGTGTGACTTGTGGCAAGTCATTTACCTACTTCTCTGGGCATCAGTGCCCCTGCTGGCAAAATGATGGGGTTGAACTATGTAGCCTTCAAGTTTCCTTCATTGCTTTTTCTTTCTTTTTTTATATTTTTATTTATTTAAATATTTTCCAATTACATTTTTAAAAATTAACATTTGTTTTTGAAAATTTGGAGTTTCACATTCTCTCCCTCCCTGCCCTCCCCCATCCATCAAGAAGGCAAGTAATATGATGTCAATTTTATATATATATATATGTAGTCATGCAAAACATATTTCCCTATTAGTCATGTTGCAAAAGAAAACACACACACACACACACACAAACCAAGAAAAATAAAAGAAAAACCATTTAAGTCTATTTCAATGTCTATTCACAATTCATCAGTTCTCTCTCTGGAGGTGGACAGCATTTTTCATCATGGGTCCTTTGGAATTGTCCTGGATCATTGTCTCAATTAGAGCAGCTAAATCATTTGCAGTTGATCATTGTACAATATTACTACTATGTGCAATGTTCTCCTGGTTCTGCTCACCTCATTTGCAGCAGTTTCAGTTTTCCTGAAACCATCTTGCTCTTCATTTCTTTTCTTTTTTAAAATTTTGTTTGCTTGTTTTTGGTTTTCAACAATCACTTCTATAAGGCTTAGTTCTAATTTTTCCTCCTCTCTCTACTCCCCTGTCCCATGATATAAGGTATATATGTACAATCTAAAATAAAATATATGTACAATCATATTAAACATTTTCCCACATTAGTAATGTTGTGAAAGAAAAATCAGGACCAAAGGGAAAAACCATAAGGAAGAAGAACTATCCCCAGAAGAGAGAGACAGAGAGAAAGAGAGACAGAGACAAAGAGAATGTAGTATGCTTTGATCTGCATTCAGACTTCAGACTTCTTTTTCTGGATGTGGATAACATTTTCTGTCTTAGAAAGATCACCCTTTTGGGGTGATCTTAGATCCTCGTATTGCTGAGAAGAGCTGTCTATCAAAGTTGGTCACTGGACAACGTCACTGTTACTGTATACAAAGTTCTCCTGGTTCTGCTCACTTCACTCAGCATCAGTTCATACAAGTCCTTCCAGGTTTTTGCTCCTCATTTCTTATGGAACAATAGTATTCCATTACATTCGTATGTCACAACTTGTTCATCCACTCCCCAGCTGACGGGCATCCCCTCAATTTCCAATTCTTCCCCACCACAAAAGGAGTTGTTATAAATATTTTTGGTCCTATACTTCCTTTTTCCTTGTCTTCAATCCCTTTGGGATACAGACCTAGTGGTGGTATTACTGGGTCAAAGGGCATATGTAGTTTTATAGTCCTTTGGGTATAGTTCCAAATTATTCTGCAGAATGGTTGAACTAGTTTACAACTCCAGTAACAATGCATTACTGTCCCAATTTTTCCATATCTCCTCCAGAATTTATCACTTTCCTCACTTCCCTTTTCTGTCATGTTAGCCAATCTGAAAGGTGCAAGGTGGTATCTCAGCGTTTTTTCAATTTGCATTTCTCTTATTAGTGATTTAGAGCATTTTTTCATGTGACTGTGGATAACTTTGATTTCTTCTTCTGAAAACTTCCTGTTCATATCCTTTGATCATTTATCAACTAGGGAATAGTTCTTGTATTTACACATTTGACTCAGTTTCCTTTTGTATTTGAGAAATAGTCTTCCATCATAGAAACTTGCTACAAAAATTTTTCCCAGTTTGTTGTTTTCCTTCTAATCTTGGCTGCATTGGTTTTGTTTGTGCACAAGCTTTTTTTTTCAATATATAGTAACTTTTTTTTTTTCATTTTTAACACAGTTCATATCACATAACACAATTCCGACTTTTGGTCTGGTGATATTTGTTTTAAAGCATTTACAATATAGACCACAACTGGATTTTTTTTAACATTAACCAACTGAGACACAAATAGTAACTATGTATGCTAACTTCATAAGCCCTTGACCTAATTGTCTCCACACTATTACTAAGAATTAAAGTACCCTAACTTATTGTTGTTGGTCTAAAGCCCTAAACCTAATAGCCTAATTTTAGACTTGACCTCAGATGTTCCCCTACCAACAATCTATAATTTAATAGACCTGGTATTAAGTTTACAAACCTTTTGACTATAAGAAATTGCTACTAAGAATAGGGATGCAAAAGCTTTTTAACTTCATGTAACCAGAATTATCTATTCTACTTCCCATGATTCTCTCTTTCTCTTGTTTGATAATAAACTTTTCCTTTACCCATAGACCTGACCAGTACATTTTTCCATGCCTCCCTAAATTATGCTTTATGTCTAAATCATTTATCCATCTTGACCTTATCTTGGTATATGGTGTGAGATGCTGGTCTATGCCTAGCTTCTTCCAAACTGTTTTTGTCAGCAACTTTTGTCAAATGGTGAATTCTTAACCTGGATCTTTAAATTTTAAAAATACCAGATTACTATGGTGATTTACTACTGTCTATCTATTCCTAATTTCCATTTAGAAGTTCCACTCTGTTACCTAATCTATTCCACTGATTCACCACTCGATTTCTTCTGCAGTAGCAGATTGTTTTCATGATTATCATTTTGTAATATAGTTTGAAATCTACTACTGGACTGCCTTCCTTTCCCTTTTTTTATTGACTCTTTTGATATTCTTGATTTTTTGTTTTTCCAATGATTCTCATTTGATCCTCACAACAACCATGGGAAGTCCACCTGATGGTGTGATCTAATCCTTATTTATCCATCTTCTCTGCAAGAATAGTAAAGAAACCTCATCAGCTACTTTGCTAAAATTTACTGGTTTAATAACTTCATCAAAAAAGGAAATGCAATTAGTCCTGCATGTCATGTTCTCAAAACCAGGCTGACTCTCCATAGTCACTGCTTCCCTGTCTAGATGTCCCCTGCTATTTCTTTAATTTCCTAGAACTTTCATAGGAATTAAAGTCAAGCTCACCGGCCCACAGTGTGTCAGTTCTGCTCTCCTCCAATCTTTTGCTTCCTCATCTATTCTTTCTAACATTACTGCCAGTTATGCTACCATTATATCATACTAAGGGTGGTGCTGAGCTGGGCTAAGTGCCTGGAACTCATCAATGGAGGCTGATTGCCCTCCAATTATCTCCTTACTTGGACTTGGGCAAAATGGCGTTACTGTTGGTGATGTAGCTTAGGCATCAATTCCCTGGGAGCCCTAGTTCTCATTTCCAGTACAAAGGTCATTCTTTTTTTCCCCATTTTTTTTGTATTTATTTATTTATTTTTAGATTTTGACATTCATTTCCACAAAATTTTGAGTTCCAATTTTTCTCCCAAACTCTCCTCTCCCTCCACCCCATAATACCTTGCATTCTGATTACCCCTCCCCTCAATGTACCCTCTCTTCTATCACATCCCACCCTTCCCTTATCTCCATCTTCTCTCTTTTCTTGTAGGGCAAGATAAATTTCTATACCCCATTACCTGTGTTTCTTATTTCCCAGTTATATGCAATAATAATCCTCAACATTTGTTTCTAATATTTTGAATTCCAACTTCTCTTCCTCCCTCCCTCCCTACCCATCCCCACTGAGAAGGCAAACAATTCAATACAGGCTATATATGTGTTGTTTTGCAAAATACTTCCATAATAGTCAGGTTGTGTAATACTAACTATATTGCCCTCTATCCTACTCTGTCCCACCCTCCTTTTTTAATTCTCTCATTAGACCTTGTCCCTTCCCAAAAGTGTTTATTTCTAGTTACTCCCTTCTCCCATTTTCCCTCCCTCCTATTATCCCCCTCACCCCACTTGTCCCCTTCTTCCCTACTTTCCTGTAGTGTAAGATAGATTTTCATACCAAATTTAGTATTCCCTCCTTAAGCCATATATAAAGAGAGTAAGTTTCACTTTTCCCCTCTCACCTTCTCCCTTTTCTCCTCCATTGAACAAGATCTTCTTATCTCTTTTATAAGTTAAAGTCTGCCCCATTCCTTTTCTCTCTTTCTCTTTCTAGTATTTTTCTCCCTCACCCCTTGATTTTTATTTTACTTTTTTTATGGATATCATATCTTCTGATTCAACTGAACCTGTACTCTCTGTCTATGTGTGTGTGTGTATGTGTGTGTGTGTGTGTGTGTGTGTGTGTATAATCCCTTCACCTACCCAAATACTGAGAAAAGTCTCAAGAGTTATAAATATTATCTTTCCATGTAGGAATGTAAACAGTTCAGCTTTAGAAAGTTCTTTATGATTTCTCTTTCTTGTTTACCTTTTCATGCTTCTCTTGATTCGTGTTTGAAAGTCAACTTTTCTCCTCAGATCTGGTCTTTTCATCAAGAATGCTTGAAAGTCCTCTATATCATTGAATGACCATTTATTCCCTTGAAGTATTATACTCAGTTTTGCTGAGTAGGTGATTCTTGGTTTTAATCCCAGTTCCTTTGACTTCTAGAATATCCTATTCCAAGCCCTTCGATCCCTTAATGTAGAAGTGGCCAGATTCTGTGTTACTCTGATTGTATTTCCACAATACTTGAATTGTTTCTTTCTAGCTGCTTGCAATATTTTCTTCTTGAGCTGGGAACTCTGAAATTTGACAACAATATTCCTACGAGTTTCTCTTTTTGGGTCTCTTTCAGGAGTTGATCAGTGGATTCTTTCAATATTTATTTTGCCCTCTGGTTGTAGAATATCAGGGCAGTTTTCCTTGATAATTTCGTGAAAGATAATGTCTAGGCTCTTTTTTTGATCATGGCTTTCAGGTGGTCCCATAATTTTTAAATTGTCTCTCCTGGATCTATTTTCCAGGTCAGTTGTTTTTCCAATGAGATGTTTCACATTATCTTCTATTTTTTCAATCTTTTAGTTTTGTTTACTGACTTCTTGGTTTATCTCATAGTCATTAGCTTCCTTGAACTCAATTCTCTCTTTCAATGAATTATTTTGTTCAGTGAGCTTTTGAACCTCCTTTTCCATTTGGCTAATTCTGCTTTTTAAAGTCTCCTTCTCCTCATTGGCTTTTTGGACCTCTTTTTCCAATTGAGTTAGCCTATTTTTAAAGGTGTTATTTTCTTCAGCATTTTTTTGGGTCTCCTTTAGCAAGTGCTGACTGACTGTTCAAGCTCTTCTATGGCCTGAGTCCATTTCATATTCATTTTAGAGGTACTGTAAGCAGAAGCTTTGACTTCCTCTGACAGTATGCCTTGTTCTTCCTCATCTGAAAGGGTGGAAGGAGACACTTGTTCACCAAGAAAGTAATCTTCTATGGTCTTATTTTTTTCCATTTTTTGGACATTTTCCCAGTCAGTTACTTGACTTCTGAATCCTTTGTCAAGGCAAGGGTCCTAGTGCTTCTCCTCGCGCTAGTATCGTGCTCTAGATTGAGATTCAGATCAACTGCTCAATTCCCCCAGGGGCTTTGGGTGGAGGCAGGACTGCCACTGAGAGCTGAGGTTCAGCCAGAGGCTTTAAGCTGAACTGCCTGGATAATGGACCCAGGTTGCTTCAGCATAGCCACCCACCACCCGCTGCTGCTGCTGCCACCTGAGGCCAGTGCTGAGGAACCCCGTTCCCCTCTCGCCCAGCTGGGAAAGCCCTCCCACACTGACCTTGGAGCTTGTGGGTTGAAGGATCTGGGACCCTCCTTGCTGGGAATTCTGCCCTGAGGTCTGTTCAAGTCCTGTTCCTCCCTGTGTGTCTTGGCCAGGGCTGAGCTCTGCTCCTCTCAGCGTCCCATGAGATAGACCTTTCCTGTCAGCCTTCCAGGTTACCTTTGGCTGGAAACCTCTTTCACTCTGTTGTTCTGTGGCTTCTGTTGCTCTAGAATTTGTTGAGAGTCATTACTTTCAGATATTTTGTAGGTTGTGGGGGAAGCACTAGAGTATATGCATCTTTCTACTCTGACATCTTGACTCCGCCCCTACAAAGGTCATTCTTGGCAGAGAAAATAGAGGCAGAATCAGAATGAAGTATCTTGGGCTTCTCTACGTTGGCAGTGGTCATCATTCTTGACTATCCTCTTTGATCTAAAGCAGATTAAAAGACCTTTTTGCTGTCCTTAGCTTCCATTGCCAGCCTCGGCTAGTTGAGTTTTAGGAGTCGTGACATTTTTTTAACAGAACTCTGCAATGCTCTTAGATGCCTTTTATTATCAACATTTGCTTCCATCTTTTTTTATAATCTTCCTTTTCTTTTCCTTTTTTTTAATTTAAAATTTATATTTTCAGTTCTCTCCTTCTCAGTCCCTCACCACTGAGAAGGCAAGAAATACAATGCTCATCATACATATAAGGTCATGCAAAATATTTCCACATGCTTAATTAACATTAATTATTTTCAAAAGCTAAGTTGCTTGGTGAGTTCCCTATGCATCCACATTGGTGTCTTCAGATAACCCCTGTTTTTCTTTCTCCTCAGAATCATTTCTCTCTGACTCTTTAGCATGTCATTTTTCAAGGTGCCCATCCCTCCTGAGCTGATTTCCCTGGTAGAGTTTTAGTCTATGGGGTCTTACTCATCCTTTATTTGAAGCCTTTGAAATCTACTTTACCAAAATTTAGAGCACATATTCGACTCTGCCCAATCCTTCTTTCTTTTATCACAAACTCTACAAGGTCTCTGTGCGTTTCCGTCGTCTCCACCCCCTAGCATCCAGTTTCTATCTACTGGCAAGAATCAGATACCGTATAGAATCCCCCTTTTTGGTTTCTCTACCTCTTGAAGATAAAATTAGCACTTATACCAACTGAGAAGAGATATGAGTCAGAATTAGGACTATGGATTAGGATGAGAGGAATATTAGTTTAGGGCTTGAGAGAGGTAACTGAGGCTCTTCATCTTTTGAAAGATGTACTTATCATTAAATGTTATTGGTAGCTCTAGTATTGGGAGAGAGTGTTTTCCAGCAGAGGTCTGGGTAATGGAGGTCCTCTATCACTCCCATCTCTTGCCTCTGGGCCAGGCTTGTCATCAGTTTCCTTAACTTCTGATTGATTTTCTTTCTCAAGTGGTTCATAGTATATTCTGATGTCAGTTACTTCTCTTTCTTCCTTTGCCACATTTCTCTTTGGTTCTTGGATTTTCTTGTTATACAATGATACCTACACCTCCCCCTTTGGTCATGAGATGTGTCCCCTTTGTGGCAGCTGACCCAGTCATTACTGCAGGGACTAGTACATAGAGAGATATAGATGGCAGACAGATAGACAGCTATCTCTACACATATATAAAATATATAGATGAGAGTTGGATAATTTATTAATCACTGTTTTGTTCAGTTATGTCCGATTTTATGTGACCCCATGGACTAATTGGCAAAGATGCCATTTCCTTCTCCAGTCTGTCTGTAGATGAGGAACTGAGGCAAATACGAGTTAAGTGACTTGCCCAGGGTCACTCAGCTAGTAAGTGTCTGAGGCCACATTTGAACTCAGGTTTTCCTGACTTCTAGACCTGATACTCTATCCACTGCACTAGCTCTCATCTCTGTCTCCTCTGCCTAGCCACTCTACATCTGTCTGTCTGAATATCTCTCTGGCAGTCACTGTGCCTGGGGCCAGTCAGGACAAAAATGAACGTTTCCCTCAGTGAAATGCAGATCATTGAGGTGAAGTGAATACAATATATGCGCACAAAGTAAATACAATGGGAATGGGAAAGGGTGGGGGTGGCACCTGAGGTTGGCCTGGCAGGGGGGTGGGAATTCCACAAGGCATTGGGCACAGCCTATACACAGAAGCAGGGGAAAGGAAGTAGGTTGGGAGGAGGAGTGTTCAGAGTCAGACTGGAGGCCTTAGCCAGAGAAGGGGAGAAGGTCCTCACCCTGGTGGCTGCTGCCACCCATCTGCTGGGACCCTCTCTGAGAAGCTCTCTGCACTCCCCTCTTTCATTTCAGGCTTTTACACGACATGGCTCCTGCCAGCATCTGTGGTAGGGGCAGTGGTCTTCCTGGTGGGCTATTTCAACGTGAGCAGAGATATCCCAACGTGAGTAGCGCTCCCCCTTCAGTCAGTCACACATGGAGACCTCTCTTGGGGACTGAACCAAAAGATGGGGAGCTTTCCATCTATATCCCTCATTATCCTGGGACTCCAGCTCTAGAGATGGAAAGGTCAAAGGTCAGTTCATCCAACCCTTGTCCCCCTCATTTTACAGAGGAGGAAACAGGTCCAGAAAGGGAGAAGTTGCTTAGCCAGGTGACCCAGAGGCATGGGTCCAGTGGTGTTTTTGCTGCTGAGCTCAGGTCTGAGGTCTCCTTCCCTCAGTTAATTGGGACCCTGGGCACTCCTTATTGGCTAACACTGGCCATTCTCTGACAGAAGCTGGGGTCATAGAATTTGTAATCTCAAAGGCAGAAGGACCTTAGAGATTGAATCTCTTTTTATGAGAAAGATTTCAGTCCAGGGGCAGAAGGAAAATGACTGGTTGCAAATAATAAATACTGTGAGTAGAAAAGCCTCAGTTTGAGCCCAGATCCGGAGGCATGCTGGTGCCAGCTCGAACTCTCCTGGGGAAGCAGTTGTTAAATTTCCAGCATGAACACATATACCTTGGAAATGTCCATGAATCAACTTTGATTTGGGGCTTGATTTTGTTGATTGCCTAAAGAAAATGATGCAGAAAATGTTAATAATGCAAATTAAACTTAACAATGTGTCGAGCATCCTTTTTCATTTGTTCAGGGCTGCACACCCAGTGCCCTTGACCAGTTCACTCCCTGCCCTTATGTTTAGCTCTGGGGGACAATATCCCTGGTATGGCCTTTCCTCTTCTTAGTGCCTGACTGAGCTGTGACTACTACCCATCCATGTACATCTCCCAGCTCCAACACAGAGCCAGAGTGTTGTGTCAAGACCCTTCCCCATGCCCCTTCCCCTGGGAAAAGAGTTGTCTTCACCTACTGGCTACTCTTTGTGAAATCCCAGATGTTCTGGGCAAGAAACTGAATTGATCAACAGCAGTTGTTACACAGAGAAAGATGCAGATGAGGGACTACAGCCTCCAATCCTCATTCTACGACCCCATAAGAGGAGAAGGAACAGTCTTTCACTCATGAGCTAGAAACAGGTCCTTCTTGTTATTTGGAGCAATACAAAACCATTTGGCCCCAACTGGTGGACTTTGGACAACATCTTTTACTTGAGCACCTGCCTCCCAGGGCCACTGTAAGGATCAATGCTTAGCACACAGTAGATGCTTAATAAATGCTTGTTTCCTTCCTTAAGTTATGTCTAAATGTCTACGTTAGCAGTCTCCTTCCCAAGGGTCCAGGATATGACTTCCTCCAGCTATGTTTCCTTCAATCCTTTTTTTTTTCTCTGCTTTTCATCTTTTTTCTCCCATTTCCTTCCCAGGCAAGAAATCTGTAACACTAAGAAGGACCACCAGATGTGCCCCATCTGCAGGGACTGCCCGTTCTGGAAGCTGTCCAGCATTTGTGAGATTGTGAAGGTAGATACTCCTGGGCCAACAAGGGCCTGGGACCTTTAGGCAGCTCTGCTTTTCCTCTTCTGGTCCACACCTGGGATTTTAGAAGGGAGGGAAAACCAAGGTCACAGCTTCACTTCTACGGGTCTCAGTTTCCTTATTTGTAAAACAAAGGGGCTCCTAAGCTCCCTAGATCCTGAAGGCAGATGGGAAAAGCAGGCTGAGTTCAGAGACTAGCCTGAGGTCCATTTTGACTGGAATGGAGGACCAGAGTCAGACATGCTTGGGTGGGAGAGCCCCTGGGGAGGCTTGAAGTCTGCCCTGTACTTCTAGATGCTCACCTGTAGGGAGGACAGATGGATTCCTGACCCAGGCCAATTATTGCACTTTCTAGTAACTAGACATGTCTCCATATGTGGACTCTGAACAAAGTGCAGACATTCATTGTTTTGGACTCCATGCAGACTGTTGCCCTCCCATTGTTCTGCTTGGGTCTGCCCTTCCAGTATCCTCATTCTGGCTTCCAAAAGATTTGGATTCCCAAGCTAACCAGCTCCTCTGCACGGATGATGTGGAGTGGCTGTTGTCTGTTGACCTACTGGGAAAGGCAGGAACCTCCTGAGTCCCCTATCAGATGGGCTATGGCTGAACACTATTGTGCTCAGCATCTCTTGTTGGTGGCTCATGGTCGCCCTCAGTAGTCCAGGCTGGCCTTCTGTATCCACCACCTGGGGACCACAGGCCTTGATCTTCTGGCTGTCCTGAGCATCCTTAGCACACATCTCTCACCTTCTTCCTAGCTTCATCAGCTATCATTCACCCAGTATGAGGTCCTGGGGCTGAAACTCTTACCCTGAATATTCTGGCAGAATTACATTAATTAGTGCAACCTTAGAAATCTATACATGTCTAGTGGGTCATTGAGCTAAGACTAGAGAGCCCTCTGGGCTCCAGGTAAGAAATGCAAATCTGGCTTGGTACAATCCAGTCCATCCTAAAACAAGCTTCTCTCCTCTCAGCATGGGCTGGAAGGTCACATTGTAATTCAGGGCTAGGCTGCCCTCTCCCATCTTTGGTCTAAGGCACCAGCAGAGTCAGGAAGAGGATGTGATGACCTGAAGGGTATGGCTGTGTATACTCAGAAATGGGGGAGGGGAATGACAGATGGCAAGGAGATCGTCAATAGAAATGCCCCAAGTTGGGCTGGAAACTCAGGGCTAGAGAATACCCAGGTGGGGGATCAGTGCCCCCCTACTCCTCCCCGTGAATGAGGGGCATTGGCAACAGACTGAGGGACTCCTCACACTGGGGAAACAGAAAGAAAGAAAGGGTTTGAGTGGAGACTGTAGGTGGCCTCCAATACTGATCCAGGCAGGATTCAGGGCACCCCTTGGAAAAGACCAGTAAGGCCAATTCTTCATTTCATCCAGGTGGGCACCATGTCTTCCACCTATACAAATGGAGACCCTTCCCCACTCCTTCCCTTGTGGTCAGCCTCTGAATTGAGTTTGGACAGCCCCAATCCTCCTACCTATATCAAAGGATTCCAGGCTCAGAGCTGGAGGGGACCGCACAGGTCAGGCAACTCTACAGATGAGGAAACCAACGCTCGCCCAGAGTAACCAGACACCTCTGATCCCAAATCCAGCGTTTTATCTCCTCCTACTCCATTTGCCTTTAATTGCCAAGCCCCAGTCTGACTGTTGGTTGGAGTCACATGCTGGCATGAAAGTGCAGACCAGAGTGCTCTGTTTCACTAGAGGTGACACCCCTCTGTAAACAGAAGGGGCCTCCAGATTGTCTCCATCTGGATCTGAGGATCTTGGGTAGGTACAGGGTGCACTGTTCTGAGGGAGCAGCCCCCTCTCACTGCCCCTCACCTTCCATAGAACCCGAGCCCCAGCTGATCCCTTTCTTTCCAAAACTCATTCCTTCTCTACCTGACAGAGAACATTTACACAACAATGAACCAGACCTGGGAATCCTTGGGGCTAATGACCTCCCAGTATGGAAACTCCCCACACCAATGCAGGCCAGGCCCACTTTGCACCCAGGTCTTTGAGAGTGTCCTAGTGAACTAAAAAGTTAGGGGACTGGCCCAGGGGTCCCATAGCCAGTATCTGTCAGATGTAGGAAATCTTTCTGACCTCCAGTTCAGCTTTCTCTCCACTGGTCCACACTGCCTTTCACTTACCCAACACTTCTAGGCACTTAGCCAAGACCTTTTAGGGGCTTAAGCAGAAGAAACAGAAGCATCCCCTTTCAGATGTGGGTCTGTCATGCTTTCCCAGTTCGTGGGAGGCAGATTTCCTGCTCTCTGACTCTGTGTCCGCCTTGATCCCAACATCCAAATCCAGAGCCTTTAACATGCCTGGCTTGGTGCCCTGCTTCAGCTCCTGCCTGACTGGGTCAGCCCCTGTGAACCTGGGCTGCTCTCCATCCTGGCCCGTCACTCACCTCTCCCCTTGTGGCTCCCAATGCAGACGGGCCGTCTCTTTGACAACAGTGGGACCATTTTCTTCAGCGTGTTCATGTCCCTGTGGGCAGTGATGTTCTTGGAGTACTGGAAACGCAAGAGTGCCATACTGACCTATCGCTGGGACTGTTCTGACTACAAAGACTATGAGGTGAGGGAGCCCCTCTCTGAGCAGCCTGAGGCCACGGCCGCCCCCTCTGTCTCCCCAGGGTTGAGCAGGCGCTCTGTGGCTCTGTTTCAGGAGCGGCCTCGGCCCCAGTTTGCAGTCATGGCGCCTCTGATGATTCGGAACCCAATCACCAACCTAGAAGAGCCATACTTTCCCAAAAAGAATTACTTTCAGCGCCTCTTCATGTCCTCCACCCTCATCACTGCCATGGTAACAGGGTAGGGACCCTGGCTCCCCCTAGACATGGCCTAGGACTCTTAAAGACTATATTCTAGTCGATAGTCAGTAGATACGGTCTCCTGATCCTCTCTGAGTTGCCTCGTCTAACAACAACCGGTATTTGTATTGGCCTTTAAGCTGGCAAAGCCCCACATATCTGTGACTTCATTTTAGTTCCCTAACAACCCTGGGACAGGATACAGAGTGGCTATGATTATGGCCATTTTACAGATGAGGAAACTGGCAGGAAGACATGAAGTCCACTTAGCAAGTTTGGACTCATGACTCTCTGACTCCCAAGCCAGCCCTCTACCCACTACCACATTGCCCCTTATCCAACCTGGGAAACCTGGCCACCAGAGAGTCCTGGTTCTCCCATTTTCTAGCTAGGAGAGGGACCTCCCCTCACCAGGCTTCAGTTTTCTCATCTCTAAATGATAGGGTTGAAATGGACCATCTTCCAGGGTCCCTTGTTGGACCAAATCCTATGCGGGCATGGGCAAGTCAGTACCATTAATCCATCTCTACCTGCACACCCTGGGACCTAAAGTTCACAGGAGACTTACCTTTCAATAAGGATTCAATCTCTTCATCTATAAAGACATCATGTTGAACTAAATGATGTCTCAGATCTCTTCCAGTCTTTATAGTCCTAGGATCCCCTGCCTTTGGGGCTTCCTGGCATCTCCAAAGCAGTGCCTGCCCACTACATGTTTCTGGATGGCATTCACCCCATCCTGATCCCTTCTGTAGGTGGTCTTCATAGCGCTGCTCGTGATAGCCATCATCCTGTACCGGACAACAGTCACCATCTTGGTGTCCAAATCTGAAAATATCTTCCTCCTGAGATGGGTGAGTCTCTTCTGGTTATTATGAGACATTGCATTGCTCCTGCAGCTCCCCTGCTCAAAAATCTGCAGGGGCTCAAGTCATTCTGCCCGCCAAGAGAAGTTTAGAGTCTTCTGCCTGATATTTGGGACCCTCTATAACCAGGGACCACCCTCAGCAGCACGGAAACCAAGAATCAGCATTCCATGTGACTCCATTCAGAGAAGTGAGGGATTTCTGGGGAGCCATCCTGGCATCAGGAGATATAGCTTCTTATTTCTACTTTGCCACTAACCAAGGACTTATGTGACCTTGGATAATTCCCCAGCATTAAGTACAGACTTTATACCAGGTGTTGTGCTAGGGACTAGAAGTTCAAAGAAATGATATCATTTTTGCCCTTCAGGAATTTAAATTCTATGGGCATTAGAGATTTGGGGGGTTTTGTTTTTTCATGAGACCTAAGAATGCATTGGAGTAGGTAGCTTGCATTGAAGCACTGGATGAGGAAATTCTTTCAACCCAGGTAAAGTCCAATGTAAACCACCCCCTTTTCTATAGCTGGACACTGAGGAGTGGAAGGACTTGGCCAGGGTCATGCAACTAGTGTGTGGCAGAGGTTGGCTTGGCACCCAGGAGGTCCTCCAGACTATCTCATGCTAAGTTCACAGAAAACAAAGTCCAGGTGATTTGGGGTTCAAGGATTATTTGAGCTGGACTTTGGTCAGCTCTACTTGTAAAGAGAATCACTTTAGCAGCTGTACAGAGATGGGAGATCAATTAGAAGACTGTGAGTCAGAGGACAAGAGTTCAAATCTGGCTCTGCCATTTACTCCCTGAGGGATCTTGATCAAGTTTCTTCTGTTCCCTGGGACTCAGTTTTCTCATCTGTAAAATGAGGAGATTGGACTCTATGGTCTTTTAAAGTCCCTACTAGCTCTGACTCCCTGATTCTATAGATTGACAGACATTTGTGCTTTCCTCTCCCACTGGCCTGTGTGCTCTGTGAGGGCAGAAAGACCCAATTACCTAGAGGTTGTATTCTCCCCAACACCTGGCACAGCTGGGGCTGAATGATTGAATGAAGTTACTTTCTGCATGGCTGTGACTCACTAACCTCTTTCCTCCCTTCAGGCATCTCATATTGCCTTCTTCACAGGCTCCATACTGAATCTTTCCTTCATTATCCTCCTTGACAAAATCTATATCCCAATCACATATGCTTTGACCAATTGGGGTAAGTAGTGGCTTCTGAGGAGTGGAAAGGGCAAGAGTCCCATGCGGATGGGGGAAGGGGTGGGGAAAGGTGCTGTGCTGTTAATTCCAAGGAATCATCTCTGGCCTGCTCCTAGAGGGTGGATCCAGGAGAGAAAGGGGCAGGGCAGGACAAGGGCCCCTGCTAGGGAGGGACCATAGGTATGAAGTCCAGAGCCCTGGCCTTCCATCCTGGCTCCACACCTCCTTCCTATGTAGTTACTTCTCTGAACCTCAGATTCCGCATCTCTACAATAGGGATCATTACTCTCAAAGTACTTCATTAACAGGGTTGCAAAGACGGAAAGGATCACTTAGCACACTGGGTAAATAGCATGAGGATATTGATTGGCTAGAATCTGGGGCCAAACCAAATGGAATACCACTCATTCACAAAATCAACTTCCCAAGGACAAGTTAGGCAAGACCTGATTGGAAAGGCATTTATCTGGAAAAGATCTGAGGGTCTTAGTGGATCACAAGTCAACAACATGATAGAACAGCAAATCTTGGGGTGCATCAAGGTAGGCTTGACTCCCAGGAATAAGGAGGTGATAAATCATGGGATTACATCACAATAGTGCTCAAGCAGGGATTCTTCATACGGGGATATATTTGATTACTTTTTAGTATTTTGGTAACTGTATCTCATTATATAATTGATTTCCTTTATAATCCTATATACATATATATATACATATATTTGTGTGTATATCTATCTATCTATCTATATATATACACATAATTTAGTGGATTTAAAAACATGATCCTGAGAAGGGTCCACAGGCTCCCCCAAATTCCCAAAGGTAAAATAACACCCCCCCCCCCCGCAAAAGGTAAGAACTTCTGCTTTAGGGTAAGAAGAGAACTTGGATATCATCTACAAACCATCTGGTCCATTTTATAGATAAGGAAACTGAAGCCCAGAAAGGTGGAGCACCTTGCCTATGTTCACAAAGCTAGTAATTAGTCAGTAAGGATTCATCAAATGCCTGCTATGTGCCAAGCACTGTGCAAAGCTCTGGAAGTATCCACCCTTACAATACGGACCCATGTCATCCTGACATGAAGTCCAGTGCCCTAGCTACCATAGTAGATGAGGAAATGGAAGTCTTACCAAAGGTTGCATACCTCATAAGAGGCTGAGGCAGGATTTGCACTCAGGTCCTGAGACCGACTTTAAGCCTTGCATTCCAAGTACAGCACTATTTTTCCAGAATCGTACTGGTTCTTGGTTCCACTGTCCTCTGCCAGACCCCATCTAGAACAATGTCCTTGGTTCTGGGGCCACATTAGCTCAAAAGGACAAACACAAAGGGACTGCACCACAGACGATGGAAGAAATGGGAAAAGAAAGGCTCCAAGGGCCCATGGTGCTTCCCTTCTGGTTTCCAGAGGTCCAGCAGTCAGCCAGACTGGTCCACCTGAGACCTTATCTCAGGGGTCACCTGACCTCTGCCTGAAGACCTCCTGGGAGGAGGAAGCCGCCCCTCTGCATGCCACGCCTTCCCCTTGGGGCTAGCTGCTATTGTTAACAAGCAGAGAGCCTTCCCTCAGCAACCTCCCCCCACCACTGCTTTGAGACCCAGCAGAACAAGACCAGTCCTTCTCCCATCAGATCCTCCTTCAAGGCAGCTCAGGTGGCCCACTGGGTAGAGCCGTTGACCTGGAGTAAAGAAGACCTGAATTCGAATCTGGCCACACACACCTACCAGCTATGTCACCCTAGGCAAGCCATTTAACCACTCCCTGCCTCAGTTTACCCAACTGTAAAAAGGGGACAATAAGAGGGTCTACCTCTCAGGGTTGTCATGAGGATCAAAAGAGACCATATTTGTAAAGCATTTATAGATGGCACACAGTAAGGGCTTAATAAATGCATGTTTCCTTCCTGACTTCCTTTCTGTCATAGGCTCAAGGTTCTCTCCCCAGCTCATCATGGTGCTCAGAACTGAACATGACTCTCCAGATGAGGTCACACTAGGACAGAGTACAACAGGATAGTCACTTTCCTATTCCTGGAAGCCATGGCCTTCTTCCTATGGCCCAAGGTCACATTAGCTTTTCTTGGTCAACATCACATGGCTAACTCACATGGACCTCTAGGACCCCCAGATCTTTTTCAGAACAACTGCTGTCTAACCATATCTCTTTCCACCTCATTCTTCTGAAGTTGACTTTTTGTACCCAAACACAAGACTTTGCATTTATCTGCATCAATCAGTCTGAGGAGGTTCAGCTCAAGGCTCTGGCCTGGCGAAGTCGTTGCCAGGTCTGGGTTTTCTGCCAGTCTGATGAGCCAATCATCTATGCCTTTATCTGAATCTTTGATGAGAATGTCAAATCACACAGAAGGCATTTATTAAGCAATCGATGTGCTCAGTCCTAGAGGTATAGAGTTCAAAAAGGGCTCAGTCCCTGCCCTCCAGACACTTCCAATCTTGTATTTGTTTGATGAATTTTTATATGCGCACTTGTTGGTTTGGAAGAAATCCTAGACCTGAAACCCCAGATTTAAACTTGGTGGGGAACTTGAGAGTCCTCTACTCCAACCCTTTCATTTTACAGAGAAGGAAACTGAGGCTGAGAGACAGGCAGGGACTGCCCAAGGTTATGTCACAGCTTAGAGTTGGGATGTGAGTTTCTGAACTGTTTGGTTTTTGGCCATCTTGGCCTCTGGCACATAGTAGTAGTAGTAGTAGCAGCAGTAGCAGCAGTAGCAGTAGTAGCAGCAGCAGCAGCATGCTAGCATCTCTATTATACCTACCATGTGCAGAGCACTGTGCTAAGTACTTTATGAATATTATTTGATCTTCACGACAGCCCTGGGAGGGAAGTGCTCTTCTCATAACTTCCATTGTACAGATGATGAAACTGAGGGAGAAGATAGTTAGTGCTTGGTTGGTTGACTGAAAGGTCTGCTCAAATGCCATCTCCGTCCTGGTGTCCCTAGCTGTTGCTGCTCCTCCTCCCCTCCTCTCCTACGCCCACTACACTGCACTATAAAAGGACTACCTTTGCTTTCTAGTTATTTACTGTGTATCTTTCTATGTCCAAGCCATAGATGGAAGGGACTGCCTTCATTTTTGTGTCTCCGGTGCCTAGCATGGTGCCTGACCGTTAAGGAGGTGGGTTGTTTGTACAGACATGGCCCGAGATAGTCAGAGAAGAATCTGCTTTTGCTGTCCTGGTGAAGGAAAACACTTTAACCACTTCTTTTTAGTTTTTACTTCTGTTTTTACATCCCTTTCACTTCCAAGGACAACCCTCCTCATTCCGCTTCCCAGAGAACTATCCCTGGAACAAAGAATGAAAAGGGACAAAAAAATCAGTTTCAGGCAAATTGACCAATGCCCCAAAGCTGCCGGTGCAGCCAGAACCCCCAATCTGTGTTTACAGGGTCTTTTTCAAACAATTTTAAAAATCAACAGTTTAAAAAAACCTGCTCCCTTTGTGGGGGCGGGGTGGGAACGGGGAGGGGAGGGGGAAGATTGGACCAGGGATTTCATCAATGTAAGGTCTCCCCACTATGGAAACTCCCTCAGCTGATGCAGGCCAGCAAATCCCTAGTGCCTTAAGGATTTTAGCTTTTCAGGGGCATTCAGAGGCTCTTCCAAGCCAGAGAGACTAAGGGCTCTCAGTGCAAGTGGGAATGAGGTAAGACTAGAACTCAGTTCTTCGGAACCTAATGGATGTCTATGAGCTCTGCTGCTTGTCCTCTGAAGAAACAAATTCTTTCAGGGATGGGTCAAACATGCTAGCTCATGATCCAAATGACCAAGTAAATCCTTACTAGGAGTTGGTAACATCAGCCCTTTTAACCAGGGTCCTACTTCTAACTATAACCTAGGTGCATAGCCTTCCCCACTCTGTGCCTCAGTTTCCCTACCTCAGTGTTTCCCAACCTCAGTGTTCTATGATTAGTGGTTGGGCCAGGGGAAGGGCAGCAAAAAACAAGCACGTGTGGGAAAGACTGCAAATTTTACTGACACCATGTTTGTGTTTACCTTTGTCTCAGAAATGCACAAAACCCAGTCCAAGTTTGAAGATGCTTTTGTTTTGAAAATGTTTATTTTCCAGTTTGTCAACATCTACTCCTATCCAATCTACATCGCTTTCTTCAAGGGGAGGTGAGCTCTGACGTGTCCTTCTGCTTCTCTCATTCCTAAGTCACATGGGATGATCAGGGGAGAACCCAGCCACCAGCTGCTTTCTTCACTGACACTTTCACACTACCAAGAACCTGCAAGGCCCCCAGCATGCTAGGTGTGGCCTCCATGTGGTGAACTTATAGGGGAGGACAGACAAGAGATCCCAGGATGGGCGGCTTTCTATGGAATCACAGGACATGAGGCTTACTCCTCTTGTAAAGCATCCATCCCTCTGGGCCTCCAGTATCTTATCTGTGAAATGCATGGTCCCTGAGGTCCCTTCCATCTGGAAATCTGTGATCCCACAGTTCACATTGATGACATCACAGATCTACTGGAATAGTAGAGAATTTAAATGAGTTAGCACTTAATTACCAGCCTTCTTTCCTTCCAGATTGTTGTAAAATGCTCTGGAAGCTGTCCACAGTAGGAGGATAAGACACTGAGCTTGGAATATTAATTAAGCACCAATTACGTGCCAGGTAGCTTACTGAACACTGAGGACACAAAGACAAAAGAACCTACTTTAAGTCCCACCACTAACTTACTCTGGAATCCCTTTCAGCTTGTTTCTGTCTTTGTAAAATAATGAACACAATCTCTCTCTCTGTCTCTCTCTCTGTCTCTCTGTCTCTCTCTCTGTCTCTCTGTCTCTGTCTCTGTCTCTGTCTCTCTCTCTCTCTCTCTCTCTCATAAGGCTATTCTGAGGTTCAAATAAGACTATGTGCTTTGTAAATCATTAAGTACTGTATAAACAGGAGCCACTATTATTCAGTTAATGTAGTTAATGGGTTGACCCAAGTGATTCCCCCAGTAGATTCTAACTTCCTTGAGGGCATTTTCATTTTTGTGTGAATCCTCAACACCAAGGACAGGGCCTGGTCCTTAGGAGGTGACTAAAGCTTGTTTTTAAATTCTTAGATTAGATTTACAAATGGAAGAGACCTTAGAGTGAATGAATGAAGTGTTTATTAAGTACTTACAATGGGCCAAGCTCTGTGCTAATCCTTGGAAATACAAATAGAAAATTTAGTAGGATGGTCCTTCCTCTCCTGGAGAAAGGGCACCATAATAGAAGATTTTAGCTGCGAGTCAGATGAGAAGATCCCATACTCCTTAAGGCACAGCCAAAGCAGATAGCGATACCGTTCCAACTGACTAGAGCACTGCCATTTCCTGATATTCCAACATCTTCATTTTAAAGGTAAAGAAACTGAGACTGAGAGAGGATGTGTACCCAAGATCACCCAACTGCTGGGATGTGCCAGACACAGGACTCAAACTCAGGGCTCCTTCTGCAAAGCCAATTCTCTATCCACTACGCCAACCTGCCCCTCAGTTGGTGGGGCATTATTTAATAATGCCAAGAGTGGGACATTTCCACAGCAATCTAAAATTTGCAAAGTCCTTTATGTTCATTATGTGTGACCTAGGGAAAATCCCATCACTCTCTGTATCTCAGTTTCCTCACCTTTGAAATGAAGAGGTTGGGAGCTGGCCATGGTGGTCCCCTGCAGCTGCAGTCAGGATCCCTTGGCCTTAAGATCTCTGGGAACCTCACGGCATCCCTGGGAGGGTGCTGGTACTCAACTCTTCCAGTGGGTTGGTAATTTCACTCATCCCCATTTTCCCACCAGTGATAAAGATTGGAACCCATTCATGGCTACTCATCCTGGGCAACTCCTGCCCACAAACTCCTATAAATTCACCACTGGGGGTCCATTCAATAGGGTGCTACAGAGACTGTTATCCCTCTTTTCAGATGAGGAAACTGAGGCTCAGAATTTAAGTGACTTGCCCAGAGTCTTGGACACTTGTTAGTGAGGGAAATATGAACTTAGGTCTTCCTGAACCCAAGTCTATTTATTGACTGTGCCTCACTGACCTGTATGAAGGAGTGAGGACATTTTTCCAGCACCATTAGCAGACCAGATTAACATGACCAGGTAAGTAAGTTTACTAATGAGACAACTGGAGAGAACCCAGGGTTGCAATGCCCAGTCAGTGTCTGGGAATCACCAGGAGCTTCTTGGTGAATTTGGGTCAAGTTTCTTTGGACCAAATTAAGTCCACACAACAAATGAAGTCCATACCTGCAGCATAATCTCTATCACAAGAACTGCACCCAATCCTGAATTAGGGACTCCTAGACCTGACAACATTATCCACCTTGAGGGTTGGGGGATCTTCAGGAGATAGTGAGTAATAATCCTGCCCAGCAAATGTCTGGGAAGTCTCAGGGGTGGGAGCTCTGTGTGTCATGCTTTAGTACCCATCTCTCAGTGAAAGCAGCCTGAGCAGAGGGACATTGGGATGGGATGGGATGGGGAGGAATGGTTGATCCTTTAGACATCTCCATGAATGATGCCATGGTCACATGGCCACCACTTCCAGAGAACCTAGGAAGCTGGCAGTTTGGGGGCTGCTGCCCTCTCCTAAAAAGGCCATATGGAACAAATAGTACTGTTCTCCCTGTTTTTCAGTTCTTCAAAGGATGCTCACAGGGAGCCCCCAGAGAGCCTCAGATGGTCTCTGGAAATGTATCTGAACAGTCAGTCTTAGGCACAAGCAGAGAAGGCAGCCGCCTCACTTGAGTTTTCCTAAATCTCTCTGCCATGCACCTTCCATGGCGTCAGACATTCCAACACAGAGAGAGCTGTTTATACGAGCTAAGAAGTCCCTTTTTCTTGGCTAGATGCCAACACTCCTGGGAGGAGGAGGAGGAACACAGTCCACAGTCATTAATGCCTTGGAAACATTGCTTTCCTTCATGAGGCAGAAGGCTGGCTGGTTTCTCTGAGCAGCTCAGACCTCCAGGAGTTCCCTCCAGGGAGGGAGTGATGAGGACAGGAGAAGGAGGGAGATGCATGCTGACAAGAGCCTTTCCCCTGTGCTATGACACTCAGAGAAAGGAGACTCACCTCTTGTAACTGAATAACCATGGATGTTCTTCAGATTTTTAGGTTACCCAGGAAACTACCATGCCTTCTTTGGAATTCGAAATGAAAATGTGAGTATATGCTGAGAAATATTAAATTGGGGGATGGTAGTGGAGGCAGAACATATGATCACAGCTTTGGAGCCAAGAGGGACCTGGGAGACTCTCTTGTTTCATTTTCTCATCTCAGTTTTTTCACCTGCAAATTGAGTATAATACTGGCATCTACCTCCCAGGGCTGCTGTGAGAATCCAATGAAATAATGTTCATAAATAATGTTAATGGAGGGTTTTGTGCCTGCCACACAGCAGGTGTTGTAGAGATGTAGTTATCATTATCTTGGTCTGAGGGCTTTGCAGTCACTTCTCCTAAAAGCCAGAGGAACCTTTTCTTATCTGGAACAACCTCTAAGATGGCGTGGGTCTTCTGAGCTTCCTGTCATTGTTGTGTTATCAATATTGATTCTAAAATTCAGGCCAGGTTTCTCTCAAATGGGATAACTGGAAAAAAAAAAACAACTTTTGATGAGGAAAGTGCTACTGAAAAAGTGAGATGGTGCTGAGGCCCACAGTCTTCTGCAGGTCTTAGTACTCTGCAACACCTTCTTGGCTCTAAGATCTCCTCCCTCACATTGCCTGAATGAGGGGCCACCTGCAGTAGGACAGGCAATGGATCTGAAATCCTAAAAACTGGGTTTAAATTCTGGCCCTGCCATCTACTAACTATGGGACCCCAAGCAAACCACTTCACCTCCAAGGGCCTCTGCTTTCCCATGTGTAAAATGGGCCTAATCACATCTGTCTTGACTATCTAAAGGCTTGCTAGGAGAGTGAAATGAAAGGAAGCATGGGAGTACATATTTTGCAATGAAAAACATGCATGTAAAGCATTAGATGTTGTCATTAGACATTGTCTCACACTGCTTTCCCTAAATTAGAAGAATTTCCCTCTCTCAGAATTCAACTCCTATACCTTCAGTCTCTCCTTCTTTCTCTCTTTCCTTCTTTCTTTTTAAAAAATTGCTTAATGTCTGATAGAGCTGGGCTATAATTTAAAACTTTACCAGTAGGTGTCTCATCTGACACATGAGATATTCTGGGCTGAGAATTCTATCAGTTTAAAGGAACAAGACAGTGAAGGAGGAGGACATCATGATGATGATGATGATGATGATGATGATGATGATGATGATAGTAATGAAGATGAAGGAGAAGAACAAGAAGACAAAGAAAATGATGAAGGAGGAGAAGGAGGAGGAGAAGAAGGAGAGGAAGAGGAAGGAGGAGGAGGAAAAGGAGAAGGAGGAGAAGAAGAGGAAGGAGGAGGAGGAGAAGGAGAAGGAGGAGAAGAAGAAGGAGGAGAAGAAGGAGGAGGAGGAGGAGGAGAAGAAGAAGAAGAAGGAGAAGAAGAGGAAGAAGGAGGAGGAGGAGAAGAAGAGGAAGAAGGAGGAGGAGAAAAAGGAGGAGGAGGAGGAGAAGAAGGAGGAGGAGGAGAAGAAGGAGAAGAAGAGGAAGAAGGAGGAGGAGGAGGACAAGGAGGAGAAGGAGAAGAGGAAGAAGGAGGAGGAGAAGAAGAAGAAGAGGAAGGAGGAGGAGAAGAAGGAGAAGGAGGAGAAGAAGGAGAAGAAAAGGAAGAAGGAGGAGGAGAAGAAGGAGGAGGAGGAGGAGAAGAAGAAGAAGGAGAAGAAGAAAATTCTTAATTCACATCCTGGTTTGTAGTTTTTCGCAGTGAGATTGCTTAAAACAAGGACTACCTATAAATTTGATGGCTCTGGTCTCTGCTTCTTCATCAAGTCCTGCTCTCCTAATAGGGAGCCTGGCCAGGAAAGGGGCTGGGGGGTGGGGGTGAGGTGGGGTGGGGTAGAAGTCCAAAAGGCAGTGTGTCTATTTCTGGCTAAGTACATTACAAAGCTAGTTGTAAATCTTTGATTATCCTTTTTTATTTCTTTTTTCATTTCCCACACATTTCTAGCCCCGCATTAACAGAGATTCAGAAGAGGGCACTAGATGCTGTCCCTCAGAAACAATGCTTGTAAAACCCACTTGTGGTCCTGGTTTTCCAGGCATCAGTAGTTTGGAGGAATATCCTCAGTTTCAGATGACTTGGGTTCCTTTGGTCTTCCTTCACAAAATTCTTTAATGGTGGAGATGGATAATGAGATCTTCTGTGTGGCCTTGTATGCAGGGTGCCAGGACTCAGGTGCTCACAGAAAGGGCTTCTAGGGGAACAAGGGAGTGAAGTAGGGAAGCTCCAGGTGAAGGCCAAAGCAGATGTACTGGCAGCCTCCTCCATCCCTCATGCTCATTTGTCCCTCCTCTCCCACACAGTGCATTCAAGGTGGCTGTCTTGTTGAGCTTGCCCAGGAAATGCTGGTCATCATGGTGGGGAAACAAATTTTGAACAACCTGATGGAAATTGTCTTCCCGTAAGTAGCACCCAGAAGTATCCTGGAGTAATAACCATAGCGCTAGGTTTGGAGTTAGGAAGACTTGTATTCAAATCTCCCCTCTAGCACTTGCTAGCTGTGTGACCTTAGTCAAGTCATTTCAGCATTCACTATTTTGGTTTCCTTGTTTACAAAATGAAAGAGCTAGACTAAATTATTTCCAACAATCTATAATTCTGAGCAACAGTACTGATTTAGGCGTAGAAAGCAAAGTATGGCCTGTGTTGTCCCTTAACTTGAGCATTATGGACATCCTACTCTCACCTCTCCAATGCTAGGGGTCATCTACAGAACTGGTCAGTTGGACCTCACTACTCTAACAAGACTTGTCCAAAGTACTGAAGACTTCGTTTACAAAGTACTCTCCATACCTCATTTCATCTGATCCTCATAACATCCCAGTGTGGTGGGCACTACTGGTACTATTTTCCTCATTTGACAGATGAGGAAACTGAGGCACAGAATAGCTGGATTCACACAACTAAAGAAGTGTCAGAGCTAGGATTGGACGCTGGTATCTCCTGGCCCCAAGTCTGAGTTCTTTTCACTGTATTACACTTCCCCTTGCTTCTCGTTTTGCTAAAATCTTATTTAAAATTTTTGCATCTATATTCATTAGGGAAATTGGTCTATAATTTTCTTTCTCTGTTTTGTCTCTTCCTGGTTTGGGTATCAAAACCATATTTGTATCATAGAAAGAATTTGGGAGGACTCCTTCTTCCCCAATTTTCAAGAATAGTGTATGTAGTATTGGAATTAACTGTTCTTTAAATGTTTGATAGAATTCACTTGTGAATCCATCTGGCCCTGGAGATTTTTTCCTAGGGAGTTCATTGATGGCTTGTTCAATTTCTTTTTCTGAGATGCCCCTTGCTTCTCAAGGGATACAGAATATCCTCACTGTGGATGGTCCCAACATCTGTGCAGACTAAAATTTGTAGAGGTATTTCCATCTAATACCATTTTGGGCTTTTTTGCTCATTGACCTTTCATATATCTTCCACAGAGAATCCATCTGGCCCACAGAAAGCTCTTTCCTGGGTTAGTTAGTATTCTATGCCTGCAGCACAGGACTCAGGATGTCCCCCACTACTCCTCCTCTCATTTGTGGAGGTCTACATCTGTGACTTCCATGTCTTTCCCTTTGCTTCTCATTCACAAGTCATTTTCAGGGATGTGCCACATGCTGCAGCCATCCTTGCATTGCCCTCTGGGACTTTGCACCATGATCCTAGGATGGTCCATTTAGAGCTCATCCAGTCCAACCCACATCTAACTTTAACCCTCTTTCTATCTGATAAGGAAACTGAGGCCCAGTGGGGTAGGGAGGAACTTCCCTCAGCTCACTCTGCAAAACCAGGTCCACCAACTCCAAATCTACCGCTTTCTTCACTGTGCTACTTACATTTTTGCCAAAAATCATAAAAAAATTTCATGTCATTCCCTTTTTTTATCTGGCTGTCCCTCATGCCTGAAATGCTTTTCCTCTTCCACTTAAGTACTGACCTCCCTGACTTTAAGTCCCAAGTAAAATTTTACCATCTACAGGAAGCCTTCCCCAACCCCTCTTCATTCCAATGCCTTCCCTCCATTATTTCCTAGTTATCCTGTATAGAACTTGTTTTGTCTTCCTCATTAGATTGTAAGATCCTTGAAGGCAGAGACTATATTTTACCTTCTTTTGTATCCCTAGCCCTTAGCCTCATGTCTGACATGTAGTAGGCACTTAATAAATTGATTATTGATTAAAATTGTGAAGCTGGCCCATGGGATACTCCTATTCAAAAAGGTCATCTTATCATAAGACCATAGGTCTTGACCTGGAAAAGTTCCCAGAAACCACCTGATCCAACTTCATTTTAGAGAAGTGGGAGCTGAGACCCCAAAAGAGTTCATAACTAAAAGGGACCCCAAAGACCACCTAACCCAGCCCTTACATTTTACAGAGGACACATACCCACTGCGTGGTTGTGACTGGCTGAAAGTCACCCCAAGAGTGTCAGTAAGATATTTCATAAGACCAGAAGGAAGAAGAAAATATGGAGAAATAGGGTTTCCTTTGATTATGGGAGAAGGGGTTCTTCAGGTACCTTCAAAACAGCTTGGTTGTAAGCACTCAGTCCCAGGCTACACTGTGACTGGCCCAAGAGCATCCTCTCCCAGCTTTCCTATTCGATTACAGGACTACCTCTTCCAAAGGCATCATGGCCCTGACTTCCCCAGCCCTGAACATATTGGTCTAGGCCAGTGGTACTTTTTTGGGAGGGGTAGGCTGGTGTTCTCATGCATGTTCATTAGCCTCAAGGTGAGATTGGTACCTTTTTCATCTAACTTGGGCAAACCTATAATTAGGTCTCTTCTGAATCTCTTTTTCTAAAGACTAAGTGTATTTCATGTCTGATAGAAGCTTTCCTTCTTGTTAAGCCAGAAATTAGCCTTGCTCCTCTCTTCCTCATTGTCTTCGAAATGCCTATCCACCTTTCCAAGATGACTCTTGTAAAAGGTTGTGCAAGTTCAGAAATATTAGTCCTGTAACTTTGGAGCCCAACCCCCTAGCTCTCAGTTCATAGAAAAGCCTTGGTTGATACTCATGCTCAAAGAAACTTAACTGGACTACTTACCACTTCATGACTTTCCCTTCTGTTAATGTCCAGGAAACTGAAAGTGTGGAAACAGAGAAAAAAACTTCATGCCAAGCAAAAGAGGAAAAATGAGAAGAAGACCTCAAACATCCTCTGGGAGGCAAACTATGAGCTTCTGGAATATGAAGGGCTGTTTCAGGAATACCTAGAAATGGGTAAGAACCAAGGCTTCTCAGCCAAATACTTGTAGGGCAGCTGGGCTGGGACAAGGACAGGAGAGATTGGGGGGGAGGAGGCATGAACAAGAATGGATGTTTTTCACTCATGATGCTTAAAGTTCATACTCATTTGATGAACTTATCATCTGGTGGAATTGGCTTCTTATCTCTCCATTTTCCCCTCAGCCTCAGAAGTACAGGATTGGGGAGGCATGGGTACACAGCATTTATGAAAAAAATCTGGTGGTGATGAGGAATCCACAAGGTCACCTGGTAGCCACCAAGGCTAATGCAATCCTGTGTTGCCACTGGAAGAGGCATGGTGACCAGCAGGAGGGAGAACAACATAAATAAAATTCCTCCTGGATAATAACACTCTTCAGGTCACTAACATCAAACCTAGCAAATAGCAAGATGGAAGGGAAATTTAGAACTGAAATAGAAAAACTCCCATGATTCATAACTTTAAGTGTGGATACAATAGGATGGGATGGGATGGGATGGATGGGATGGAATGGGAGGGGAGGAGAAGAGAGGCGATGAGACGGGATGAGATATGTGTGCTGGGAGGTGGGGAAGTACTGGGAAAAATTGGCACTGGGTGTCCTGAACGTGATTTGAGGGACTTGTGGCAGAGTATTTTTCTTAGACCCAGAAAAAAATATTTGGGCATTGAGTGTATTAATCCTGTTATAAACAACACTGTCTTCCATGGCTATCTCCATTCCCAAGATCTTATCAAGATAGAGTAGGAATAAAAATTCAAAAAGCAGCTCAGAACCAGGGAGAAAACCCAAAGAAAGGACATGAGATAGAACAGTGGCTTCTTGAGGACACAAATCATTTTACATATGGCTTTGAATCCACAGCATCTGAGAGGTGCTTAATCAGTGTTACTGACTGAACGACTGACTCAGGGAAAGCCCCAGTGCTGGACAAAGGGCCCCAAACGCCAGTAGCCAGAGAGGTAAAAATTTTCAGTCTGGCAAAAGCATGGTAAAAATAGGAAGTCTGTGTGAGCCAACCTTGCCTTTGTCAATAAGGTTCCCATCACCCTTCCCCACTCATGCAGTGCATCCCCAGTGCTGAGCCCCTCAGTCAGAACTTAGGGAGACTCTTTGACCGCAGATGACCCCTACTCCAAACCCATCAGGGTTGTTGCTGTAACTTTAGTACCTGGCATATAGTACCCACAGGTCTAGCCTTCCAGAGCCCAAGGGCACCTTCACCTGTTGGGAGGCATCAGAAAAGGGTAACAGGGACAGGAAATACCCATCTTTGAAGACTTTTGCTTGCCTGGGTAGATGGTAGGGTACAGTGGAAGGCAGACTGGCTTTGGATCAGAGGACCAGGGCTTCAGAAGTGCCCCTGTAGTCGCAGGTGAGTTGCTAACCTCTCTGTCCTGATGACTTCCCTTGCCAATGCAGTGATACAGTTTGGATTCATCACCATTTTTGTGGCTGCCTGCCCTCTTGCACCACTGTTTGCCCTCCTCAATAATTGGCTCGAGATCCGCCTTGATGCCCACAAGTTCGTCTGCCAGTACCGGCGCCCTGTGGCAGAAAAAGCCCAGGGCATTGGCATCTGGTTTTGTCTCCTGCAGGCTATGACCCGTCTGGCTGTCTTGAGTAATGTGAGTAGCTTTGGGGTCCTGAAGATTGAGGGGAATGGCTCCAAGTACATACAGTAGAGAGATGAGGGGAAAGAGGAGGTTCCAGACCAGTTCTTGTGATGAGCTGTGACGGAAGTCAGGGAATGGATCCCCTAGAGGATGTGGAGAGTAGGAAAGGCAGAAGACTCTCACTGAGGGTGACTCTTCGGGTGAACCAGACAATTAACTCTGTACCCTGGGGCAACCAAGGGCCACTCATTGGCCAATAGGTTCACAAAGGGAGGTAGCCTCAGGACATCTTTGAATCTTGGAGGTAGAATCCTTTGAAAAGGAAGAACCTTCCATCTCGTGTGCTGTTCCTGGGCTCACTCTCCATGCTCCTGACCAGCTCTTTTCAGAACTAAATTAGGAACAACAATTTTGGTGAATTGGGGCCATATAAATGAAATTCCTTAAGCACTTTCCAGATGCCAGGCATTATTTTGCCTGTGCTAAGAGCTGAGGAACCAAAGATAAAAAGAGAGGGTCTGTGCCCTCCAGTAAGGGAAAATCTCACCCTATAGTGGAGATGCCCTTGCACCCTTGGCCCTCCACATGCTAGAGGTCTTCCACATGGACGGGACCCTTGGTGCCTCCAGACTGACACCCCCTCCTCTTCCAAAATGGTGCCCCTTAAGCCACCTTGTGAACACAGCAGGAGTATGCTGCAGCTTGCTGGCATCTGCCACCTGTCTCTCCTCACCCTCTTGATCTACCTTTGATAGATGACTATGTCTGGAGCTGGGCTGCCTCGTAGACTCTGTTCTCTCCCCACTCAATTCCAGCCTCCACTCAGCTGCCAAGGTGCTTTTCCTAAAGCTAAATCTGACCCTACTACTCCCTGGCACAAAAAAATCCAGAAGCCAAACTCCAAACCTCCAGGCTCAGATAAAATCCTTAGCTTAACATGTAAACCTCTTACCAACCTGGTCTCTTCCTGCCTCTTCCATCTTCTTACATTTTAGCCCCCTCTGTGGGGTCTATGATCCTGCTGTGCTGGCCAACAGAACATTTTATCTCCCCCTTACCACCCCTGGGCTTCCTTCAAAATTTAGCTCAAACAAATGCCACCCTCTTCCTGAAGTCTTTTTATCTCTGTATCTCTAGCATCTGGCACAGGGCCTGCTGAGGAGTAGGCACCAGATTAATGCTTTTAGAATTGAATTATCCAAGATCCCTGAGGAAGCGGAGAAGCAGGAGTGGCATTAGAACCAAGATCCTCCAGTTCCCACATCATACAGGTGCTGGCCCTTGAGTTTGATAAGACACTCAGGGTTCTGCTACCTTGAACAGTCTGAGGTAGATTGTAAATAAAATCCAAGGGGAGAAAAGTGAAAAGGGATCTCTGTGATCTAGTGCAGTCTGAGAGTGGAGCAATCAGCCTTGGATGTGTTACTCCCACCCATGGCTAGCTCATAGAACAGATGTGTGATAGCACCAGTATGGGTGAGGCCAACTTGTGGAGAAGGTGCAAGATGGAGATCGTTACACCTATTTCTCTTTGCCTTTGCCCTATGCTTGAAGGCAGGTGGGGAGATCTCAGTGACTGTCCTGAGATGCTGCTGCATTCCTTCCAGGCTCTTCTTATTGCCTTCACGTCTGACTTCCTGCAAAGGACCTATTACCAGCATGTCCATTCTTACGACCTCCATGGCTACATCAACTTTACCCTGGCATGGGCCCCTAAGGCTTTTGTCTCCAGATATAACCACACATGCAGGTGAGGCATCTTCACTGGAGAAGCAGCCTAGATATGATGGAAAAGGAGGGAAGGAGTTGGAGCAGAGAGAGGGGAGAGCCAAGATGAGCTAGACCACCTTGATTACTCCTTCCTCCTACTGGATTCAAGAAGTCACTCCTTGGACTTTGAAGGAGGTTCCCCTCTAAAACTGACTTTCACCTCCTCTATTTTTCTCTTGGACATAATGATTTATATATGTTGTCTCACTCCTTGAGGGTAGGGATTGTTTTTTGCACTGATCACAGTGTCAGTCACATTGCAAAGACATAACAAATTGTGAGTTGATTGGATTCCTCTAGATTTTGTTACCAGATGGAAAGCATGACGAGACAGACATGCCATTGGTCAATGTGGGTCAGCACCACCTTTTTCATTAGTCCAAACACAGAAGGTTCTAATGGTGGGAGGGATTTCCTGATACCCTCATGGCGGCTTCCATTCACTGAAACAGAACAATTCTAGTATCTCATACATGGTGACCACCACACTACTTTCTGCCCATCTGGCCACAGCTCGAATGCTGAGTTCTGTTTGGGGAACCACATTTTAGAAAGATAAAGAGAATTCATGACCCAAAAGGTTAAGAGCCCTGCTACCCTCCCATGTGAAGATTGCTGAGGTCAAATGTTAACAGTGGCAGGTTGAGTCAGAAAGGCCTGAATTCAAATCTTGTCTCAGACCCATACTAGGTATGGGTCGTAGGAAGGGATATAACTCTGGAAAACTCAGTTAACCATCCCCATCCTCAGATTCCTTACCTGTAAAATAAGGGGCACTGGACCTGGATTCAGGATGACTCATCTCCCTGAGTCCAAACCTTGTGTCAGACACTACCTAGTTGGTTAACCCTGGGTAAGTCACTTCACCCTGTTTGCCTCAGTTTCCTCATCTGTCAAATGAGCTGGAGAATGAAACAGCAAGCCTAAGTGTCTCTGCCAAGAAAACCCCAAGTAGGGTCACAGAGAGTTGATCAATTGGCTCAAAGATCCCTTTTAGATTTATGTCTGATAGCCTGCATTGAGGATGTTTGGTCCAAAGAAGACAAAATTTCAGGGATATGATAACAGTCCTCTACTCTCAAAAATTAAATCAGGTCAGGAAGTATTTATTAAACACCTACTGCATGCCAGGTGCTGTGCTGGGCAATGGGGACACAAAGAACGGCCCAAAGGGGATCCCTGCCCTCAGTGCTCATATTCGAATGGGGAGACCCTCTGCAAAGAACCATGTCCAAAAAGTCACCATGTAGGAGATCCTGGGATCGTTCTCTTTTGGCATGTATGGAAGCTGCAATAAGGGTATTGGGAAACCCTCCCTGCCATCAGAGCTGACCATGGTTAGAGCAGAATGGGGGTGGTTAGGTCCCCACTCAACGGAGGTCTTGGAGCAAAAGCTGGATGATACTATCTCATTGTGGTGGGGACCACGCGGGGCTGTGGGCTGGACCAGCTCTATCTCATACCCTCAGAGTCACTTAAAATCAGATAAAACCTGGCCCCTGGGCTTTCTTACACTTCAGGAGCTCCTCCAGAAAAGTAGTGATTGGCCTAACCCCAAGCCCTTCTGGAGTCCCCATGAGTGGAGGCAGACCTAGAGTACTCTGACCTGCCCAAATTAGTGTCTTAGCTCTCAAAATGGATTCAGATACCATCTAGTCTAAACTCTTCATCTAGCAGACAAGGAAGCTGAGGCCCAAAGAAGTTTAAGTGACATCCTCTAGGCCACATAGGTAGCATTATAAGTGGGATCCAAAGCCACCTCTACAGTCAGTTCCATTTTCCACTGTGCCACAAATTATTATAGCACTGGAACTTATTTTAAGTAAATTTTGAAATCTGATTCATTTGTCAATGAAGGGGTAGCAATATATACTGAAAACATCTCTGCCTTTGACCAAAGGTGGTCCCCAGTGGCTTCTTGGACTTTGGAAGATAGATGCTCTTATCAAGAAAGAAGCCTGGATGCACAGGAGTGGGGAGGGGGCAGGAAGGGATGTAGAACAGGGAGTAAAGGAGAGGAAGATGAAGAACCAAAACGGTTGACAGAATACAAGATGGGGTGTGGGGATCACCAGGGGGGAAGAAGACACTAACATAAGCCAAACTCCTCCATAAGGTTCTCATGGAGAAAAGAAGAAACCCAGAGCCCCAAGCTAGTGGGAGCCCCCTTCTCCCCCTGGCCCTGACCATGGATGTGAATCAAATCTACACACCTTTCCACCGTGAAACTACAGGGAGTTTACTTCACACCTGCCCCAGGTGCAGCTAATCTTGGCCAGAATTGGGGAAATTGCCCATATTTGGCTCCCTCATCCTCACTGTTCCTTTTCTTTGCTTTTTTATATCAAACAAGATAAGGAACGGAAAACGTTTCATGAGCCTCCAAGGATCCTAAATCATCGCTGCCATTTGTTTTTAGGTATCAAGCTTTCAGAAAAGAAGATGGCCAGCATTCCTTTACTTTCTGGAACCTTCTGGCAATCCGTTTGGCTTTCATCATTGTGTTCGAGGTACCACCTGTAATCTGCTGTTAGCCTTGGCCGTTGGGGTCTTTCCTGCCTTGGTTCCTCCCTGGGCATCCAGCCACTGTCTCTCAGACCAAGCCCTGCTGCCCCTAGAGCTCATGGAGTGAGGTCTTCCTCCTGCCCCTGCCATGTGGACCTGGGAGGGGGGGGAAAGGAGCCCTTTTTCTCCACCTCCATCCTTTGACCCTCCTCAGCCTGGCCTCCTCACTTCCAACCTGTGCTCTGCCCATTAGCACGTCATCTTCTCCGTGGCCTGGCTGATTGATGTTCTCGTGCCTGACATCCCAGAATCAGTGGAAATCAAAGTAAAGCAGGAATACTACCTGGCCAAGGAAGCCTTGGCTGACCACAAGGTGACTCTGGGACCAAACCCTTCCCTGGCAGCATCCCTCAGTCCTGTGGTGCTCCTGGTGTAGACATGGCAGAGGAGGGCATCTTCTGTGGCATCTTGCAGAGACTGTGGTGCTTTCCCTGATCACCCTTCCCTCTCCCAGGGAGAAAAGTGGCAGCTAAAACCTTCATGCAGAGGGTAGAGAGCCCTGGGTTTGAATCTTGCTCAGGCACCTCCTAGCCATGTTAACGTGGGGCAGGTTTCACTTCACTTTAGCCCGTGTTTAAATGTGTGGGACTATAAGGTCCCTTTGAGATCTCCCTCTGCAATCTTCCTCCCCCTCTCACCCACAAGAGCACAGGGCAGTCCGGCAATCAGGCCTGCTCAGGCCAGCTCCCTTCCCCACCTTGAGGGCGCCTTCTGGCTGATGCCGCACTCTTCATCAGCAAGCATAGCTGGCAGACCCACCGCTCTAAGCTTTGCAGAGTTTTCTTCCTTATATTCTCTCATCTGATCCTTAACATGAAAAAAAGCTTTCATTTCTGGATGAATTTTCATGGGGCGTGGGGTGGGGGGGAACACATGACTTCTGGGATAAAAAAGGACCTGTATACATTCAGAACTTAAAGTTTGAACCACCCCAAAGCATAAGGAGAGGCAAGCAAAAGCTCAGCTTTTATCAGCACACACTGGCATCCAAAGGAGAGAAGGGCTCATTTGTTTCTTCCACATGCCTTTGGGAGAGAGAAGAGTCTGGTGACCATTTTATTCCCACTTCACAGATAGGGAAGAAAAGTCAGAGATTACTCCAAGTCCTAGTTAGTGGGTTTCCATGAGGGTTTTGGAGTCAGAGGACCCTGAGGCTCACTCTCGCCACTCACTTTCCTGAACCTGTTTCACCACCCCCTCCCCCGCCCCCAGTAAAGTGAGGGAATTGGTCTTGGCCTCTGAGGTGCCTTCTAGGTCTCAATGGATGACCTCATAACTGTTCTCTGTATCAGAGCTAGGATCTAGACTACCAGCGCCTAGACTGTTGTTAGCCAGCCATTTCCACTGAGCCACACACAAAAACTTAGTGAAAAAGAGGAAGGAAACCCCAGGACATTCTAAGACACTGAGGGCTTCTAACTGACCTGTGGTTTGTAGATTCAGTTTTCTTCCTCAGACCCTTTTTATTTTTAATTGGGACATTTGTCCTTTTCCAATCTTATGGAAGCTCTCATGTTCTCCACAACTTTTCAACCACCACCCATGGTATCTCAGCAATCAGAGGCAGCTGGCTTAGAATGTTGAACTCGGAATTGGGAAGACCCAAGATCAAATCCAGCTTTATGACTCCAGGCAAACCACACAACTTGCCTGTCTCAGAATCCTCATCTGTAAAATAAGGCTGTTACTAGCATCTACCTCCCAGGGTTGTCATGAGGATCGAATGAGATATTTATAAAATGCTTTGCAAATCTTACAGCACTCTAGAAATGCCTGCTGCTATTATTTTGGTACCCTGAGAGGGTGTTTATGGAGGCTGGCTGACTTCAGCCCATCAGGGCAATATGGTGATCTTTACTGTCCCCTTCTTTTCTTGGGACAAGCACTTCTCTGTACAGGCAGAGAAAAGAGAAAGAAAATCACTGAGCTGTTCAGTCTTTACTTCACCGGAATGGCCCAACCCATTCCAAGCAAACTATCTCCTCTTTCTCCAACAGTAATAAAAAAACACTCCAATTTTTCTTTCTCTTCAGAATTTAATTCTTGAGCACCTCCCACCTTTCCTTGGCCAATTCTCCTGTAGAATTTTAGTCCACAGGATGCTACCTAGTCTTTCTCTTGAGCCTTTTGAAATCTAAAATCCAGGGTGCTAGTTAGACCCTATGTACCTAAATTTCCTCTCTTACAAACTCTAAGAAATGGTCACTCCCCAAGAAACCTGCCATCATTTCTTTGCCAGGAGTCACTTCCTCCACTTAATGAGAGTCAAACCCCCTGTGGGCCCTTTTACTTTTTGAAGGATGAGATTATGATTAAGGAAAGTCAAGAAGCTACTAACTGCTCTGTATAGAGAATACATTCCAGCAGATGTCTGGGTGACTGAACCCCACCATGTTACTATAGCATGAATAATTGTCTGGTTAATTGAAGTCCCCCATCCCTACTAAAACATGCCTCCCAAACTCCTCATCTATTTCTTCTCTCTGTCCAAGTGGTCTGTAGTTTCTTTTAAATGAGGTATGCCCATCCAAAGCTGTGTTCCAGTCCTGGGTTTCATTCCCCCAAGTCTTCTTGATAAACCCGAAGTCAAATGTCCTTCCTTGACTTAGGACCTCAGTTGACTGCCTAAATGTTGGGCATTTTCACAGACATTTGAGGCCAGGGTTTAACAGGATCCCCTCTTTGGTTTTGTCTCCCATGAACATCTGGGTGTCCTGGCTGCCATTCTCACTTCATATAGCTGTCCTTCATGGGATCTACCTTGGGGAATACACACAAGCAAGTTCCCCATTTTTCCTGATCCTTTCAGCTTAAAGACCTTTTCATTAGATTTGCCAGACAGACAGCAAATAGCAGGTATTAGCTAAATCTAAGAATGGGGCTTTGGAAGAGCAGGTCTCATCACCAGCCTTTGCTAGGTGAACTCCATCCCTGGTCAGCAACCTGTCATCCCTGTATTTCAGGCTGTGGTCCCAAAATTGAAATCCCACTGTCTGATACTACCTTAACTAGCTGTTCATCCACATCCCTTGTTTTCAAAGGATGGTAAGCAAAAGAAGGGTGAAGGAGGAGAAGGAATAAGCATTTATTAAGAACCACTATGTGCTAGGCTCTGTGTTAAATGCTTTGCAAATATCTCACTTGAAAACACAACCCAGGTCTTCATGGTCTTTAGCTTGTTGTCCAAGACTTCACTGGCTTCAGCCGTAGTTTTCAGGTTCTGGGATGTATCATTTGGCCCATGTGCCAATCACCAGAAGTGGGAAGATGTCATCCCTTTTGATGAGTTCTGGGAGGTTCTGGGAGGTCTTCCACTCATGGCCCAGGAACAAAACAACAGCTGCACCTACTATTAATTACTCCTAACCTCTTCTGTTCCTTACTGGATGACCTCTCACCCAAGAGTTGTTCAGGTTCTACAGTACAACTCTTGGAACAAGGAGCCGCCATTTTGTCCTTGGGGCAGTCCTTCCTTTTCAGAAAGTACCACCTACCCTTTCTTCTCTTGTAAACCTTCTTCCCCTCTCCCCCCTCCTCAGCCTCAGGTCCCCTCTTTTCTCTGGTGGAAGTCTCACCTCTGTTCCTACTGGGAACATTCAGCTGTCTCTGATCACTTGGAATGTGGAGCCATTTCTTGACTCTATATTCTTACCCTTCATCCTTCTCTTCCAGCCTATATTTGGAACATCGACAAGTCACACAGCTGTGGGAGAAATACAACTAATGTGGTTGATGCAAGTCGCTGCACGTCACACCTACCTAGCACGCTAGCTGGGATTTGTTTTTAAAGAAGTGTCCCCTTCAAATTCTGGGTCACTTATACAACCTCCCCTTCCATCACGCACCAACCTACCTGTTGCAACAACTTGTCTCACTGCCCCCTCACTTGGATCAGTTTGCATAACTTTCCAATTATCCCTTAACTCCCTAATTACTCACTAATCTATTACTTTTTTCTAACCCTCAATTCTGCTCCTTCAGCTTTTCATCAAGAATTAGAGCCTGCGCCCACACCAACAGCTGCACCCACAGAGGACCATCTCCACAATTTTTCCCAAATCCAGGCTCTGACCTTTACTAGTCCAAACCTCTCCAAGCTGGAAGGAGACAGATGAGGAAACAGACTCAGACTACACGCACCTTTGTAAATCCTCTCCATCTAGTCATAAAGGCAAAGAGCCTTCTCTAACAGAGCTACAAATCTCTTAACCATAAATCTGTTTCTTCACTTATAAAATAAGGGTACTGAACTAGGGTTTGCTCCTCTGGCCCATACGACACAGATCAAACATTCGTATTCCTTCCTCTCCTCCCTGGGGAAGGTGCTAATGCAACCCCAAAGGATTCAAGCAATCAAACTCTAAGTGTACCCAAGCTGGGAGCACAAAAATGTGGCTGACTGTGGCTCCTCTAAGTAAAGGTGGCTGAGGGCAAAAAAATTACGTTGAAAAGTATCTACCTCATTCCCTCACCAAAAAAACAAACCCGTAACGTTTCAGTGTTAGTATTATTTTAGTAAGTCAATATAGGCTAAAGAGGTTTTTTCCTTTCTCCTTTGACCCCTTCCTTGAGCCAGATTTTCTTTGGGACAAATGAGGCCAAAGACCAAGAAATTAAATTGGGATTTGAAGATCAGGAAGGCTAGTGCCCATTCAACAAGCAAAAATGGCGTCCAGGAGCCTTGCATGCCCGCAGCAAAGCACCCAGGAGAAGAGGAGCTTGACCTGGAAACAAAACACAGTCCCCAGGACATTGTTCCTAACTTGATATCAAGGATCCAGGTCACCAAACAGGACGTGGCCAGTCAAGGTGTGATGCAGCATGGCGAGCTCTAACACTTGGAGGCTGCCATTGCTTGCAGTGTCCAGGCACTGCCCACGTGGGGACAAGATGGTTGGAGGGTTCAGGGCAGAAACTGTTGCACACTAGTTCCCCCTTCTCCCAAAGTGCATGCTCTACTAATGACCAGTCCCCTCTCCTCTTCAAAGCTCCGGATGGCCAACCAGAGTAGCAGAGGGGCTCTCAAAGAGGCACAGAGCCACAAGGAGACACACCTGCAGGACTGAACCACAGGACTGGTACCACAATTCCATCCTGAAATGCAAAAAAACCAGTCTCTGCACGGAAAAACTCAGGCCTCCTGAGCATCATGGGAAGAAACAGCAGCAACAAGTGCAGCATATGGAAGCCTCATCCAAATCTCAATTGCCCCTTAGTGTTAGATAACCCACTAAGGTCACTACTACTGGGGTTAAGTCTCAGCCCCTCGGCTCCTGTTGGACAGCAGTCTAGATGGGACACTTGTTAAGAAACAAGGAGGCCCTAGAGAGCAGACCCTAACCTTCCATTAACAATGGATGCTCAGTCACTGTGACTCAGAACAGATGATCTGAAACCCATGTTCCTGCCTATGTCTTTTCAAGTAGACAATGAAACTCAAAAACTTTTTTTTTCTCAAATCAATTCTAGGGAAAAACAAAAACAGGCTGCTAGGGTTTTCTAAGCAGGGTAAGGGGTTGTTTTTAAACATATTTTGGGCAGACTTAAAACAAATTTCAAATAAATGATCAAGATCCCCAACCAATGGTCTCAGGTTCCTGTGGCCCCTTAGAGTAATGAATCCTGGGGGCCATGGGCCAGGAACGGCACACATGACCCAGGTTAAAGCAAACAGCCAGACACCACAGGGCCTGCCTTGAGAAGACCCAGGCCTTCCCCTGATGTGGATTTTAAGATTCTAGGTAACAAGTGGCACTTGTACACAACTCACTTTCTGCAGTCCCTCATTCCTTCCAGAAAGCCTTGATCAAGGGAATCACACCATTTTACAGATGAGGAAAATTAGGCTCCTGATTTGCCCTGAGGGCTGCAGAGCTAGCCTGGATTAACCCAGCTCTCTGCAGACTCCTCCCACCATCACCTTTCTACAATAAGCACACTTCGGTCCAGATTTCAGACATTTTTCTCACTGACAAAGGGTTCTAGAGGAAAAAAATTGGAAGACAGGCTTTACCACCTATTGACTCCCAAATTAGTCAGTACATTTTAGAACTATATCACATCGAAAATAAGTGAGCATGGAGCCAAGAAGGCAAGAGACTCAGGCTTAAGTCTTGCCTTCACACAAAAACGGCTGTGTGATCTCTCATGTCCTGGCTCTGAGTTAGTGATGACGTGTAGTAGAAGGATCCTCAGGAGGCTCCATCTACAACAAAAATCACAGGTCCAGAGCCCAGTCACCCCCAAATAAATAAACATGTCCTCCCAACTCCCTGGAGTGCTGAGCTCAAAGGAAGCACTCAGACCTGCTTTTCCACATATCTTTCCCAAGGTAAGGATAGACTTTTACTCAAGTCTTTGATGGGGTCATTACCGGCGTTTGTCATGGACTTCCCCATGCAGTCTAGGGAAGCTGATGAACCCTTTCTCAGAATATTTTTAAATGTGTAAAATACATAAGATTACAAAGGAAATCAATTACATCAAAAGTCAATTTAAAAAACATACTCACAGACCCAGGTTAATTACCCCTGAAAATGTAATGAATGAAATAGAATGGCTACCATGAATATAATGCTTCCTATGTGCTTTATGATAGTCTCACTTGGGCCTCACAACCACTCTGGAAAGGGAGTGCTGTTATTATTCCCATTTTACAGACAAGGAAACTGAGGCAAACAGTTTAAATGATTTGGGAGGCTGGATTTAAACTCAGGTCTTCCTGACTCCAGTTACCCCTTCTTTATAATCCCTTAAGTCGGTCACAGTAGGTACCATGACTAATATTTACACGGAACTTTGAATGCATTTTCTAATAGTTTAAGAAATATGTCCCAGACCTTTCCCTCCCTTCCCCTACCCCAAGCAGGTTAAAAAAAAAAAAAACCATCTCTAGCACACTAAAAAATGTTTCAGGTTTTATTTCAGAATTTATAAAATTCCAGTGTCATCCATATTCATGAGCCTTTTTACACGTTTGCATATAATCTCCAAATTCCAAAGTTAAGGCCAAGGGATCGTTGCCATGGAAACATAGGATATGGAAGACATTAAAAAACAAGAAATGGGACAGACAATGTCCCTCCCCCTGCCCAGGATGCGTTTACTGCACATGGGGAACAGTGAGGAGACAAAGTACCAGGTACAATCATTTTATGACCTTTATTTTTAAAAGGGTGGGGAGAGGGTGAGCCCCAAGAATTTGAAAGGGGCTTACAAATACACTGCTAGGAATCAAACTTGCATCTAAGACATTTAGCAGTTAATGGAGATGTGCAAAAGGTTTGCAAGAGTATTTTGTTTACTTGGGGAGGAGAGGGCAATGGTTGTGGACAATGGACCATGACAAGAATCGAGGGGGGATGGGGTGCGGAGGACTGAGGGAAGGTTTTGGAACACTTGTAGATGGAAGAGAAGGGTGAAAACGAGGGCAATGGACCCCCTCTGCCCCCTGGCAATCTTTAGAGACACAGGGACAGCTGCCCCTTACACTAAGCTCCATCTTCAGCTGGGGATCCTCATCTCACTCATCCCAATTCATCATTCCTACCAATAAGCACGCTCATGCCGGCTTGTAACCAATGGGAACTCTGTCAGATCAACTTGTAGCTAAAGGCAATTAGGAAACTATTGGGAGGAATCTAAGCAGAGGGGATGACTAAGCAAGCTTCTGCCACTACTGCGCAAGTGTTTGCAGCAAGAAGCTGGGAAGGTCCTGGGAAAGAGAAGCTTGTCACTGATCCCAGTGGCTCTCCTAGACCCAGGCCTCCAGGTATCTAGCATGGGAGCAGCAGCTCAAAGCTGAGGTCAGACAGAGGCAGAGGAGAACCAAGGCCTACTAGACTCCTCCTCCCCCACAAAGGTGCTGGAAGAGCAGACCCATTATAGGGAAGGGCTTGGTGAGGAAGGCAGAGGAAAGCCACTCCCTCTGCCAAGGCTGGGAGGTCAAGGGACAGAAGACAGGCTTAGCCACCAGACACCCAGAGAGTTGCACAATGAGCCTTTGAAGAAAGGAAAATTCTCTCTGGAGCAAGGGATCTCAGCACCCATTCCTCGTGATCCCCATTCTGCCTCACCTCTCTGGTCCAAGGGGAGCTAATTCATAGCTTCAGTATCCCACCCCACCTCCCACCGGAAGAGGTCCAGAGAACTACTTGTGACCCACTGCACCCTCTGCATCAAGCCACCTGAAAAGAATCCAAGAATGGCCCCAGATGCCACCTCTCACAGGCTGCTGGGCCTCCCCACCACCAAAAGGCCCCTAAGAGACCACAAGCGCTCGGGGGTCCAGGGAAGGGACTGTTCATCTTCTACTGTGGGGAGTAGAGCATTCATTCTCGAATGCCACGGCCAACAAAAAGAATTACAAACTTAAGAGTCTAAATCAAGAGACCAGGTGCAGGAGACCACTACCACACCAGCTTCTGAGGTAGAAAGAAGGCAATTGTAAATAGTGTTGGTTTTGTTTTGGGGAGGGGGGTGGGAATTAGAGGAGGTGAAGAGGGAAGAAAGAAAAAGAATCAAGGCGGTCTTCGTCCAGGCTGTCCAAACTTGGCCCCTCCCCCTCCTCTAGCTCCCTCCCCGTGCTGTGTCCTCAGGTGGATGTACCGTCCACAAAGCAAGGTCTATCGTGGTAATACTGTCATTAAGATGGGCTGACTTTGGAAAGGAAAAACAAAGGGAAAAGGACCACGGTTTGTCTTATGTGGATTTTCCATCCCAAGGAGGCCGCTATCTTGGTTGTGCACCTGTGGGGTCTGGGTGGTCTCAGACCAGCCATAGGCAGATGGACCCTTGGCAAGGACCACATTAGGCTATCCCCGGTGCCTCCCTGCTCCCTTCCACCATTACTGCTAGTCTCTTTGGATCTGCAAAACCCTACTCCCTGTTCTACATCTTGTGCTAAGTGGCCTTTGGGGCAGATGGCGAAAAGCAGACTGCGCTCTACGAAAGGAAGGCCTGGGATAAAACCACCACCAAAAAACAAACCCAAGAGTGGAAGGGCTAGGGAAAGCAAGAGGGCAAACATTTTGGCTTTTATAAAGTCAAGGAAATTTATTTCCTGAGGTCATGACACAGGAAGTAGACTCCTCGCCACAGTTGGGGAGATCTCATAATGAAGGTTAGAGTGCTTAATGACATGCTGAGTGGACCATGAAGCTTAGAAAGTCTCAATTACTTTATTATGAAGCATTTCACTTGTGTTTTTAGTGTTTAAAACAGTGGAAAGCCTGTCCCAGAGTGGAGATGTCAATGAACAGATCCTGAGCGCAAACTGGACACTAAATAAGGCCACGAGTCATCGAGGCCAGCACGCAGGACCCAGCACTCCAGGCTTCACTAGGAGACCTCTTTGGGGTGGAGGCGGGGGGAAGGGGCCTGGGGGCAGAGGCTAGGGGGGAATGGGGAGGGCAGGGGACACACAATTTACAGAGGATCCAGCCGCTGGGTCAGATTAAGACACAGTATTCATGGTGGGGTAGTTTCAGGTTGGCAGCTGGAGAGGTTTCTCCGTTCTGATCATTACCGTTTGGGGCCCCAAGGGAGAGTCTTAGGGGCGACCTGGGCCCCAAAGCTCGGAAAGTCCTCAGAGCTGCTCATATCAGGAGCCTATGGAGAAAACAACGGGACAAACTTAAATCACGGAGCATTCACAGTCACTGCTCACACAGCAGGGTTTCCAAAAGTCACCTGACGATCCCCGGAGAAAGGAAATGACCCACTTCCACTCAAAAGAAGTAGCGGCATAGGAATGAGAAAGCCCTGTAATGGGGCCGTCAGGGAGCAAAGCCCATGCCACCCTCAAAACTTCCTCCTCATAGCCCAGACCTGGCACCACAATGAGTCCCACACGGAAAGGTGATCCTGAGCAAAGACCCCCAAAGCCCGAATGGGACCAAAGCCCTGGTCAGCAAGGCCAGGCTGCATATGGTTCGGGGGCTGCTGCCTGGGCTGGCCTGAGAGGGAGCTGGGAAGAGAAGTGCAGAGGTGCTTACCTTCTCACTGCTGCCTGCTGCCCAGGGGGCATCCCTCACCACAAAGCCCTTGGATGGTGCCTTGGCCTCTTCATGGGCAGGGGGCTTCATATACGCCTGCAGAGCCTCAGAATCCACCACATCAGCCAGCTGCCGGGCCAGCAGAAAAGGAAATTCCAGAAAGGAAAGTCAAAAGCTGCATCTGGGACCCACACCAGGTAGCCCTGTTGCCGTGGATGGTCTCTGGAACTTCCTCCCTCCCATACCTTCCAGGTCTTAGGCCTGCTCTAGCTAGCAGAGATGAACAACTTCTACACGCACACACGTGTGATAGAACACAACACAAATCTTCTCACGATTATTACCATGTCCTCATGAGGACCAGAGTCTGGCTGGTGTTTAGTGTCTGTTGGCACCATTTGCAGCAGGACCACCCCAGATGCACATTGACCCAAAACACCACCCAGGTGCGTTGTGATCCTTGGCACTCAGTCATGATCCTTGCAGCTGACACTTAGCCTTTCATCTCACTGGATGATCACAATGTGCCTTGAGAAAAGCGATATAAGGCATAATGCCCAGTTTACAGACAATGGAAACTGAGGCACCTGGGCCAAAACCCTAGTGATCTGTCAGACCCTTCCTGCCACAGACACTCACGTATTCCTCCTCCAGATTGAGAATGTGATCAATGGCTTCCTCCACATTATCAGGAAGTCCAGTCACAGTCACACAGTTAGGGTCAGGGGCTCCGCTCTGCGGGAAACGGATGTCTACCTGCAAGAGACACACAGCTAAGCACAAAGCATTGACCTCACTCTGCTGGGACACCTGATAATTCCAGTGCCCCCAAGCTCCAGGTTTAACCTTGGTATCTTGAGGAAAGTTTCCACAATCATTCCAATGAAAAATCAATCACATGGGTAAGACAATTTCTTCTCAGGGAAGGAACAGGTGTTTCCCATTTGTCAGCCAGTCCCTAGTTCCGTCCTGTCCTGTCCCATCCTATCTCCCCACCTCCAGCACGCTAAAAGGCACCTGAAGATGGGGCACACAGCACAACCCAGCCCTCTCTTCTGAGCCACGCCTCCAGTGCAGCCAACACTGGTCACAGTAACTACATCTTTAAACATAAAAGAATGACACAACCACAAATAGGTCTGGCCTAATGTGGGTGGTGCACATCCTCAAGATCTGGCTCAGGATCACAAGGGAAGGGCTCAAAAGCAGATTCATGAGAAGGGGGAGTTTTAGGCAGAAGCAGCAGGCCTGGAAGGCAGACAGGGCCACCTGCAATCTCAGGGCCGCCGAGCATGTGCAGTCATGCAGCCAAACCAAAACCCAGTGAGCAGCAAAGCACTTGGAGATGTGATGGGAAGGGAGGGAGCCCATCCAAGCCGCCCCACCCCCACAGCGAACTCACTTTGAATTCATCCATGATTTTGCGGATGGCCTTGCCTCGGGCTCCAATGATGCGGGCATGGACGCGGTGGTCCAGTGAGACATCTTCCGAGACCATCTGCTCCAGTTCTCCGACGATCTTCATGATGGCATCACGAGCAGCTTCTGTATTCTTTTCATACCCTGTGATAGTAATTTGGTCCTGTGCCTTGAAAGAGGATGGAAATACCAACATGAGAAGGGTTGTCTTAGGAGGCCCCTAGAGAGGAGAAACATCCCTTTCAAGCAAACTGACACAGATCTGCTGAATGTCCACCATGTGCTCGCCAAAGCAGAGATCAGTTTCATAAAAGGTGGCCCAGTATCCCAAATGATTACATTCTAACTGCTCCAACGGGACATTCTGAGTAAGGAGCAGTTAGCATGGACCAGGGTGGTCAGCATGGGCCCAAGCACCTACTAGAGCAGCACAGCATGGCAGGCTGCGCCAGACAGAGGGGGCCTTCTACAATAGGTACAATTCAATTAGCAGAGACAAATAATGCAGGCGGTAGAACAAGCAAGGTGACTGGTAAGCTGGAGCAGGCAACGTCTACCAGGGAGTTCTGGGGAATCAAGGTTATGAAGGGCCAGAGAAACTCAACACAGAAGCTTGGTCTTGCAAGTAATGGGCAACAGGAAGGCAGCCCCCTGAGTCCTGAGCATGGGAGTAACAGGATGGAAATGTGGCTCCAGGAAGATGATTCTGATGGATGTAGCCAGAATGGGGGGGAGGGGAGGGGTGGGGTTTCCCAGCAGGGAAACCAGCCAGAAGGCAGCTGTGGGGAGACATTTCAAGGCAAACAGAGGGAGCCCTCAGGCAGCTCCTCAGAGTGGGGCAGGGAGACCTGGAGTCTGGCGTGAACGCAAGACACCCATGCGGAGCAGGGCAATCAGGTAAGGGGACATGGGTAAACAGTCCAAACGGCAGCTGTCCACACAAGGAGCCCACAATCTGGACCAAGTCACATGGCTCAACCCTCATGTTAGGAAATGGGAGGAAAAGCCCCCAGCAAAGAGCAAGACAGCAGTCAGAAGACAAGGAGGTCAGCTCGGGCCAGAGCAGTCATTGGAGCAGTATGGTGACCCGACTTAGGGCACAGGAAGAGAAGACCATCAGGGAGAGGCAGGCCTCTCCTGACCTTCAGTGTGACCAGGCTGCCAGTCAGACCTTGGCAGGTCTCTGGAAGAAGCCCTTGGACAGCCAAGGTAGACGCTGCCCAAGAGATCTCCCATGAAGGGAGCCACACAGATAACTCAGCAACTATTGGGGAGAAGAGAGTGAGTTAATGAGCACTGATTAAGCACCTATGGTATGTTACAACCTAATGGGGGGAGACAGCATGCAAATTATGTGAGAGTAAATGGAAGGTAAGCTCAGAGGGACGGTATGGTGAAAGGCTTGTGGAAAAAATGGGATTGTAATGGAGACATGAAGGAAGGCAGGAGACTGAGATGAGGAGGGAGAATTTCAGGATGAGGGACTGCCAGTGCAAATACACAGAACTGAGGGGGAACATCCTGTATTAGGAAGAGCCAATGTCACTGAGGAGGGCACCATGTTAGCAAGGACACAGTCCTGAAGGTAACAATAGTTGCAACTGGGGTCTGTGAAATATGTATGTGTGGGGAGTGTGAGAGTGAGAGACAAAGTCAGGGGGGGATGGGCGGGAAAGATCCATCTGACACCCAAAGAGCCAGGAATGGGCAAAGACTGGAGGCAGGGAGACCAGCCAGAAGGCCACTGCCCAAGGTAGGGGGCTCTAACTCCCCATCCCCAGAAAAGGCACTATTCCACAGGCCCCAGGGAAGACATAGCAGCTGTGATATGCTGTCAAAGGGCTACACTATCAAATGGCCCTAAACATCCCACCTGCCCTGCTGGTGTTGGAACAGCAGCCCTACTCTCAACAAGCAGGGGAAGTTGGGAAGGCAGTGTCTGTCTGTCTGTCTGACCCTCCCTCCCTCTCCTCTCTCTCAGAAGGGCAGTAGCACTGCTCTGACCCACTCCCACAACAGGACCACGGCCAGCAGACAGGCCCTGGATCCAGGCATCAGCTCGACTGCTCTAGCTCACCTGGTTTTCATCATCCTTGTCAGGAAACTGGATGTTTACTTCATGTTCCATACGGATTTGGGTGATCACTGCCCCCTTTCTCCCAATAATTTTAGGGTGATATTTGGGATCTACAGTAACATTCAGCTTAAAGCTTCTCAAAGCCTGCAATGGAGACAACCAAGTATGAGAATGAGTAGAAAATGCAGACCCAACCAAAGCCCTGTAAGAAAGATGCCCACTTTTCTCTGTCCTTTCCTCACCCATCAGAGTGAAGACGGCCTTCTCAAAATCTTTTTAGCTTTTTTAAAAAAATTACATTATTTTATTTGTTTTCAGTGTTCTACAAATCACTTCCATATACCTTAGATATTTTTCCCCCTCCTTCCCACTCCCTCCCTGAGACGGCGTACCATCTTATATAAGTTCTACATTTACATTCCTATTAAACACATTTTCACTTTAGTCATGTTGCATAGAAGAATTAAAATGAATGGGAGAAACCATAAAACAAAACGTAATACAAAAGAAAATGGTCTGCTTCATTCTGCAGTCCAGTTCCACAGTTCTTTCTCTGGATGTGGAAGGTGTTTTGCCTCAAGAGTTCATTGGGAATTTTTTAAGTCCTTGAATTGCAATGAAGTAGTCTACCAGAAAAATTCCTCACGCACTATGGTTGTTGATGTGTACAAAGTTCTCCTGGTTCTGCTCCTTTCACTCAGCCCTTCTCAAAATCTTAAAACGCCTGAGAGGAGTGGTGAGTCTCATAACCCTAATCGGAACCCATCTCATGCCAGCCATTTAAAGCTGGGGGACACACAACGTGAAATTCTCTGCCATTAGGAGTCACTGGTTTTGGAGGGCACAGGAGACAGTGTGTCCTGGGAGTTTCCTTGTACTACAAATACAACTAATGCTGAATAGCAGTCCTTCAGTTCTTAGACTGACTTATACACGATTGAATAGCAAAGTATGTCCTATGTGAGGAGACTAAGGCACCATTAAATGAGCTCAAATCCAAAGAAAGGCTGCCTACCTATGTCTACTATACTAACCCCACTGTAGGATGGGAAAGCAGGCCATCACCTGAACCTGCTAATATGAACACACCTCTTTCTCTCTCCCTCTTCCTCTCCCTGACATACACCCGCACACACATGCGTGCACACACACACACAGGAGTCCAAGATACAGCATTACTTTGATGAAGCTTGATTAGCCTGTGGGCTATGCCAAAGAAGCAGCCCATGTGGCATGCCATCTGAAAGCCAGAAGAGATCACCTGGCTGGCTCACAGGGGAGGGCACTGGACCCCAATCTCAACCTCCTGGGTGCTGCCAACCTCCCAGACTTCATTAAGGGGACTACTTAATGATAACTTAATTCAGCCAACATTAGCTTCCCAATTTAAGATATGAAATGGAAATAAAAAAAGGAATGTTAAACAGACGAATTTCCATCTGTGAAAAAACACAAGTTTAAGAATCACTGTTTCTGGTCCTACCAGGGCTGGCCAAACCAGAATCCCCCTTTCAAGGTTCTGAGAACATAAAGCACACCTCCTCAAATGAAGGGTGACTACTGAAGTTTAACTTCTGCTTCCAGAAGTGTCTCACTAGCAGAGACGGTTTGAGAAGGAAGCCAAAGCTGTGGGAGCACATGGCCTGGCCCCCCCCTCACCTGCTGGCCACACACACCTACCCGGTCCTCCTGCTCAGCTTGCAGCTCCCTCACCCGTTCCAGGAGGCCAGCCTTGGCCCGGTCCAGATTGGCAACGAGGCCGGTGATGGCAATGATGTCAGATTGCAGTTCAGGGGCTGGGACTTGGATATTCACCTAAATGACAAGCACCCGACTCAATCACAGACACACAGACTGCCTCCCAAATTCCCACCAGGCCATTTGACAATATACTTCTACTCCAAGGACCACCCCAGGGCATCCCCCAAGCAGGGTGTGGTGCTGGAGCCAGGACCCAAGAAGGTACCAAGCGGACCCAAGGTGGGCAAGCACAGGCAGGGCCACTGTAAGACTTGGCTCCAGGCCACCCAAGGGAGAATGAATGTAATCAATGCATATGAACCCGGGGGTACAAGAGGCAATCGCTGGGGTCCTGCAAAGTCCCAGGCATCCAGTGTGTCAGATGGCGACCCCACAAGGCCCCCAGACCCACAAAACGTCACTGAGTGCAGGCAGTCAGCTGCATGCTTTGGAGACCCTGATCCCAGGGTCAGCTTCAGGCTTACAGCAGCAAGGCACCAGTGGATGTGGCCAGCTTGCTACAGATTGCTGGAAAGGGGTCCAGGCCGACGTGTCCATAACTCTGTTGAGGGCGCCACTGGTCAGTTATTAGCAGGGTGCCAGAAAAGGTGGCTTCCAAGAAATAGGGAAGGGACTGAACTGGGGCAGCAACTGCCAATGTCACTGACCTCAAACTCATCCATCATTTTGCGGATCCCACTTCCTTTTTGCCCAATTATGTAGCGATGGAGATCAAAGGGTACCTCCACCATGATGGTGACAGGAACCAGCGCCTACAACAAAGGCAGAGAAACAGTAGAAATGGGAGTCCTGGGATGAGTACATTCCACAGGCCCAGCCTCCCCTCAGGCCACCTCCAGGCTGAAGCCCAAGCTCCTCCTCTTTCACAAAGGAAAAGCAGCTACACAAGCAGAAGAGCCTGGGCAAAAAGACCCCCATGGAGGCAGCATGCTTCCGTCTTCCAAACTTTTCCAACACTTCTCTCATCAGGCAAACCAGAAGGGGCCAAGGGCCACAAAAGGACAGCTTCCATTTTCCTGGAAATAAGCTTTGCACCCCTCCCTGCCAATCTTGTCCTAGGGATGGAATGAGGGGTAGAAGAGATGGAGAAAGAGAGGGAAGGAGAGAAGAGGAGAGGGAGAGAGGGGAGAAGGGAGGGAGGAACTAACTTCCAGTTCAGATTAATTTTAATTCACTTGAATCAGAAAAATATCCAAACCCAAAACAACTGACCAAGCCCCATGGAGGAGCTGATAGCTTAGACAAGGGGTCTCCCTAACAGGCTTTAGTGGGGAAAAAAAGATTAGATTTGCTTCCAAATAAACCACCCATTGGGTGGGGCTGATCTCTGCCCAAAGCACCCGGGCAAGACCTAGCCCTAACCCCCAATAAGAAACCAACCAACCTCCAGAGCATCCTTGGCGGCCTCACACTTCTCTTTTCGACCCGAAATGATGATGATGTCACACTTTCTTGGAGAGCTGGGATCAGCCTCTTTGATATACTTCCCCTCCCCAACTTCTTCCCCATTCTCTTGAACAGCTGGCTCAACAATGGGAGCTAAGACAGACACAGACAGGTCACTGTCACTCATGTCAAGTACAACTTTATAGGTTCCCACTGGAGCAACAGTGGTCAGGCCTCCGGATCCCAAAAGCAGCACGTGCACCTCTCTCTCCCCATCCTCAGTCATACAGAGCCCTGAAGGTCCGCAAAGAGCACCTCACAAGCATGGTCTCATTCGATCCTCATTTTACAGACTGCGCTGCAGTCCCTGCCCCAGGGGCAGAGCCAGTGTCTGAGGCAGAGAGGATCTCGGGTATCTTACACCGTTGGACTATTTTTAATGGAATTTATCTTCTTGTTGAATTTCTTTGGTAACATAAAAGAACACTGAGGATTAAGGTAGGCTTATTTTATATTCTACAATGATGCTGAAGTTCTTTCAGTTACTTTTTAGCCAATTCCTTAGGGTTCTCTTAAGTAAACAATCACCTGCAAACAATGAGTTTTGTTTCCTCTCTAAATACATTCCTTTAATTTTATTTTCTTGTCCTATTATTACGGCTAGCTGACTGCTAAAGCTTGTACAATAATGGATGGCCATAGTGACCATCCAGAATCTCACTGGGAAGGCTTCTATAGCTGGTCTCAATTACAGATAATGCTTGCACCTAGTTTTACATAGAGACTGCTTATCAAGAAAAGTTCCATTTATTCCTATGTTTTCTTGTTTTGTTTTTTTTTTTAAAACAGGAATGGGTGCTGTACTGTGTCAAAAGCTTTTTCTGCATCTATTGAAATAATCATATATGTTGCTTTGTTATTAGTATAGTTAACTGTATTTCAAGTTTTCTTAATACTGAATAAGCCTTGCATTCCTGGTAAAAATTCAGCCTCGTGGTAGTACATGATCTTTTTGATATATTGATACAGTCTTCCTTGATAGCATTTTATTTAAAATTTTTGCATCAATATTGAGTAGGGAAATTTGTTTTAAAAAGTTCTCTCTCACTGTTGACTCTCTAGTTGGAGTCGCAAGACCATATCTGTGTTGTGACACAGTCTGATAGGAACAACAAGAAGGAATCTGAAGGGATTTGGTAAGACCTCTTCTTCATTGGTTTTTTTCAAACAGTTTATATGGTACTAAACTTGTCCTTTAAACGTCCAGTAGAATTTGCTTAGAGGCAGCTAGCTGACACACTGGATAGAGTGCTGCTCCAGGAGTCAGAAAGATTAACCTTCCTGAGCTCAAATCCGATCTCAGACACTTAGTAATTGTGTAACCCTGGGCATGTCACTTAACCTGGTTTGCCTCAGTTTCCTCATGTAAACCACTCCAGTTTTCTTTGTCTTTGTCACGAAGAGTTGGACATGACTGAAATGACCGAACAACAAAAGAATTTGGCTTCAGGATTCTTTCCCCCTTTGGGTTCATTTATGGCTTGTTCAATTTCTGTTCCTAAAATGGGGTGATTTAATATTCCATTTCCCCGCCCCCGGCCATGTGCCACATAAGCCCCGCACATGAGGGTGTGGGGGACACTGACTGACCCAGGGCACTCCCTAAGACTGTTGCAGACCCTCTTACCTCCAGAATAAGACAGAAAGTCCAAAAATATTTGAAGCAATAGAATATTGCAAGATTAGGCCTCAAGGCTGCCCTATGGTAAAAATGTTTTTGACTCTATGAAGCATATTCACTGCTAACAGCATCTTCCCAGAGAGGGGATGAGGGGGTCAGGCTCGAGTGTCTCTGGGAAAATATGGGTACCCTCAACAGTAGATCTGGGGGGTGGACAGAAATGTTTCTACTGAGGTCAGATGAAAAGAATGCATTATTATAAAACAACACCCAGCCTAAGGAGAGGTCCAGGATTGCGGTATTACAGCTCAGCATATACAGAACGTTGAGCTCGGGGCCAGAGGAGCAGCTTAGCCAGAGCAACGTCTTTTCATGCAGTTTGCCATGTGACTGGGGAAGGGGACAGACGAAAGTAGACAGACAAACACACATGTGGAACGCAAAACCTAAGTCTATTATAAAGACACAAAGTGAATAAAGCTTCCAAGGGGAGGTGGAAATTTAACAGACGAAAGAAGCAGGGAGGACACAAAGAAATCGGCATATTTGGGGGACCAAGGACTATGGAAGCCTGGTTGCAGCTCCCCACGTGACAAGAAACAGCATGAGTTGAGACTGGGTAAGTTGAGTCACTGGGAAGAACCCAGGCCATGGAGTCAGAGGATTTTTCCTTCATTATAAAGAATCTCATGTATATAAAACATGCTACAGCCGTCAAGTACCACACAGACATTTAAGATAGTACTCTATGCAGAATCATCATGAAAATGAAAAAGCCCCCCGCCCCCCACCTCAGTCTGGCTTACACACATCAGCCCCCCACACACCTGGGTTCTCCTCTCTATCAGGAAATTTAATCTGGACACCATAGTCACGAGTGATCTGCTGGATCCGGGAGCCTTTGGGGCCCATGATGGAACGATGGTACTTCTGGGGGATGGCGCACTCCATTGTCACTTGGGCCTCCTTCATGGTCATGGAGGGACAGAAAACATCAACAAGTGGTTAAATGTTGAGCGAAGGTCACACTGCACGTTAGTAAAACAAAGAGAGAAGGGACGTTGTGCAGGGTCACATCTGCCGTGACACTTTCCTTTAAGTAAATAAGCAAGGATGGCAGTTGCCATCTGAGGTCCTGCGAAGGATCCCACAAATGCCAGGATCAAGGCCCCAACACTCAGGAGGCTGGGAGACAGGGGTCACCATGTTCTGTCCTGCCTCTCAAGTTCCAAACACTTATGCAAAGACACAATCAATCCTTAAAGACCAGAGCCAAATGGATGATCCCAAAGTCAATCCTTTACAATTATCTCTGCAACGCGCTCCACTCAGTACGACTCCAGGCCAACTGCCTGCCATCTCCCTTCACTGGATAACACTGTGCACCCCCATGGCAATCCATCCCTTCAGCCCTATCCCAGGCCCTACCTCCTGCATCCCTGGGCACTGCTTTTAGCCAGTTGCTCTTAATGTCAGACCCCTTCCTCTCCTGCTCCTTCCAATCACAGGAAGCTCGCAAATCCTTCACCACCACCTTTTGCAGAATTGGGTGGGCTTTCTCTTGTCCCCCTAGACACACTGGTCAGAAGGGAGAGCAATCCAACTTGTTCCCAGGCTCTCCCCATGCACGTGAAGGGTACTCTCTCAGGTCCTCCCCCCTCCTTCCTCATGGCATTAAGTAGTCAGAATCTTGGTCCCCACATCAAACTTTTGTCTCTCAAACTTGAGGACTTAACTGACAAGCTGATGTGCCCTCAAACACTCACTCCTTACTGCCGGTGCATGACCTTTGTATCACCACAAACATGGAGATGGGTCAGACCCTGCCCCATCTCACAGCCCCTGGGTCCCAACTCCACAAGCCCCAACTCTGAAGTTCTGATGACCACCACCGTCTTTACAGACCCTCCTGAACCCACCCTCTGTCCTTACTGCAACCTGGCATCTCTCCAGCCTTCCTGGACCACTGTCCTTGCTCTCTTCTCCCTTCAAATGTGGGCCCTTAAGCTCACCAGGTGAATGCTGTACTTTCCTCAGTCCTTGAATACCCACCCTTATCCTATCACTGCTCATCCTTTTCCAATCCCAAGCCTGGATGATTCCTACCATTGGCCTTCTCCACCATTAAAAGCCCTGAAGGAAGACAGACACCCAATCAATGGATGGACTACATACAAAGTGAGGTTATCCAATCTCAACTGCACCCTCTCTGTGATGCATCCTTCCTCTTATCAGCTCCCTTATACAATCCCCACAGCAGCTCCTCCAAACTTTTTTAACTACTTTTTTTCCCCCAATAGGCATTTACTTTTCTCTCCCTCCCATCCCACCCCCAACTGAAAAACAAAAGCTCCTGAAAGCTTCTATAACCGTTGGCAATCATTTCTCTCTCATTTCTTCCAACAGCATTCTGCTGCGTCCTGGGTTCCTAACTGTTCCCCAGCTAAAGGGCAGCCCCTCACTTTCCAGTTCTTTGCCATCACAGAAGGAGCTGTTCCAACTACTTTGAACACACAAGTCCCTCTCCTCTTTCGGGGAATGGGGGCCACAAGCCAGTAGAGACATTAGTGGGAAGGTGAGCCCCACTGAGCCAAGTAGCTTTCCAGAATGACTGGCCCAAAGCTGGTGTGAGAGAGAGCCTCAGAGCAGGGTGAAAGTAAATGACTTTCAGTGATTTGGAGGATCTTTATATGCCAAGAGGTAATATGAATTTGTTCCTTTGGTCACTCTCTTCAAGGGGGATGCTGTTCTACTTATAAACTGAGAATCCAGTTTATACCGTCTTTTTCAGAGACTCCTGCCACAAAAATGTTCCAAACCTTCCCTTGTGAGGACACAGCCTCTCTGCTTTCTCTTAGGGTGATCCTTCAGGGGGAAAATGGAGGTTATGGAAGAAGGACCTCTTTCCCTTCTCAATCCTGCCCTCAAGGCCCCTTGACACCACTCTGCATCCTATGCCTCTACCCCAGGCCCAGAAGATGATGCATTCTCACACACCTTCTACTTCTGCTCCCAGCCCTGCCAGGAGTTCCATGGGCCCAGATCCCTGTACACTATTGAGCACGCTCTCCTCTCTGTCTCTCTTGCAGCAACAGCACCTTCCTGCACCACAACCATGCACATAAGTGGCCAGGGTCTTGTCCAGCACCCTCCCCTCTTCTCCCTTTACACCCTCTAAGGGATTTCATCAGCTGCCATCTCTACGCAGAAGACCCCCAAATCTCCCTACCAACCCCTCACTCAAGGCCTACATCACCAACCTACATGTACCTTCAACATCCTAAACTCAACGTATCTTTGTCTTTCCCTCCAACTTATCCCTCCTCAAAATCTCCCTCCCATTCTTTCAATCTCTTCCTTCTTCCTGACCCACCAGTCCTGCTGCTTCCAACTCCTCAACATTTGTCACAGTTGTCCCCTTCTCCTCACACCATGGTCACCCTGGTCTATGGCCTTGTTGCTCCTTAAGAGCATTATGATAGACCCTCCACACCTATGAGGGGCACAGAAAGTGCTCCAGAGTCCACTTCCAAATTCCCGTGCACACCCATGTGCCGCAGCAGCAACTTTTGCTCCTGTTACACAGCACCCTTTCTCCAGTCTCATGCCCACACCAGGTCTCTGGGGTACTCCCTCCTTGTTTCTGCCTCTGGGGGAATGCAAAGCCGATTCAAGGGCCAGGTCAAGTAAAGTCTAACACATCCCCCACTTCTCAGAGACATCAACTGAACCAATCTCCCACTAATATCAGGTCCCTAAGGTCAATCTTTGTTTTTCAAGTATACATGAATGAATTGATAAGGAAACAACAGGAAATGTTACCTTCAGATTAACATCCCCTGAGTATCAAAAAAGAGCAGAGCTGGCCAGGCCTATATAGGAGTTAAGGATTGGAAATCTGAAGACACCTTCCCCTCCATGTCCCCACAGAAACACAGCCCATAGGAACCTGTAACTGAGAGTTCTCCACAATGTCTAACTAACACTTCACTAACGTATGTGACCCTGACAAGTTGGAACATAAGCCCCTCACCCATCCCTCCAGAGCCCAGAGTACACACCAAGTCCTCAATGATCTCCTGGATGCGTTTCTTGGCTGCCTCCACACAGTCTTTGGCTCCTTTGAGTGTCACTTTATCGCTCTGGGTGCCAGAACGAGGGAAGCTAACCATCACACCACCATACTCCTCAGCAATCTCCCGTAAGACCTGGCCTCTTCGGATGACAAAATGGCGGTGATGCCGAGGGTCCACCAACATGCAGTCTTCTACCACGTTATCCTATGGAAAAGAGCACGTTGGGAAAAGACAGGCTGGAAAACCTTGTGGAGCACTGCTTCTAAATCCAATTTCCTTTCAAATCCATCTCAAACATATCAAGATGTATCAGGTCACATGATTCCATCTCAAATGCAAAGCACACGTAAGGTGGGTCTGCAAACTTTCATGGGCTAGACAAATGCTAGTGACTGTTACAGGTGCCTAACAAGGAAACGAAAGATTAGATGTTAAAGATCCAAAGTAGTGAGATAAAGATAAGCAAAAAAAGAAAAAAAGACAGGGAAGTCCCAGAGGCCTATCTACAGCAGGCCAAGCCATAGTTAAGCCAGGACAGTGACAATTCTTACAGCACAACCACCTTTCAGACCATCAGTCAATTAGGAAGCTTGTGATGGAGCCCACGGGCAAAAGGACCCAAAGGAAAAACCAGCATATTACCAGGTTTTTAATGAGAATCTCCAGTTCCTTCTGAGCTTCTCTGACGGCCTCCTCTGTCCCAATGATCGTGATTAGCTCCTGATCCTTGTCCTCAGATGTGGGGAAAATGATTCGTGCTCCAGTGTTGTCACGCACCTTGCGGATGTTCCCGCCCCCTTTGCCAATCAGGAATTTGTGATACTCTGGTTTGGCACGGAGATCCACGGTGTAGCTCTTGGTTTGCTGCCAAACAGAATTCCCACATAACCTGTTAGACGTGCACATCCCCCCCCCATAGACAAGACACAGAGAAATGGATTTTAGAGGAATGAGGGCTGCAGCTTGGCCACCCACCTCCAACCTGACCAGGGAGTCAATGAAAGCTGGCAGCTCCAGCCTTCACCTGGAGAACAAGTCTAACTGTTTGAAGGAGCAACACTTTCTCATTTGTCCTGCTAATTCCTAAAGAAAAAAGCCCTACTCCCCCCAACCCACGCATACCATTAGCAGTGAAATGCCAAGTTCTGAAAGCGCAGCAGGGATGTGAGTGGACAAGGAGGTACTGCTGGAGCAGGGCCAGCACTGGTCACACCATGCCCCCCTCCTTGACTCTCTGCTTCTCCTCTGTCCCCCTCCCCTTTCTCCCCATGTTCTGCACTGACTGCCAGGACCCAGTTCTGCTTCTTCTCCTAAGCTTTAGAACCAGGCAATGCCATGGCCAGGGCCAAAGGCAAAGGCCCAGGAAGCCCTGACTTCATTCAGAGCAGTGACACAGCAGCAAATTAGCATGAGTCTTCAAAGACCACCTGTTCACTTAGGATGACTAAGTGTCAAGAGGCAATAAAGCCAGTTTCTGGGATGATATTCCCAGGAAAGTGAGTAAGTCATGAACTGCAAGGGTCCAAAGGCCTGTGCCCACCTCGCCCCTCTAACTCCTCACTGCTGCCAGCCCTGGGGCTCGGGAGCTCAAAGGGACAGGGGAAAACAGGTCCACTGCACAGGAATTTTATGCAGGATACCAGGAGCCTGAAAGAGACAAACAGTCTAAGGGACTACGAATAAGATGTCTGAAGGCACTGCAGAGACCACAAGTACACACTGGACAAGCCTCAGAGGCCTGGGTTAGGAAGTCTTAACTCATAAAATGCCTCCACAAGCGCAATGTTCCGGGGGACAAGCCTGTCCTGCTATCCTCATGAGACAGATGTGCCCACTCCCTCTCCTGGACCCTCATCTCAGGTCACCACCAAAGGGTCAGGCAACCACTGACCCGTCAGAGACAAAGAAAAGCAGACACGCAGAGAATGGTGGGGCACGTCTGCCAGCACAGAAGGAGTAAGAGTGGGCCTCCATCTCCCTCCCTTCCCCCCATTCCTCCTCCTAACGAGCCTCAATTCCCAGGGCCATCTTTTCTTCCCCTCTCACCTTCTCTTCCGCCAGGTGTAACAACTGTCTTTTGGCTTTCTCCACATCTGGGGCAGGGCCCCTGATGACCACGGTGTCAATGCCCGAGCCTTCAGTGGGAAAGTGAATGTGCACCCCCCCACACTCTTCCATGATGGAGCGGATTAAGCGGCCTTTGGTGCCAATGAGGGAGTTATGAAGCTTGGATGGAATGGACACCTCCACTTCTGTAATGTTGGCCTAAGCCAGAATAAAGCAGGGACTTAGTTTTCTTGTGAGATGAGAAAGTGCTGGGGGTAGGGGAATCAGTCCAGGTTCTACTGAAATATTCAACTGCCATGCCCAACAGATTGAGTGCTGGGCATGGCCCACGGGACTGAGATCAAGGGGCCCACAATCCTCAAGTCATTTTATTGCTTACAGAAAATGTTGAGAAGATGAGTTCATTTACTCTCTGAAAGGAATGTACAACTGTTTACTTCAGAACAAGAGGCAGAGGGAGGTTAAGAAATGGTGGCAGGAACCCACATACGAGACCCTGTCAATACACTCATATTTGGGCCAGTCTGGGGTCATGCTAGGGAGCTAAGTGCACATCCAGAGAGGTGTGGGCTTGACCCATATCACTCCTCCTACTTAGATACTCCACGTATCCTTGCAGCATCTTCATTTTACATGGCAAGAAAAATATTCCCAATTAAAAACTGAATATTAAAGACATTAAATACTGCTTATAAAACCAATCTGACCTATAAAAATCCCAAACTACTCCCAAATCCTTTCAATCTGACAGCACTGGAACCATGCTCTGCCTCCAAGAGTGGGAGCACAGCCCCGCCCAGCAGCCCCGCCCTCACCAGGTCTTTCTGAATGGAAAGGATCCGGCTTCGAGCAACTTCACAATTGGCTCGCTTGCCTGTGATGACAATGGTCTCCGAGTTACTGTTTTCCGCTGGCAGATCAATTTTGGTGTTGCTTTCTTCACGGATCTACAAAGGAAGAGACCTGCTCTGAAAGGCTGCCGGGGCAGGGAGTCTTCACTTGGCTTCTACTCCCCTGAGGCCAGCTCCGTGGCACAAGCAGAGCAAGGACAGGGCAGTCCAATTACCTTTTTGATGTTCGCACCTCCTTTCCCAATGATGTTCTTGTGGAACTGTTTGAAGATTGGAACAGAAATGGAATAGCTATTTTCAACCTAAAAAACAAAAAAGATGAAATGGTAAGTAGCCACAAGAGTAACGACACCTTCTCCCTAGAATACGTGAATAATTTCTGCTCCTTGGGCTCTATGATCTGGAGAGAGGAGACTGATGGCCATCGGCCGGGACTGCCCATCTCCCAGAGGCCTGGCCCCTCATGCCAAGGCAGCGTTCTCAGGTAAATGTCCCTGGAGAGCCCCCCGAGAATCCAGTCCTTCACAGCAACACAAGAGGGATGTAAGTCCCAGACAGAATCAGAAGCTGTTTTGTCCCAGAAAAGACACATGGCTATAGTTGTTGGCCGTTCCCTTTCTTGGGGCCATGAGTTCCTTTTCTCCCTTGTAGAGCTCTGAGCAGCAAACCTGCCAGCACAGCCAGACTGATCCCCTACTCCAGAAAGCTCCCTACTCTCTCTCTGCCTCTAACTCTATTCAAAATGGGAGGCAGACAAAAGGACAAAATAAAAGGAAATGGGTGTGGAGGGAAGGAGCAGTGATCAAGAACAACCAAGGCTAGTTCAGGGGTGGGAAAGTGGGGAAAAACCCCACAATCCCAAACCCTCCAACTCCTTCCTTATCACCAACACTAGTAAATGACAACCAGACATCACCCTCAGCAACTGAAGCAGGAGCATTATCACAACACTCCCACAGGAGCCAAGTGGCATCCAGGGGAATGTGCACGCACAATTAAGAAAAGGAAGGAAATCAAATACACACACTCCTTTCTGGCTCTGCTGGTCTCTGAGCCCTGCACCCAAGGGAGATAAGACAGAGCCCAGTCAGGCCTGGGTACCCACCAGATCCGCTGCCATCTTCTGCATGTACTTGGTGCATTTCTCCACCTCGTTCTTGGGGCCTCTGAGTTGTACGATGTCACTTTTTTGGGCTGGATCTGGAAAATTGATGATGACCTGGAGAGACAATCACCAGTTAGTTTGATGGGGAGGACCGTGGGGGTCAGAAAGCAGGGCAGAGGACCTGCTGCATCCTGCCCCATACCCAGGCCATTCCTAAAGAAGCCTTTCCCTCTGTCTCGGGACCTGTCAGCAGGGCCTCCAGATCCCCTATTTTCTCTAAGCCAATGGGAGAACTCACTGCATTAGAAACCCCCATGAAATCTCACCTCTGGGAATTTATCACGAATTTCACGGATTCGTTCACCTTTCTGCCCAATGATTGTTCGATGAAATCTCTGCTCAATGATTAAGTCCTTGGTACGTTCATTTTCCTAGAAACACAAATGTTACTGCAGGTCACCAGGGAACGGAAGGTACTCGGAGACAAGCCACCGCTGACTCTTTAAATTACACACATGAACCAAAAATCAGTCATTCAATTCAAGGCTCAGAAATGATGTTCAGAAAGTTGTGAGGCCAATCCCCTGGATCCACCCTTCCCACCCACGATGAGGTGACTAGCACCAGAACACCGGAGGTCAAGTCCCACCACTGTGAGGCCCTCATGCCTTGCATCAGGGAAAGTTTACTCCCCTAAGCCCAGGAGGCACTAGCAAAACAAAGTCACAAGAGCTAGGCCAGTCGAGAACTTTACCAGGTTCTGCATTAGCTAAGCACAATATCCTAAGTCACCTAATGGTGCTGCTCAAAGAACTCAGTCTGGTCCATAGTCTGGGTACTCAGGCGGCCCCTACCCATCAGACTGAAAAAGGTCCTCTCTTTTTCACGCCCCTCTCCCTTCCCTAGGGTACAGGCATGCAAACCCCCTATGTGCACGCCTTGTTCAGGTCTTCTAGCCCCCTACTTCAGGAGGTTAATTTCAACGCAATTTTCAATCGATTTAATAAAAGATTCCCAAGTTCACGTTTCTGACAGGGCAGGCCCAGTAAGAATGCAAAAAGTATTCTCCTCTCAGAAGGTTCTTCTCTTTCACATGAAGCTTTTCTTTTAGTACAAAATTCAGGGGCTTTAATAATTACCCACAGACCCCCTGAGATGCACACCTATTAGGGACCTAACTCTAAGCATATATATCTCTTAAGGCTGGAGACGGCAAACACTGGGCTCCTTGAGGGACAAACCAGGGCTTACCAAGGTGTGGGGTTAACAAGTCTAACAAGAGATGCACAAAAAGACTTCAGGCTCACCATACGGGATGCGAGTTCCAGCAGCTCTTTCTTGGCCTGTTGGACGCCCTGAGGGTCCCCCTCAATTCGGATCAAGTTGCTCTTTTCATTATCAGGAGGGATTCTCACAGAGACCTTGTACTGATCTTTGATTCTATTTACTGCAGAGGAAACAAACAAACCACCCCATCACTGAAATGAATTATCATCATCCCTGGAGTAAAACGCTGGGCAGATGCGTTCCACCATGCCTGACCCCAAAGAGATGCACAGTCAGGTGCCTCTTCTCCTTTCCTGGGAGCAAATAAATGTATGGTGCAAACATAAACTGACGACATCCACCTTTAATATGTGCTGCAAAAAGGTAGCAATTCTATTTCTCACAAATGTGTGACATTGGCAGGGATGGAGTACCAGAGCCTCCAGCAATAACAGCCTAAACACAGTGGTTTGTCATCCTTGTTCTTTTCACTAATTAGAGCAACTGAGGCCTTCACACAAGCGTGAGCTACCCTGAGTCAGAACAGCTTGAGGAGCCGTCCCCTTTGGTGCCAGATGCTGCCTGCTGTAACAATAACCAGCAGCAATAGCCAACAGTCCACCCAGTGACCCTGGGGTTGGGGAGTAGATGGCAAAGCAGGCAGCTTCTACAGAACCAAGACCAGAATGTAGAAGGACTCGCCATCTGTCGCTCCCTCTCCGGGGGACCCTCTCTTTGTTATCCCCTGGACCATGCCAAGAACTGGTGGAACAAGGGCCCCTGGTAGAATGGCTGGTCAGTAAGTAGGAACAAAGGTGTCAATTACAAACAATTCCAGGGTTTAGCGCCACACACTTGTGCATTCAGGATACATACTTGCCATCTACTGACCACACACAAAAAACATGATAACGGGAGAGAGGAAAGCTTCCTTTTAGATCTGGGGTTCTCGTGAACTTGTTTTACTTCATTTACTAATCGTATTGAAAAGTAACTGATTTCCTTTAAAATCCTATGAACTCTAATTTTACTGAGAAGCAGTCCATAAGTATCCGACCTAGAAAACAACTAGCTCCTTTCTCAAGTATGGGCATAACTGTCAAAACGACAAGGCAATCAGGAGCCCAGACAAGAAACAAGAGGTTGCAGTCTACATGAGCTGGCTAACAGAACAAGAAGAGTTTAAGGGACTTTTCTGTTGTCTCCAGGTGAAATCTCCAGGCCTTCAGAACCAACAAGCAGCCAGGTGAGTCCCATTCAATAACAGAGCCCTGCCATCCACCATGGAGGCCACAACAAGAAATGTGACAGGTGGCACGGCTCGCCATTTTCTTGCCTTCCATTAAAGCCAATGCCAAGTTTGGGCTGCTCACAGTGCTGTAAGGTTGATCCTAAAGAGAAACCATTCCTGATGCCCTGCACACTTCAGGGAGACTTCAAGAAAGCCCATGGGATACATGCTACATTTCAAAGAAAACCAAGAGATAGAGAAACAAGAGTTCATCAAACTCACTGTTGGCACCATTCTTTCCAATCAGATGTCTGTGAAACTTGTGGTCAATATTAATCTCAACATAATCCATCCGATTAATCTGTAGGGGGAAAGCATGCAAAATCAGGACTCACAGGAGCCGAGAACATCCAAACCAGGACCCAAATCCAGGTCCCAGTCAATGCCCTCCTCCCATGATTCTTCTTGCCCAATCGTGGGTCCTCTGAGTCATGCTGGAATCATGTCCCCCAGAACTCCCTTGCCCTGCTACAGTCCCTCGTGACCTCCTTTAAGGTCATATCCCTCACTCCCTTCACTACCTGATTTTAAATGCTAGGTGAAGATGTTGACTTCAACAAACTACATGGATATGATGGGATGATTATCTAAAAAAATAAAATAAGGGACGAGAAAGAAGAATTCACTGGGAAAATGGGAAAGAGAGAGGTAAAATGGGGTAAATTATCTGATATAAAAGAGGTGTTCAACAGCTTTTAGAGAGAAGGGAAAGATGGGGGGGAGTGTGTAAACCTCACTTTCTTCGGAACTGACTCAAAGAGGGAATAACATACACACTCAGCTGGGTAGAGAAATCTGTCTTACCCTACAGGGAAGGAGAAGGGGGAAAAGTGGGGAGGGTTAGGGAAGGTAAAATTAAGAAGCAAACACTTTTGAGGATAGAAAGGGTGAAAGGAGAGAGAGATAGCAGGGGAAAATAAAGAGGGTAACACACAGCAACTTTCTCTGATAAAGACCTCATTTCTCAAATATATAGAGAATAAAGGCAAATTTATAGAAACAGGAGCCATCCTTCAATTGATAAATGGCCAAAGAATATGAACAGACAGTTTTCTGACAAAACAATCAAGCTATCTATAGTCATATGTAAAAATACTCCAAATCACTATTGATTACAGAGATGCAAATTAAGACAACTCTTGAGGTAGCACCCCATACACCTATCAGAGTGGCCAATATGACACAAAAGGAAAGTGACAAATGTTGGAAAGGACAGAGGAAAATAGAGACACTAACGTACTGCTGAAGTAGTATCCTGATTCAACCACTCCAAAGAGCAATTGGAAACTATGCCCAAAGGGCTTCACACCAAGCAATATCCCAAAGAGATAAAAAACAAAAAGGACCTATATGTACAAAAATCTTTACAGAGTCTCTTTTAGCAGTAGCAAAGAATTGGAAACTGAGGGAATGGCCATCAATGGGGGGATGGCTGAACAAGTTGTGGTACATGATTGGGAAGGTATAGTACAGAGCTAGAAATAATGAGCAGGACTTTCTCAGAAAAGCCTGGAGAGACTTACATGAATTGATTCAAAGTAAAATTAGAGCAGAACCTGGAGAACACTGTATACAGTAACAACAATACTGTATGATGATCAATTATGAATGACTTAGCTATTCTCAGCAATAATAATCTGAGACAATTTTGAAGATGAAAGATGTTATCCATTTCCAGAAAAAGAACTAATGGCGTCTGAATGCAGATCAAAGCAGACTTTTTCTTTACTTTCACAACATGACCAACATGAGAATGTTTCACATCTGCATAGTACAGTCTATACCAAACTGCTTGTCTTCTCAGTGAAGTGGGGAGGGAGAGAATTTGGATCTCAACAATTTTGAAGATTGTTAAGAATTCCTTTTACTTGTAATTGGGGAAAAAACAAAATATTAATTTTTTTTAAAAAGGAAAAAAATCAACCACATGGTTAATATGCAGCATAAGTCACAAAGCTAACCCAGTAATTCCATGGTTAAGACTTTATCCCCACATGATAACTTAAAAAAATTAAAGGGATTTCACTCTACAAAAACAAACAAACCAGGAAAAGTAAAAGAAACAGAACAATCCAGGTAGCTAACAATTGCAGTCCAGCCAAATACATTAGAGGGTTAACAAAGTGTTACAGAGTTGCAAACAAGGATAAACATGAAACACTGTAACAGCAAGCAGTGTGGGATCTGTTAGTTTGGAGCTGTCTCCCAGGCTCAGGCTAGATCGGGAGCACCTGAGGGCTCAGTCCCCTTTGAGCCTTGACGGTTCACAGCTGTGCTGAGTCATGTGGGTTTTGCGCCTGCTGCCTAAGACAAACCAGGAGCCAAGCCTTCGTTATATACACTGGGAGGTTAATACTGTACTTTGGGGGTTCACTCACGAGGAGCATCGTGATTACCTCGTTAAGACTCTGAGTATGTTCAGACCCCCAAACGCTCAGATGTAAAGGCTCTCTCGATCCAGGGGTGCATGTAAACTGTATGGCAATATTGCTTTGATTCAGGCAGTAAGAGCCTTGTCTGTTGGTCTTTTATCTCTCTGCTTATAGATTTCTATATGCTGAATGTAACTAAAGTGATTGCTGACCCCTCAAAAGTTGTCTTTCCTTTTATAAATGCAGATTTAAGAACCTATGATAGCAGGCCTCCCTGTGTATGCCAGACTGCGTACTGATACAAGCACATGTGACACCACAATATGACTCTTCTCAAAGAGCCAATAAGCACAGCGCTTTTGGCTCTTGTTTTCAAGAAAGGGAAGAAAGTAAATTCTCATCTACAGATCTCTAAGTCTGACTTCTGGGCAAAATTCTAAAAATTTGTTCATACAATTAAAGGCAGGTCTAGCGAACCTGTAGAAAGGGAAGGGGAAGAGGAAGCGGAAGCAGCAGCACAGAAAGTGATCTGCTGCAGGACAAAGACTCGTTTCCTTTTTGGACAGTGTTACTAAACTAACAGATCAAGGGAAATTCTCTAGCTTGGATTTGGGCAAAGCCCTGAAGTAAAAGATCCCGTGTTCTTCTTGTAGAAGGGGGTGAAGGACGACAGAAGGGCCGGGTGGACATGGACACTGACCAGCTTGACCCCAAGAAGAGCTCAATGCTTGGGACCACGCAAACATTTCTGCCAAAGATTTGGATGAAGGCAGACACATCATTCTCGTCATATTTGCAGATGACACAAAACTGAGAAAAGCCAACACAGGAATGACACACTCAAAACAAAACATGGGCCACATCTCATGTGCTGAAGGTTAAGGGAGGATTATGCTTGGGTTCAAAAATTCAACCTCTCTCAAGTTCAAAATAAGGGAAGCACTAGTAACAATTCAAACAAGAAGAATTAACACTGGAGTATTCTGCGAAGGCCAGAAAGCAATGAGGACTTCCTGTTTGGTACTGGAGAAGCCATATATAATGAGAAGCCCTTGAAAAGGAGATGGGAGAGCAGTGGAACACTCCCACTTAAGACTTTATCCCCAAATGATAAACCATCACACCATCAAGTGTGAAGAAGAGATGCCCAGGGGAGGGGAAGACTAACTGGCATTGTGACTTTGAGGGACTGGATTTGGAAGAGCACAACTAGAAGAACTGGACTCAAGTTGCCCAAAGGACAATTTTGGCTTGCTAGTACAGAAAGCCACCCCAAAGTAGGGTGTAGGGGACTTTCATGAATCCTGAGTTGGTCCTTATGGAGGGTCTAAGCAAAAGCTGGGCGACCATTAGCTGGAAATGTTACACAAGGAAATATTCAAGTGGGCGCTGAAAGCGCTATTCCTGGTGATTCCATGAGCAGTAGCACATGGCAATTGCAACACCTGCAGAACCAGGACTGTTTACAGCCCACAAACGGGAAGGAAGGAAGAAGGGACAAGTAAGAGCCAAAGGCACTATGGGGGCAAGGGGTGGGATTTGTTTTTGGAGAAGTCATTTGTCTCCACTTTGTCCAAGCAAAGAGTTTCTCTAAGATTTGGGGCTGGACACTATTGCTATCTAATCAATGGGTTTCAGGGATGGTTAAGTTAATTATCTGAAAGGCTCTTCGTTTTCTTTCTCATCATCAAGATGCCCTCTAGTCTACACATAGACTTACCAGATCCTTGACCATGACCTCGATCTGTTCTTGAGCCACATTCACATCCTCAGTGGGTCCTTCCAGTGTGATCTTATCCTCTCCTTCAGTAAATTCTATGTGAACCTGCAACCCCCAAAAGAGGAAATCTAATGTCAAATCTGCAATACCCACCTAAAACCAATACTGTTACCAGCCTCAAACTTTAACTACAATCTTCTCAAATAGCAAAAGAGCTGTGGTTCCCAGGTGACCATAGGGGTGTGGTGCCAGGGTCCAAAGTCTTCTGAGCACCTGCCCCAAACCCTCTCCCCTCACTTCTACTAAGACTGGATCATGGATTCATTCCCATGACACATGGGAGAACAACCATGAATTACAGAGTGTCACAGCAGAAAGGGAACTGGGAGAATCCTCCTCTAAGCCAAGTCACTAATTTTTCCACATAAAGAGACTGAGCCCCATAGAGAGAAGGGACAGGTGCCCCATTAGGGTAGAACTGTCACTTTCTCATGTCTTCCTGGCACTAAGCATAGCGCCTGGTGTAGAGTAGGTGCTGCATCCAGGTTCACCCTAGTACAGGGCAGAGCTGGGCGACTGGCACTCAGATTTTCCAACTCCAAGCCTGGTTCCCCTTTTCTTAGTCAATGCCACTGCCCACTTCTCAGCATCTTTAGGATGGCCAATTCTCTCAGATGACATGCAGCACAGCAGGAACACGGTACAGATCCAGCCTGCCAAGAGCAGACTAGAGCAAACAATGGGAAAGCTGAGCACACGGCTCTAAGCTTGCCTAAAAACTGCTTGATCACAGCACAAAAGTGTCAAACACCAAGCATAAGGAACAAGGCTGGGAAGGAAATCCAAGGTATGTATCCCTTAAACACTGTGCATAAATCAGGGACCTGAGCCAAGGAACAAACATTGTCCCCTGCGAAATTCTAATTTAAAAGGATTCTCAGACCCCTTAATCCCTAATGGAGTGAACCCCTATGGACCAGAATGAAACCTATTTTCTAAGATTATTTCTAAAACCAATAAAAAACCCTGAAAGGCAGCCTAAGCCTGAGTGCCCCCGGTCTGCATGGATGTTGAGGAGCTGTTTTCCCTAGATGCTCATCCACAAAAGTAACAAGAGACCTAATCAAATATTCAAAAAAACTTCCCGAGCCAGGACTGGAGAGGACACTTTGGCCAATCTGGGGCCCAAAGTCCTACAAAGCTCCCATGGTCCGTGACATGGTTTGTCCCTGGCCAAGATACTGCTGCCCCCTCGATCGCTCCGCACCACCCTGGCCCACCCACCAAAAGCCATCACCAAAGGCCAAGAACTCGCCAAGTGCAGTGGCGGGCATTTACCATGAAGGCTAGGGGCGGGGGACAGGGACATGCCAAGGCCCCCCAGGTGCCATGTGACAGGCCACTGTGGTGGCTCTGGTGGCACCCAGCTTTCTGTGCACTAAGCCCAAGAAATGATACCTCAAAGGTATTACAAGGTCTGTGACTCAGGCCTGCCAAGTGATCTTCCAGCCTTCCTTCCCAGAAAGTCTAGCATCTCTAAACTTCAGGATGAGATGCAGCAATGTTTGTCAGAGGGCAGTCAGAGCTAAAAGGAGACAGATCCCACTACAGGCCTACCTGGACACCTCCCCCTCCCCCAGCCACCAAGGGAGCATCTGGAGAAATGAATTAACTCAGGTCCCTACCTTTGGCATCTGCTGAGTGATTTTGGCCAGGTTCTGCCCCTTCTTGCCTATGATGAAACGGTGAAGCCACGATGGAGCAGAGACAGAGGAGACTGTGAAACTGTTGGCCTAAGGAGAAGGGAAGTCAACTCGTCAAGTGTGAAATGCCAGCCTTTGTGGACCCAGCTAGCAAAAAAGCCTTGTGCCGTGCTGGGCTCACCTTGGCGTAGACTTCAGTTAGTGCCTGCCCTAACTTCTCAGGTTCGCCACGCAGGATCACGGTCTCTGAGCTGCTGTCTGTGGGTGGGATCTCGACTGACACTCCAGTTCTCTCCAGAATCTCCTGCAGGGAGTTGCCCTTGGGCCCGATGACGTACTTGTGCTGAGACTTCTTCACCTCTACTGCAATGGTGGTGGTCTTCTTTTTCTGGGGACAAGCAGAGCAGGGGATCAGGGGGACAGGGAGCATGAGCACATGGCATCCACAGAGAAGAACAGAAGGGACAGGAGGAAGGCACTAACTGGCAGAGAGTGCTCCTGAGCCTGGGTCCAAAGACTCCCAAGAAAGACCTCAGAAACATGGACTTTAGATTCAGGGAACTCATCCAGAACAAACAATGAGTAAAATAAATGGCCACCCAAGCCCATGTGAAGCCTGCTGATTTGTGGTTTCTGGGGTCTCTCTGGAGCCACAGGGACCCCTTTCTAAATGATTTGTGCCCCATAGTCTTGGCAGGAAGCAGAGAGAGGCTTCTCGCTCCAGTGAGAGGAAGCATTCTCTAAAGGCTCCTTCCCTGCGCCAGGTCCTTGGGCCCAAGGTCCTGCCCTCTTCACAGTGGCCATCCCACCACTCACACACACACAAGGTCTTCACTTCCTAAAATGCACCCCACCCCTTTATGTCATCAAGGAGCTGAGAACTTTGTGAAGCAGACAAATATAGGTAGGCATTCGGGACGAGGATGCTCCCCGGCTCCCACTCCAGTCAGTCAGTGTCACCTTGACCCACCTTTTCCTCATATATCTTCTTGATACGAGCCACGGCCTGGGCCAACTGTTCCTTCTCTCCAGTGAAGACAATCTCAGTGCGATTCACGCTGGGCGGTGGGATGTTGATGCGTGTGCCTGTCTCTTGCATGATCTCGCCCACCAACTTGTTGTAAGGCCCTGCGATGAATGGGTGGAAGACCTTCTCTATATCGAGCCTCTCCACTGCACGCTTGTCCTGGGGAGAAGACCAAGGTGTGAGCAAACCATGCACATGCACACGCTCTTACACTCATACACATACATGTTCTCACACACATACATGCACATAAACTACATGCACACACAGTCACTCAGGTAACTCACATGTGCACACAAACACACTCACTCATGCGTTCATATAGACTATACTCATACACACAGAACCACTCTCATAACATACTCATACAGATACATACTACATACACTCATGTGCACATGAGTATACACTCTACATTCACAAACACACACACACACACACACACACACACACACTCAAAGCCCCAAACAGTGCTGAAGTACCAACACTTGGATCTCCTAGTCACTGACCAACACAAATGGCAGACAGATAGGCATTTTCTCCCATCCCCACAATCTCGCTACTGTGTCAAAAAACAAAAATGATGCCCTGAAGATTAAGAAACAAAAACAAACACCGTGAACTGATGCCTACGGAGAGCACCCTCGGCCCTCTACCCCCATGGGCAGCACATTCCTAGCCCCAGCCCCTCACCCCAGGCCTCCTCCCTTTTTCCAGTGCTCCAGAATCTGGAAGTTTGCCAGGGCCACTACAACATCATTCAGTGCTGCTAAAGATCTCTGCAGGAGAGAGGGAAAGGTGCAGGACACATATCTGGGCTTCAGATAGAACTCAACCCCACATGCCACCAGCCCTCAGTTACACAAGCTACAGATCAGGTTCGTCACACTAGTGTGACAGCACACTGTGCCCCCGGAAGGAAAAGCATCACATCCAGCCATGGCCAGTTCTAGTCTCAAAAAGCCACCTGGGGCACAAACCTAGGCTGGGGAGTCTAACAAAAGGCCAAGATGCTCTGAGATCCAGCCCTGCGGGAAACCAGCATGACTGTGAGGAGGAGTCAGAAAGGAAGCAGTAGAAGAAAAGAAGGAAAAAAGTACTAAAATCCAGGAAGAAGAAAACTCAAGGGCCTGGAACATAAGCAGGTAAACAGACAGGACAAATATTATCAATGGAAGGATACCTGGCCTCCAGATCCAGTAAATGAATGCAGGCAAACTGTGAATAAATGCTACAAAACAAAGGACAACAACCCAACGCCCCAGACAAGACACTGGGGTCAGCTGTCCCCCAGTGGGGCCTGCACAACAAAAACCATGGGCAAAAGAGAAAAACCGGGCCTCTGCAACAGCAAGTCTGAAGAAACAAAAGAATGCAAACACAAAAGTGAACACCTAGAAAAAGGAGAAGCAAAAGCCAAGATGACACAGTGGTCCTGAGGAGAAGATGCACAGACAAACTGAGGACCACCCAAGGTACAGGGAGCATGACAGGCCCCTACAGAACACAGGAAGTAACAAAAACTCTGAACATGGAAAATGAAATACCAATGGAAAGAATTCAGAGGGCCTCGAGAAAAAAAACAAACCAAAGGCTACAGACTCCAATTCACACAGGGGTTAATAACTTGAGAATTCTGCGAGCCACCAAGAGAAAGACCTTCAGGTAGCACCAAATTCTTCTGCACCAGCAGAAAAGAGAAAGAAAGGAATGAGTTGTTCTGAAAAGCCCTGGAGCTCAGGGGCCAGCCCCAGGAGGCACCCATACCCTACACCAAGCTGAGCTGAACTATAAACGGAAACAAGATGAACTTCAATAACAGAGGTATTCAAAACATCCTTAGAAGAAAACCAGAGCCGAAGAGATCAATGGCTTCTTTAACACTCAGAAGGATGAAGGAATGCGGCAGGGACAGGAGAGAAGATGCCAGGAAGGGGCACAGATGGGAGAGGATGCAAAGTGCAGAGAAGGGACCAGGGCAGTATGGACAGAACGTGGCAACCCCTTGGCTACAGGTCAAGCAATGTTTTTGTGAGACTCCATTATGCAACACGGGAGAGGCACATGCTGGAAAGAAGGGAGTATGTCATGGGCCTGGGTCAAATCGAAGGGCAGCAACAAGGGGACAGTGTCCCCTGTGACCCCAGAAGGCAAAGAGCCTACAAACGAGTGGGTCAGGAGGAGAGAAGGCTTGACAAGGCAGGGGGGCTGAAGAGGAGGGGAAGAGGAAGGCCTTGATGGAGGCAGGAAAGGGCTATTCCTATGGGTAAAGAGGCATGTTCTGTGAAGGGAGACAGGGTGGGTGTTGGTTTGGGCTGGGTGTTGAATGGAGGATTTGGGGCTTGACCTAGCATCACCAAATCCAAGACCATCAGTCCTAGGATGGAGCAGGAAGAGAGGGAAATGGAGCTGAAAGTCCTGGGGACAAGTGGCACCTGGGGAACAGGAGGGCAAAGATCTAGGGCAGAGATCCTGAGGTAAGCAGAGAAAGAAGCTAAAGGGGAGGGTACAGATCAGGGACATGAGACTGGGGTGGCTGAGGGAGAGGGAAGGGCAGCTGAAGGGATTGGCATCATTCAGGGAGAAAGGGCCAAGTTCCACAAAGCAATGGCAGAACATGCCTAGAGGGGAGAGCCCAGAACAGACACCCTGGAGGTTCTGATTCTATACAGAGACACCAGAAAACTATAGGGGTCATGAACTAGAGTAGACAAAACAGGACGGACTGAAGGAAAGGAGAGAAAGGGGGAATCTACTTAACTGAGAGGGAATAAAAAGAGGGGGAGAATTAAATAACCAGATAAAAGCAGAAAAGGAACCAATAAGCAAAACTCGAAAAGCAAAGGGGCAACAAACGGGAAGGAAGAGTCAGCAGAAGAGGAAGAGAGTTGGTGGGAATATGGCCACTTTAAAAAAGATTTAAGCCAAAGTAACTGAAGAGAGAAATCTTTATAGCAGAAGAGAGAAAAAGACATAATTTGAAAAAATAAAAGATTACAGAAAAATGGAAGAAAATGTAAACCTCTCATCACTTTAAATGTGAATAGATTAAACAATCCAACAAAATGAAAAAAAAAAAAAAGACTAGATAAGAAAACAAAACACCATAACCTGGCTTATGATAAATATACAATGAAAAGACAAAGATGCACACAAGATAATACTGTGAGGCTATGCATTAAGCAGGAGTCAGCACATGCTATCTGACAAAATAAAAACATTCAAAACACAAAAAGGGGGAAACAAGGAAACTACATCATGGTAAAAGGAACCACTGACAACAAACCAGTATCAGAAATAAAACTCTGATGCTCCAAATGCCAGAGCATCCAAATTCACAACGGAAACATTCACTGAGCTACAAGAAGTCAGACAGTAAATGACACTGACAGGAGACTTCAATAACCCTCTCTCAGCTTTGGAGAAATCTAACAGAAAGATAAGCAGAAAGGGAAAAGGATCAATATTTCAAATTAAATATTTGTGAGATTATAAAAAAAAAATGTTAGTATTAAACTTCCCAATGATACCAAGAATACTCTCAGTAGCAGGTAGGATCACAACTTCTTTGGACATGCTCCTAGCCAGTCCTCTCACTTCACACAAAATTTCAGATAGCTACCACTACCACTGACTTCCCTCCCATACCTGCTCAGCTGAGATCAGTAGGACTTCATGTCGAGCTTTCTCGATGCCCTCCTTGGTGCCAGTGATCTTGATCTGGTTGCTGGGATCCTCTGGACGAGGAATCTGGATCTTGGTTGCAGTTTTGAGCTCTAAGTCCTGCAGTTTCTCACCATTCTTGCCAATGACAAAGCGATGATGTTCTTTGGGAATGGCCACTGTTGCTGAAGCCTGCAGCCCAAGAAAAGAGACAACTCAGGATCCTCTCTTTCCCTACACAAGCAGCTCAGCTACAAGACAATTCATTCAACAGGTAAGTGTTCCACATGAAGGACAAAAGCCATCACTTTGAAAAAGGGTGTCTTCTGAGTCACCACATCAGTGCACAAGAAAGGGGCTAACAATTCACAACAGCGGAGGCAAAGGACAGTGCTGATGTAACCATCAGCCAGAGCTGGCATACAGCACAGTTTTCACATTATGCCAGGGGCTGGACCTTCTCCTAGGAGGAAGGCTTCTGCCTCAACAAGACTGGCTAGGAACACTGTGAAGACACTGAATATAAAGGACCACAGACCACAATAAAGTCCAGAAGGGTGAGAAACTCAAACGGGAAAGACCATATCCTAGAAAGTGACAGATCTTTTCACAATTTTGGATAGACAGAATTCACAGTCAAAGAGAAGAGATGATCCAACAGACAAGAAAAAGCATTTTTGTAAATTGAACTTCCAAAAATCTCTTAGCAGAAACAAAATCAATGCAGGTTATTTTAGAACAGAAGCTCAGCTGTCAAATGGGGGGGGACACACTTGTACATACACCCCTGATACTCGGAGAATCTGGCAACAACAGGAGTGACACCCATTTCCCAGCGACCAGAGGCCAGCCTAACCATCAGTTCTACATCCGTCCCCATCTCTTACTCCCTAGCTGTTCACTGGGGTGGCACTCAGTCCTCTGTGAGCATCCATTCACAGATAACATCAATAGAGGCCCTGAGTCCTTCAGACTCATCAGCTCTGAAGAAGCAAGAACCTCCATGGCTAGTCTGCTGTCAAGGGTTTCTGCTTTGGGGACTTGATCAGTGACTTCCTGACAAGTTATGTCATTTCTCTTTTCATTAGTAATTTCATTCATAATTAGTAATTAATAATTCCATTCATAATTCTCTCATTCATTAGAGCAATCCTTCACACAAATGCTTGATACCCTGAATTTCTTCTTTTGAGAACTGATCACGTCTGAATAAACAGTTCTCAAAACCATTCCAATGAACCACATGAAGACTGCTCCAAATCGGTAAGAGAAATGCAAATCACAGTAACTTGGAGCTCTTTATGTCACATGCAGCAAATTGGTGACAATGATAATGGAAATAGCCCATGCTGAAAGGGCTTCATCCAAGAAGACAGTCACACTAAACCCTCCAAGCTGCAGCTGCGAATGGTCAAACTGTACCAAAAAACAACTTGGAGCTATGGGAGCCTGTGAACCAATCATCCTGGGGCTGGGCATCTGCCACTGGGTCAGCAACAGAGAGGATATTTCCAAAATACAGAAGGTCATGGTCCATTATGACTCCTGAGGACATGAGACATATACTCCCCTTGCTTCTGACAGAGATGCATGGGGCTACAGGTAGGGAATGCTACACACTTTCCAAAGGAATTAACCCTGATGTTAGCCACTGATTGGAATTTAATTAATGCGAAGACTTCAAGACAACAATGAGCAAAAGAAAAAAAGGTTAACACCAATAAGCCAAAAGAAGTCCCCCACCCCCACTTCCCCAGGAGGAGCTGCACTTACTTATTGGCTCCTTCCAATTCGTAAAGTCATTTCATGACTTTAAGATAGAAGGCTTCATTCCACCACACTAATCCTCCTGTGGGAGCTGCCAGTTTGGCCTTTTGCTGCCAACTCTCCCAGACATACACAAAACTGGTACACACCCAGGCCCAGAAGGGTCAAAGAAAATTCAGACTCACCTGTGTCTGCAGCCTCGCAACAATGTCTTTCCGAGCCTTCATGACCGCTTCCAGCTTTCCAGAGACCATGATGGAGAGGCCTTGGTCTTTGGCAAGAGATAACTCCAGGTGAGCACCGGTCCTCTGCATGATCTCGAGGCAGATCTTGGCTTGCTCCCCTTCCCCAAACTGGTTCATGTCCTTGTACTTCCTCTCCTCCAGGGGCACATGGAACACCTGCTCAAACCATGGGACACGAGATTATAAGACCAAGAGACAAAGATCATTGTCACATGATGAACCCGCATGACCTACCACCTGCAAGTGGGCATGGCCCCAATGAAAGAAAAACTGCTCCAGTGCCTGTTCTGGACCTTGGTTGACTATACTAAGAAAGTAACTGCATAAGCCCAGCATCAATGAAGTTCAACTTTTTGAAAGTTCAAGGAAGGCATATTTCTGCTAAATTTAAGAAAAAAAAAGACCATTTACTAATGCCACCACCCCAGAATTAAATCAGCAACCTTTCAAAGTAGTGAGTTCCCTGTCATCACAGATCACTTGCTAGGCTCAAAGAGAATGGGTCAGAAGACAGGGCAGGTCCCTGCCGACTCTCTGATTGCCATCTGGATGACCTTCTCTTCTAAGCAGGCAAACACAACCCTCCTTGGGAACTCTTGCCCTGTTTTCTACAGCTCAAAGGCCCATCCCATGTGCAGGTACATGTCCTTGAGTCAGAGTCATTGCCTCTGGACCCAGTCTCAGACACTTCTTGCACTTCCCACCTGAGTAATGATGGAGGCTTTAATGGGTCGGATCTTGTTGCCCCAGGCCCCAGCAGGCTCCTGAGCTGCTTCCAGACAAGCCGACTTCTCAGGAAGCGGAGGGAAGGCATCTTTGTAAGTTGGAGGGTCACTTTCATCTTCCGAATTTAAAGCAGCAACTGCAGAAAGACAAAGACATAGCACTGTTCCAAGAAGAGTGAAAAAACAGCACATGAGAACTTAAATCACAAAACTAAAAGGCAGAGAATGAGTGACAGCTATTACTAAACCCATCAGTTCCCATTCATTCATGTTTTGGCTTTGGGCTGAAAAAGAACCCACTGAAAAGATGTTGGGGTTTCTCTCAAGATATCTCCAAACACTAAGTTCAATAAGCTCAATTTATAAGAAACGCCTGCCAAAATCAGCCTGTTTGATCAGTTGCCCAAGTTCAATTTCTCTCACCTGTGATGCATGAAGTACACTGATACTCCAGTATAGACCCTCCCTTCCTGCTAAGCTCAACTGAATACAACATGAGGTCAAGGCGCAGGACACTTATGTGGACAAGCTGGCCTTTGCCTGCTTCAAGTACAGAAACCATATTTCAATCCTTTATATAGTCATCTTGGAAATGGGCCTCATTGGTCAAGTAGGACAGTGGAGATATGGCCAAACCCACACACATTTGGCACAAATACAGGAAAATCAACCCAGGACATGTTTTAAGAACTGGGGTTCAGTAATCATGAGCTTAGCACTTGAAAGGCCCTATGGCTATCTCAATGCAGGGCAGATTCTGCAAGGCCAAGTCACAATTTTGATATACAGTGACTCACAGAATATGTGCACCCAAGGTGCTATCCTTATTCCCTACCCCAATGGAACACGCAACAGGGCTTTATAGCATTTAAGGCCAGAAAACTGTGGATGCAATAGACGTCAGAGATCTTGGGGTGAGGGCAACCTACCTTTTATCTGCTGCTGGGTCAGCCCACTACGGTGCTCTGCAAAGCTCTCCTGGGTCAAAACTGCAACAGAGCTCATTGTCGATATCCCACCTACACACAATCCGGGTATGCCACTAAAGGAAGGGAGAGAAACAAGGAAGAAGTCAAGTTCTCTGGATGGAGCAGACGCTCACCTTCTCAGATTAAGTCATAAACTTGAGACAACAGCTTGGCCCTGAGCCTGTATTTGCTGTTGGTATCACCCAGGGCTGCTAAAACAACCCACACTATAGCCTCATAGCTTCCAGAGGTACAGAAATGGAGGGGACCAAAGATGAATGGTCCAGGCCTAGAGGATCTTTCTACAAAAGCTCTAAAGAATTCAAGAGGTCAAAGGATCTGTGATCTCACTGACATGGCCAAGCCTGTTATCAAAACCAATCAAAAGCCAGGCAAGCTTCCTCATCCTTTGGATTCTCACGTACTGCCAACACTCCCTGAGGCTCAGGCAGGGAAACAAAAGTGTCATGGCACCCTGGAGTGAGGGGAACCCATCATAAAACCCCAAGAAGTGCCAGCCCCTCAGCATCCTTTTCATGTCTACCCCCATCTGGTGCGTCAATCACATGCCTCTCCTAAGCAGGATTCTCCTCTTCTGCCCTCAGGCCCTGCTTCTCTAATGGAAGCACAACCCTCCTCCAACCCCAAGAACTTCTTTTTGAGGCCCAAGGACAGCAGGTCTCCATGTTTCCTAGAGCTGTGGGGAAAAAAAGTCCAATAGCTTCTCCCCTGAGTCTGCCAAATAACCCAAGTGAAGACATTAGCTCTGAGAAGAAGCCCTTCCTGGAGAGCTCTGACCACACACAGTGCACTACAGGTCATTCATTCTCAGGTTTTCACACTGGAAACCTAATGAGGTTCTCACTTCCTCATCTATACACAGTGGTTTGTAAGCTCCCCGAAGGCAGGTTTCAAGTCTCTCTCTGCCTTGTCCCAGCCCACAGCAGACCCTCAAGGAGAGCGCCCCTCACCACACCAATCAGACTCTAGGCCACTCTGATCTTCGGTCCCTTTCCTGCCTTTCTCTTGCTGAGTCACCAAGAGGGAGTGGAATGAACACAGGGCATGGAATCAGCAGGTGTGGGATCAAATTCCAACTCTCACTTAGGAGCTGGGTGACTCTAGTCAGGTCACGACTTCTGAATGTTTTCCCATCTGCAAAATAGGGGTTATACATGTAATACCTGTGAACTCAACTCAGGAGTATCAACAGTGCATCAAACACTGGGCCTGGAGTCAGGAAGACTCATTTTCCTGAGTTCAAATCCAATCTGAGACACTTAGTAGCTGTGTGACCCTGGGCAAGTCACTTCACCCATCTGCCTCAATTTCCTCAACTAGAAAATGGGGATGATAATAATGGCTTGTGAGGATCAAATGAGATAATAATTGTAAAGCTCTTAGCACAGTGCATGGCACACAGTTAGGCTCTATGATCATCATTAATGCAGCTTAATGGGGCTATAGGAGCAAAATGCTTAATAAATTTTAACGGACTTTAAGGAATGCAAGGAATTACTATTTCACCCAGAGGCTGTTCCGTTAGTAAACTTTTTTTAACCCTTTGACAGTCTCTCAAGCTACTTTTCTGAAAAGAATGCACTAAGTGCCAGCACAATTAGCTGACATTAGAAATTGGTTCAATGGCCAAACCCATGGAGGAGTCATCATCAGTCCTTAACAGCTCCACATCAGTGGAGGCAGTGTGGAAGGCAGTCTCCCAGGCAGTTCTGCAGGTGCTCAGATGTACTTCCCAAAGATCTGAATAAGTGTCCCCGTGTCCTCTTACCCAAAGTGGAGCTGAATAATGAAAGCTCTGGATCCCAAGAGATCCTGATGACTGAGGGCAGGGGGTGGCAGAGATGAGATGTGATAGGTCTTATTTCAGATGCCTACTGAGTTTGCCTGAGGAGGACCCAGGAATCCAGGGGGCCTCCAAGCACACAGAGCCAGTCATATGCTTCTGGGGCCGGGGTTACAGCTTCCAGGGACAAAGAGATGGCAGTCAGGCCACATTTGGAGAAAATCACCATTTAAGGGGGGCAAAGTTAAGCTGGAGAGAAGGCTTCAGAGAAAGGCTCAGAGGGGAACTAACCCACGTCCATGTCATTGACTATAGGAACTGGGCACGTTTCTTCTGGAAAAGAAAGCCTAAGAAGAGGAGCATGTGAAATAATACCTGGTGTTCAGGTACTTAGAGGAGAGAATTGTATATTCTACTTGGTACCAGAGGGGGCAGGAACAATGAGGTACAGCAGCAGCCTACCGCAGACACAGAAGGGCACGAGGACATGTGCAACATCAGACAAGGCCAACAGTTTGGTCTGATTAGCCCTGCTTAAGAATGTGCGCTGGCCTTTTCTGCATGCTCCTTCTCTTTGACCTCTGCTCCCAGTCCTCTCTGACCGCTCTCCCTCTGCCTCCTTCGAAGGATCTTCATCCAGGTCCCTCTGGGTCTCATCCTAGGGCCTCTTCTCTTCTACTACTTCACTTGATCTCATCAGCTCCCTTGGATTTAATGACCATCTGTATGTTGATGATTCACAAATCTACCTTTCTGCTGACCTCCAAACCTGCATCTCCAATTGCCTTTTAGACATCTCAAACTGGATATCAAGTAGATATCTTAAACTCAACAGGTCCAAGATAGAATTCATTCTCTTTCCCCCTAAATACTCCCCCAACCCCCCTTCCTATTACCTCAGAGGGCACAGGCTCCCACCCCAGGAGTCATCCTGGCCTCCTCACTCTCTCTCACCCTCCCACACATCCCAGTTTTTGCCAAGGCCTGACCTCAGCTCAGCAGCACTGCCACCCCCTCAGTGCAAACCCTCAGCACCTCCCACCTGGATTGTGGCAATAGCTGCCAGGGGGAGGGGTCTCTTCCCACTCCCGTCCATCCCCCACTCAGCCACCAAAGTCTGATCACATCACCACCATCCTGTGGCTTCATATGACCTCCAGGAACAAATACAAAGGATCAGTTTGGCATGCAAAGCCCTCTGTAGCCTGGTCCCCTCCGACCTTTCCCCTCCCATCTTCTCATATCGTACTCTCCACCACCCAGGGATACTGGCCTCCATCTCTCAGCTCCATGCATTTTCTCTGCCTGTTCTCCAAGCCCAGAACACTCCCCCAGCTCCACTTTCACTACTGACCTCCCTCGCTTTCTGTAAGTCCCAACTAACATCCCACCTTCTACAAGAAGTCTCCCCCAACCCTCTTAAGTCTAGTAGCTTCCCTCTGTTAATTATTTTCCACTTAACCCTGTCTACACCTTATTTCATCTACATTTGCTTGTACGTGTTCTCCCTCCCAACTGACTATGAGATCAGACGATAAGAACTGCCTTTTGTCTCTTTGTATCTCTAGTACCTAGCACTTAACAAATGTTTATTGATCAACTATTGCAATAGAAAAGAATTAATTCAACAGAAAGGGACACAAAACACGAAACCTGTTAGGACCCAGTTATATTTAACATATACTTTAAAAACACTTAACAATGAGTAGGCCAGAGGAGAATGGTGGGCAGTAGCTTTCAGTGCCCACTCTGCCCTCACTTGGCTCCTCATTCTACAGCTTCCAAGAATAGGGAGGTGACAGTACTGTGTGCTCTTTCCCCGTCAGATCTTATCTTGGGGGGTGGGGGAGCACAGTTTAAGAACATCGATGAGAATATCTAGTGAAGAGCTAGCCAGATCATGAAGGCTGGAGGATCATCTGATAGAACTGGGGTGGGGGGGAAAGAAGAGCATGGCGGAATCTCTATTAGTGGAAAAAAGAAGAGCAAGCGTTGGTCACAGAGAGGCCCAATCTTGTCACAACCACAGCTGCCCCAAATAGGCATGCTGGCCTTGTTCTAGAGGGAAACAGGTTGGACTCATGGCCACCAAGGCCTCTCCAGAACCTCCCTGGCAGATTCCAAGCAGGGGCTGACTTGGGGGAGGTGGGGGGGTCAGGCAACTAGAGGTTGCTAAACTTCCCTATCATGTCCATGAATCCCCAGCTCCATCTTCTCCCTAGAAGTACTCCCAAGAAATGTCCTTGGAGTCTTTCCTCAAGCTGCCTATTCAAGAAAACAAAGTCAGAAACAGTTCCTGAAAGGATCCTTGGGATGCCACAAGGGCACAGGCCAGTCAGCTAGTCAAGGAAGCCAATCTCCAGCCCCTGGGACCTGACTAGCCCAACACTCCCAAACACCAAAGATGAAATCAAGTGTAGTTATCTTGTGTCCCTCAGCAGAGCCAGAAAGAGGACCCAGTGTCCCCAACTCAAAAAAATTCAATTCTGTCATTTTTAAAGGTTTTTCCAAGTTACTAAGGACAAAATCTACACTCCCAAGACAGTTAAGTTCCAAATTCAGCAGGCCCACCATGTACCAAATTCAAACCTAAGAAGGAAAATAAAAATGGATCCAAATGTCAGATGATGCTCCCCCCCCACCTCAAAAAAACAGGACTGACTGAGAATGCCAACTTCAATGGCATATGAACAAAGAAGACGACAAGCTGGAGTTCTGTTGAGGGAAGGAGTTTTTTCAGGAACAATAATGTTGCAGAGGAAGGGCAGGCCTGAAAAAGTAAAAAGTCTTTCAAGAAGATATGTCCACTCACCAGCTAAATGGTCAGTAGCCAGAAAGTCCGTCCTGTTGCTGCCTGTCCGTCAGCCTGCCAGCTTGCGGGAAAGGGAGAGAAAAAGAAAAGTTACCATCAAGGTTAAAAACCCACAAGGCCCACCCCTTTCTACAAAGCACTGGGGGGTGTGCACCAGCATGCATCACTTGGTGCGACTTCAGACACCCACTTTCTAGGGCACTTTCCTATTCCCTGACCAAACCCAAACCAAGGCACAAGGGAGAGCCAAGTTCAGCTACCCCCAAGTCCTTGAAGCCAGTGTAGCCCAAAGCATCCTATGATCCATCACAAAGGAAATTTCAAGTGGAATGCACCTCCCCTGGAAGAGGCCTCATGAGGGATCTGAGAAGACATAGCAGCCACTAGACACAAACATAGCTACAGCTTCTGAGAAAGACCATCCAAAGGAGACCAGAAGAAGAAAAGGCCAGGCCTGAGGCCTCAGTAATTCCAAAAGGCTTACACCGCCTAAGCCCTCCCCTCCCCCCCATCCCAAACCCTAATGGACCACTTCATTTCAGGAGCTGCTGTCAACCAAAGTGAGCACCGCCATCCCACTGCTTCTGCGACTTCAGCTGGCTAGTCCTCAGGAGTGACACAAGACCTTAACTTTTTCCCCAACAGTGATAGAAGAGGGCCCAGAAAGCACCTATGCTAAGAACTCAGGACTGTACTCTGCCCTCTCGGGGCTCCCCCAGCACCAAATGACCTCCATCTACCCTGCTCTGGGCAGACATGACCCTCTTTGCTAACAGCTCTGCCCCCTCCACAGGGCCTTTTGGAAACCCCAAAGTTTAGGAAGAAAGCTGACAGGATTAATATCTCCCAAGGACACAACATTCTACAGTTAATAAGGTGTCACCCTCACAACAACCCATAAGAGTAAAAGCTTCTGTGACTTCATCATGGCTCCCCAACCCGGCAACACAGGGTGCTAGCTATCCACGGCTTGGAGCGACTCCCTCTCCCAGGCCTCACTGCAACTGAGGGCACTGCCTGGCCCTCGAATGCCTCCCCAGCCCACAATGTCAGTGTCCTCTTCCACACGTCACCTCTCACCTTGACTTTGGCAATAGCCTCTTTACTGATCCCTCTGCATGCAGGCTCTCCCTTCAAAGTTATTTGTCTAAAGCACAGGGCTGACATTGTCACTGCCCTGCTCAATACATTCCAGTGGGTTCCTCTTGGCCCTAGAATAAAAGTGTCCCAAAAGTCTTAGTGCAATTTAAATAGCTTTAATGGATTAAAACTGCATTAAGATTTTGGAACACTCTGTACAAATAAACTCTTCTGTTTAACTTACAAAGCCCTTCACAATCTGCCTATTGAACACTGCTCTCCTCTAAGAATTCTACATTCTACCCCAAATGGCCTGACTGTTAGTCCCCATAGGGCACATTCCATCTCCCTTCTCCACACCTTTGCATAGGCAGGGCCCCAAGCATGGCAGGGAGCATGGAGATTAGTCTTGTCTTTCTAGAACAACTCCTGGAACATACTAGATGCTCACTGTTGACTGAACTGAGTCAATTTTGCCCAGGGTCACTAATAGTTTTAGAACTGGGTTTTGATTCCAGGTTCTAGACTCCATGAAATATGCCATACTCTACCTGTAATAAAATAACTGATATTATATAGCAGTTCAAGGTCTGCAAAGCCCTTTGTAAACTTAAAATCACATTTTCTTAGCATTTCACATTACATAGCAACATATAATAACTAAAGTGATATATTAATATTTCAATGAGTTTTAATGAAATCGAGTGGGGGGCATAGCTTTGTGGCCCTGGGCATGTCACAAGTTTCCAGCCTTGGTTTTCCTCTGTAAAACGGTGATAAAAAAGCAAATGAGCTAACACCTGTAGAATGTTTTACAAACTGAAGAAACTACACAAATGCTAGCTCTTATGGCTGTTTTCTGAGCCCATTAGCCCAATCAATCTGGCTCCTATGGACCTAACTCTCCCTCCACTTCATCTGACTACTTGATAAATGCCAGTGGCTCCCCATCACCTCCAGAATCAAATATAAAATCCTATTTGGCATTCCCAGCCCTCCATAAGTTTCCTTGCTTCACCTTTCTAGTCACCTTCCCCTTTTCCCCTGCTCCCATACTATGGGACCCTGTGGCACTGGCCTCTTTGCCTCTCCAAGCCAACTCCTGGTTTGGGGCATTTTACAGGCTGCTCCCTATGGCTGAAACTCCTCTCCTCCTCATCTCCACTTTTTGGTTTCCCTCAAGTCTCCAATGAAAACCAGGCTTCTACAGGAAGCCTTTCTTGATCACTCCTGAAATTAGTGCCTTCTCTCTGGAGATCCTCAAATTTATCCTGTATACATGTGCTTGTTTGCATGTTCAGAGCAGACAATGTTTTTTGACTTTCTTCATACCTCTAGCGATAAAGCAAAGCATAAAGCATGCAGCGGGCAATTAATAAATGTTTGCTGATTTGTCTATGAGGTACTACAAGTACTGACCCCCAAACCAGGTAACTAAGGCTGGGAAAAGGTCTCAGACTTCAGAGATGACAATTGAACCCAAGGCTCTCCTGGCTCAAAACCAGAACTCTTTCCATTATACCATGCTGTATATTCAAACTGTCTGCAAAGCAAGAATAAATAGGCCGTGAATTAGGGCATAAGAAACTTTCCAATGATAAAAATAGAGGAGCAATTACTTTAGCCACTCAGAGGGCTTTTATTCCCTGGTTCTCGTCAACTGGCTAAGACTGCTCTTCTGTGAATCGTAAAAATTCTCCAGTAGAAAAAGCTACAGACATAAGTCAGCTTGATTTCTTAGATGTAGAATATGAATCCAGAGTTTCAGGATCCTAGAAGCCATAATAGTGGTCTAGAAACCTGCTCAGGAGACCAGGACCAAGTCAAGTCAGGTCAGAATGTGGCTCAGGGTATCTCTCCCTACAGTGTGTGGCCAGCTGAGAAAAGAGGAGGCTGGGCTTCCCTGTTTCAGGGGCATTTGAAGATTTGCTGGTTTTTATTTTAAAAGGTGGAGTGGGAACCCTGCAGAAGCAAACTGTGATTCCCAAGTCCTTAAATGACTGCATTTTTAAGGTCCCCCGCAGCCCTAAAATCTACAATCTTAATACAACATTCAAAAAGTACCGAAAGTGGCCATTATCACGCCTGTCCCAAAGATGTATGCAGCTGGCCTATCAAGGTGATCAACCCCAAGGTCAGACAGAAAATAACTCTTGGACGGGGAAAGGGGTAGAAAGCAAACATGACAAAATGCAGGTCACCTAATCACCGTTTCTCCTGTGGAACACACAGGCACACACACCACACCAACCTGATGCCAGAGATCTAGAGGGGGATGGGAGGGAGCGAAGGATATTACAATTACTAAGATGTTGAAAGACCCCATCCATACCGGTGCCACATTGTAGAGGGCATGTTGCTATGGGGCCGGGTTCGTGGTCGGCCATCAACACTTATTAAACGCCTATTGTGTGCCAAGGAATGTGTTTAGAACACAGAACCAACTTGGTGGTATGGAGCATTCCGACGCCCAATGGCATCTACCCGCGGAACCCCCCCTCCCCCCCAGGTTTCCATGGGCTTGCTTTGGAGTGAACTTGGGCACATCTAATCAGAGAGCTCCAGGCCGCTGCCCGCGGAGGTCGGGCCTCCCGGGGTCCCAGCTGACAGAGGCGCCTCGTTGGGCCCGGGGAGCCCCTTCGAGGGGGAGCTGGGGTGGAGAGGCTCCCCTTCGGACTCGGCCCCCCGGCAGGCACCAGACGCAGACCCAATCTAGGGCCGAAGTCGTGTCCGGGCCGGCCCCCGGCCCTCGGCAGGTGCCCCTCGCCCCGCTCGCTCCCACGCGTGCCCGCGGGGCCTCTCCGAGGTGCCACCTCAGCACTGGCTCCACCAGCGGCCGAGCCGCGCCGGGGGCGGGGAGAGCCCTTAAAGGGCCAGTGACCCCGCGCTGCCCCACGGGCCCGACTCTGACTGTGGGGGGAAGGAGGAGGGAAGGACGCCCCCCAGGGCCTTGCTCCAGGCTGGGCCGCAGGGGCGGGCCCCGCGGCAACTTTCCTGCGGGCGGCCCCCGCCCCCTACCACCCTCTGTGTCACAACCCCCGGACCCCCTGTCCTCCTCCTCCCGACTAGGTCAGTCCTGGCTGAGGGGAGGGGGGGCCATGACGCGGCAGCAGCGCAGCCCCCCCACCGCCAGGCCGCCCCCCGGCCCCAGCCCCGCTCATGCGCACTGGTGACACGTAGTGCCCCCCCCCCCCCCGCCTCCACGTCGGCAGCGCAGCGCGGCCCGGGGGGGCGAGCCCCAAACTTTGTGCGGCTACCCAAGGCCGGAGGCCCGAGGGCGCATGGGGCCGCCGCACCCACCCTGCCGCCTGCGCCGAGGCCCGCACTCACTTTGACCAAGGCTCCGCGCACTCCGCTGCCGCTGCCTCCGGAGGAGAGCCTGGACGCGCTCGGGAAAGCGGCGACTCCGCTTCCTCATCGGTATATACGGGCAGCGGCGCCAATGGCGGGCGGACACGTCAGAGGCCCGGCCTCCCGGCCCCGGCCCCGGCCTCCAGCGGCCTCCGCGGCCCAGCCCAGCCCTGCCTGGCCCAGCACGGCCCGGCCCGGCCTCCCGCGGCCGCGCGCGCGCCAGCCCACAGCGCCCCCCGCAGGCGCGCTCCCTGCACTGCGCGCGCCCCCGGCCCGGCCCACCAACCAATCAGCGGCCGCCCCGGAGCCTCGTTTCGGCCGCCTCCGCCGCCCGGCAACTTCGCCCCAGTAGGCGGTCCGGCAGCCGGCCACGTGGCGGCGACCCCTGGAGCCCCGCGCGCCCCCTGGCGGCCGGGCGGCCAGACGGAGTCAGCGTCCAATCACAGGCAGCCCGGTACAAACCCGAAACGAGGCTCCGCCCAAGCTGCGGGCCAAGGACAGGGCCAGGCGCAGGCGCGCTGCGAGGACGGAGCCCGGAGCGAGCGCCCCCCACTGGCCACCCCCTGAATATGCCTCAGTTTCCTTATATGTGAAATGAAGCAGCTACCTCGCAGGGTGGTTGTGAGGTTCAGCTGGAATACTTGTGAAACGCTTAGCAAGGTGCATACAGCATGTGCTTAATACATTCTCCTCTTCCTCACTCCCTCCTGGTTCTTAATAATACGTAGATTAATATAGTAGTTTCACAATAAATTCCGTTTTAATTAAGCTTCCCTCCCCCCCATGGTTCTGTAGTATTCATGGTTTGTTACCCCGACCCCTGCAGCGGACACAGAGGATACATCGGTTAAGTCCCATGGAAACGCATGGGATTCATATTCCAACAAGGAAAGGGGCCCAATGATCTCAGCCACCAAAAACTGGGCCGCCAGAGTCCCCCTGAGGAGCAGGGATGGGGCAGCCCAGAGGGGCTTTAAGAACCCCCGGACGGCTCCTCCTTTTACAGATGGCCCCAAGGCAGGGGCGACCTAAATCAGGGAGCAGGGCCGTGGTGGTTGTGCACATTCGTGCAAGGGAGCGCTGCTAAAGGGCAAACACCTGCGTAATCGCTAACCACCACACACAGGTGAGCGAGGACCCCAGGCCTAGAGAAGGCCAAACGCGTTCCCTGTTTCGCGTCCATTGATTTCAGAGTCTCACCCACTTCAGAGGGACCCCCTCACCCCAACACCCAACAATTAAAGGCCGGAATGCTGGACAAGCACATGCCGCCTGTGAGCAGGCCTGACGAGATGAGCAAGGAAAGCGATGGGCTGGGGGGGGGGGGCCCTGCGACACCCCCTCGGGCAGAGCCCCGCGGTGGCGAGAGGAAAATTAGGGAATGCTGAGGACCAGGCTGCAACCTGCATCCCAGGAGAGAACGTGCAAACCAATGCGTTCTCCTAATTAATGCCAGGCCAAGTGAAAGAAGCAGCAGCAGCAGGCGGCGAGGTACCTCCCTAGTCCCTGGGGGATACATTGTTTTCAAGAAAAGTGCCAGACAGTATCTGCCATCAGGTGCTTTGCTTCCTCGGTTCTCCCAGCACCAGCTGTTCCTCCCCCAGCACGCACTCAGCGGGCAGCACTCCAAGGCCCTGCACACCTCTCACCTGGACTTGCATCACAGCCTCCTCTTCCTCCCCCCACCCCCAACCTTCTGACCCTGAAGCTCCCTCACCTTCCACCCCCTCCTCCCACTGGTGAATTTCTCCGAGAACCTTTTCTTAATATGGGAAACAATTTCTAAAACCAATATCTAACATTATCTTTAAAAAAAAAAAAAGGCCTTTCCAATAAATTCATGGCAAGACCATCCATCATCAGCGCTACTATCTGATACAGTGTTGTCCTGGAAATGCTAGGTAGAGTAACATGGTAAGAAAAAAACAGCAAAGAAGTAACAGAACTATTCCTTCCTGAAGATGATACAATGTTTTGCGTTCAGGAACCCCAGTTACACAACTAAAATGAACTGAAATACTTAAAAACCTCAATAAAATAACAGACCATAAAATAAATCCACAGAAATGTCTGTTAGAAGGTTCCCAATAAAATACAAAAAGAAAACAGAAAAAAATTCAATTCAAAATAACTTCAAAATATACAAAATATTTGAGAGTCCCCTCACCAAGTCAAACACAGAAATTATATGAACACCACTAAAAAACACTTTATGAGAATAAAAGACAGCTTAAATAATTATAGAGACAATTTCCCACAATTGAGGCATACTAAAGAATAAGAGTGACAACACCGTATACTTAATTTGGAGACTCAATAGCACACCAAAATAGGCAGGAATCATTTACAGAACTGAACAAAATTATAAAAGAACAAAATTTGGTCACGGGAAATAAGGAAGGGAGGACTGATGTGGGCCCCTAGAAACCAGAGCTCAAACCACACAGGGGGGTCCCCAGAGTCTTAGGACAGGGCAGAAAAGTGAATGAAGACTCTGGAGACGCCCTATGCCACCAAGAACATCAGAAATCATTAGAACTAGACAAAGGGATTTGAAAGCCCAGATTAGGGGCAGAAGGCATGGGTGCACTGTGGTCCAACCATCCAGAGGCATCCGCTCTCGGACAAAATCCGCCGGCAAAACTGGAAAGCAGGTGAACAAAGTCGGATTTAGAATCCCACCCCACACTCACTAGCACAATAAGCGTCAAATGGATAGAGGCAGATAGAAAATGTCAGACCATAAGTAAAGAAGGGAAGGAACCTTTCACAACCATGGGTAAGGGGAGGAGTTATTAACAAAACAAGAGAGAGAAATACTAAGGAGAACAGGGATCAGGTGGGTTTTATAAAATTGAAAGTTTGTGGAAATTGAAAGCTATGAAAAAAGGCTCTGCAGCAAGGGTCCAATAAGAGTGAACCAAAGCCATTCCCCCATAGGTAACAGTCAAAGGAAGAGATGGTTCTCAAAGGGAGAAATCCAAACTATAAAAAATCATATGAAAAAAGGTTCCCAATACAGCTAAGCTCAGGGATAAAGGCCTCATTTCTAGAATATATAGAAAACTGACTCAAATGTATAATCGTACAAGTCATTCCCCAATTGATAAGTGGTCAAAGGACATGAACAGGCAATTTTCAGAGGAAGAAATTAAAGATATCTATAATCATATGAAAAAATGCTCTAAATCACTTTTGATTAGAGAGATGCAAATCAAAACAACTCTGAGGTACCACATCACACCTATAAGATTGGCAAACATGACAGAACAAGAAAATGATAAATGCTGGAGAGGATGTGGGAGAGTTGGAACACTAATTCATTGTTGGTGGAGCTGCGAGCTCATCCAACCATTCTGGAGAGCAATTTGGAACTATGCCCAAAGGGCTACAAAAATGTGCATACCCTTTGACCCAGCAATATCTCTACTAGGACTGTATCCCCAAGAGATCATAAAAATGGGAAAGGGTCCCACATGTACAAAAATATTTATAGCAGCACTCTTTGTAGTTGCCAAAAACTGGAAGTCAAGGGGATGCCCATCAATTGGGGAATGGCTGAATAAATTATGGTATATGAATGTAATGGAGTACTATTGTGCCATAAGAAATGATGAACAAGAAGACTTCAGGGAGGCCTGGAAGGACTTATATGATCTGATGCTGAGTGAAAGGAGCAGAACCAGGAGAACTTTGTGCACAGCAACGACCACAGTGTGTGAGAGTTTTTTCTGGTAGACTTGGAATTTCGTAATAACGCAAGAACGTATTTAAAAAAAAAAATCCCAATGGTGGTTTTCTAAGGCAAAATGCCTTCCACTCTCAGAGAAAGAAATATGGAAGTCATTTGCAGAATGTAGCAGATCATGTTTGTGTGTGTGTGTTTTTGTGTATCATGTTTTGATTTGTTATATGATTTCTTCCCTTTATTTTAGTTTGACCACATAGCATGGCTATAGTGAAAATGTACTCAATAGGAAAGTATATGTAGAACCTATACAGAATTGTATGTGGTCGTGGGGAGGAAGGGGGGTAGTGGGGGGTAGGTGTGGGGGGGATAAAATCTTAATTTTATGGCAGTGATTGTAAAACATTAAAAAATAATAATAATAAAATTAAATTTAAAAAGAAAAAAAAAGAAAAAAGGTTCCCAATGCTAGAACATCAGTCAATTCAATAAAGAGTCCCTACAGGTCTCTCTCACTCGGAGGGACAAAGACGATGATAAAAATGGTCAGCACGACTGTGGGAGGACAACATTATATGTGGTCAAAGGAACTGGGAACTAATAATAATAACTTGGGTTTATGCAGCACTTTAAGGTTTGATCTTTAAAACAACCTTGGGAAAGAGGTGCTATTATCAGCCCCATTTTACAGATGAAGACTCAGAGGCAGGCAGACTTGATAACCCAGTCTGCGGTCACCCAGATGAGGATGACTCCAGCACTTATCTCCTGGATTCCCGCTCCAGTCCCCTAGCTACCAGCTGCTTCCTATTAATTAGTCCAACCATGCTTGAAAGCAACATGAAACCATACCCACACTTCCAAACTCATTGTCATATTGTACTGACCAATTATATTCCTCTTTGTCTTGTCTGTCTTTAAAAAAATAATCTTTTGTCATATAGGATGGCTCAAAGGTAGGAACACTAGTGAAAATTTTGGGGATCTAACAACAACAAAACACACTAATCAAACTTATTTTTTAAAAAAGATGCCCACAGAATCATGAGAACAATTTATACAATAACTCCAGTAATATAAAGGAAAACAACTTTTGAAAGACTCAAGAACACTGATCAATATTCTTCCTGATCATGACTCCAGAGGAAGTGAGATGGATCAGAGATGCAGAGACACACATCTGACACGCAGTGACCCTGCCAATGGCTTACTTTGTTTTACTCAACTATCTAAAAAAAAAAATTCAGGGGACACTTTTAAAGGGGATTTGGTGAAGCAGTGATGAAGATTTTTTTTCCAAAGACAAAAGAACATCATCAATGACAACAGAAGAGAATATTAATTATCCCATCAGATCTTCCCTAGACGACGGCCAGAGCCCTCCTGAGAGATCTCCAGCTTCCAGTCTTTACTTTCTCTATGCCATCTTCCACACAGCTGCCATGGGTCTTCCTCAAACACAGATCTGACCATGGATTTCCTCCATCAACAATCTCCAGCAGCATCTGATTGCCTGTGGCATGAAATACAAACTCCCTTGACTTGGTCCATCACAACCTGGTCAAGTTCAATCTATTAGCATTTATTTAGCACCTAATGTTCCAGGCGGGTTAAACCCTGGGTTTGTAAAAAAAGGCAAAAACCAACCAACCCCCCAAACCCAACCCCCATCTCTGCTCCTGAAGGGCTCACTTTTGCAGCCTTCTTAAAATTTCTTGTCCTTTACGTGTGGGAATGCCTGGCTACTGCCGATCATTTCAAGTCCTTTCTCATACACTTTGCCCAAGTTGTCACCCCACCCCCATTCTGGCTTCCACAAATCCCTGATTTCCCCATATTCATTTTCTTGCCTCAATCACCATATCTGTGTTCCAGGAATTAGAACATTAAAGGAATCCTTTGTAAATAGTTAGGAAAGACTGTTCACTAAGACTCAACATTGGCTAATGGTGGGCAGATCACTTTCCTTTTCATTCAGGGCCACTAAGGTAGAAATCATGAACATGCTGCAGACTCTGTGAAAGGACTTGAAGAAGTTTGGGCATCCTGTGTCTCTCATGACACCCACCCAGACAAGGGGGCACAAAGGGCAGGAAATGTCAAGTGTAGGAATTCCAGAGAGAAGAATCAGGTTCTAAAAAGTGATGAAGGTCAGCATGAAGGGACGATAGCTCAGATGAAGGCAGAGGGGGCACACCTAGGAAATTTGCCAATATCACAAGGGTGGAAGAGCCAACTCTCATGGCAGACTCCAGGGTCGATGAAACAGGCAGGCCCAAAGTAGGGGTTAAATCATAAAAGCTGAAATCGAAGAGGAAAGAAATGCCAAGTCCTATAGCTGGGTTAAAAAAAGTTAACCTCCAAGTTCAGGATGGAGCAAGTATGCTCAGACATCGATTTATGTGAAAAGACCTTTGGAATTTATGGTAGAAGGCAAGCCAAAAGTCGCTATGACTCAATTTGAGGTGACAGACAAGACAACCAAAGCAGGGCTGTGTTCAGTATCGTCATCATTAACTCACTAATTAAATGATGATAATGATGACAGAAGCAGTGTTTAAAATGGGAGTAAGAGAAAGCCTCCTGGAAAAAGTCAACATCTCCCTCCTGTCTTGGCATCTCAGCAGGGATCTCTTGTAACAATCTTACACACCAACCAGTCAGGACTGAAAGAAACCTCAGGGATCCTCTCAGACAGTTGTTTTACAGATGGTAAAGTGACTGCCCAAACTCTCATGCCTAGTTAGACACAGGTGACTCATTCTCTGCTGCATGAGAAAGTGGAATGCCAGTCTATCACGTGGTCTTCCAGTCCAAAGGGAGACCAACTGTCCTTTCTGTGGGCAAAAAGAGCTTTTATTCTCTGCAACACTGACAGATGCCACCTCAGCCACTCCAGAGCCCAAGTGGCATCAAGCTTCAGATCAAAGTCAACATTGGTAGGACAATGAGTGTGGTCAACAAAGGGATGTGGATCCATCTGGGCTCCACTAATCCAAGCCCCATTCAAGGCAAGAATGCCTTCTCCAGTGTTGCCAATTCCAAGTTCCCTCTGGGGATAATCCATGAGTTTTCAGAGGAAAAAATTAAAGCTATCTGTAGTCATATGAAAAAAATGCTCTAAATCACTATTAATTAGAGAGATGCAAATCAAAACAACTCTGAGGCACCACATCACACCTATCAGATTGGCTAACATGACAAAACAGGAAGATGATAAATGTTGGAGAAGATGTGCAAGACTTGGAACACTAATTCATTGCTGGTGGAGCTATGAGCTGATCCAACCATTCTGGAGAGCAATTTGGAACACTGTCCAAAGGGCTACAAAAATGTGCATACCCTTTGACCCAGCAATATCGCTTCTAGGACTCTATCCCAAAGAGATCATAAAAATGGGAAAAGGTCCCACACGAACAAAAATATTTATAGCAGCTTTTTTGTGGTAACCAAGAACTAGAAATCAAGGGGATGCCCATCCATTGGGGAATGGCTGAACAAGTTATAGTATATACATGTAATGGAATACTATTGTGCTATGAGAAACGATGAACAGGGAGACTTCAGAGAGGCCTGGAAAGATATATATGAACTGACGCTGAGTAAAACGAGCAGAACCAGGAGAACATTGTACACAGTAACAGTCACACTGCGTGAAGACTATGTCTGATAGACTTAGCCCTTCGTAGCAATGCAAGGACCTAAAGCATTCCCAAAGGTTTCTTGAGGCAAAATGCCATCCACATCCAGAGAAAAGAACTATGGAATTGGATTGCAGAATGAAGCAGAGTATTTTCTCCTGTGTTATATTTTGGTTTGGTTTTTCTTATCGTTCTCCCATTTGTTTTAATTCTTCTTGCAACACGACTAACGTGAAAATGTGAATGGTAAGAATGTATGTGTAGAACTCATATAAGATTAAATGCCATCTTGGGGAGGGAGGGGAGAGGAAGGGACAGAAAATTAAAAACTCATGAAGTAATTGTTGAAAACTGAAAACATCATTTTAAAAAAAACCAGATCAGAGTTATCTTCCTCGCAGCGCTGCTGGGAAGGGTCACTCTCATTTCTAGGTCTTGTTACCTCTTGATCTCTCTGCGCAGACATTCGGTAGATGTTTATTGTGTTGAATTCTCCTCGGTTTTGGATTCCTTAACTATCAGGAGGGGAGGGGAGCCCCTCACTTCACAGACTCTGCCGTCTGTCTTTGTACCTCAGGTGAGGGCTCTTTTGTCTTCTAACCACTTAGGCTCCATGATGCAACTTGAAGGCTAACAGACTTAGCACAATGGATTTCTTCTGGAGCTAAGACCTTCATTAAAAATCTATACACTTACAGAGCTGACAAAAAAGCCAAGAGATGCCCCCTCACCCAAAGCTGATGCCCCACTGCACTCCAACCCCTAACTAACCTCAACACAAGGACTGGTGGATGGCACTCCCATCTGGGAGGTCAAGGCCAAGCTGGTTTGTGGCTAAGCAGTACTGGGAGCAAACAGACTCTGACATGGCAGGATGAAGATACTGGAGCATCCTTTCAAGGGATGGGGATCAATGGGTGTGGAAAATTGAATATGCTGTCAGATACCACTAAGATACTGGCTGGTTTTACTTTAGAGTTTTGTTTTTTTTTAAATCTTCATTAGAAGGGAAGGCTTGCTGTTTGAGGAAAAAGTGGGAATATTAAGTAATGGAAGTGGTACAGGAGAAAAGACCTCCAATAAAACATTTTTTTTTTTTAATGAGGGAAATGGCAAGAAAGAAATGAAGGCCCACATCCAGCCTCACGGGCTAAGCCCAGGAGAAGTGCCTCAATGACCCTAAGTGTATAGGGATGAACCCTCAAACCTAGGACCCAGTTTCCATACCTAGGTGAACACATGAGAGGTCCAGCATTCCATGACACAAAAGGATGCAGGGAAAGCCAGGCACAACCAAGTGAGCCAAGGAAGAAAGGACCACTGATGCCCCAAACTGCCTCTCTTCCTCCTGTAAGGAAGGATGGACCCCATAACCATTCTTTCCCTGGCAGCCCCTGTCACCCAATGTCAGCTGGAGTCGGGAGGAGCTAGTTCCATGAGAAGGCATGCTAGGCACCAAACTAAGCTCCCAGTATGCCACATGAAGAAACACTTGTCCTGGAACGCTCCCATGACAGTTGTCACTCTCAAGTTCCCCTGGCACCCCGGTACGGTGCTACCCTCCCTCTGCAGCTCTGAAAGGAAATGAATTTGCCAGCTTTCTTTAGATGGGACTTTCCCAGTGCTATGAATGCGGCTCAAATCCAGGTGGTCTTTCTATAGACAACAAGGGAGAACTCAAACTCCCCCAGAGACCACAGACCACCTCTGATAAATGTAAAGACACCAGGCCTGTCTCTCAGTTAGCCACCAGTAACATGTGCCAGGATATTGTGATTATAAACAAACTAAAAAGCAAACCCAAGATGATTAATGATGGGAAGCTTAAGGGTCTTCAAGAATGCATCCATGTTAGCATGGGCCTCCCTTTGCCCCATGCACTGAAACCCTGCTAGGCCTTAGGAGACCACTTCACAGATTGTTCCAATTCAAAAGTACATTCACTACAGTGTATGCACCCATTGGGGACAGAAAGGAAGGAAATAAGTATTTAGAAAGTGCCTACTGTGTGTCAGCCACTGCACTGTGCACTATGTCCTCACAACAACCCTGGGAGGTAGGTGCTGTGATCACCCCCCTTTTGCAGTTAAGGAAATCGAGGCAGGCAGAGGCTCACAATGATGGAAGTCTCTGAGGCAGGATTTCGACTCACTTCTCGTGACTTCTGGCCCAGCACCTACGCACTACTTAGATACCTTTACGTAAAGAAGGAAGCCCCAACAGCCCCTGTCCTCAAGGAGCTTCCACTCCATGGTGGGGAAGAAGGACAAAAGGGAGCAGATGCACACACATATAAACATACATTCCAAATGCTTGGAGAGCCCACGGACATCCCTTCTAGGAGGCAGACCGAGGCCCACCTCTGCCTACTCCCACATTGTACCAGAGTTCCTGGGTTCAGGCCACTGAAGAAGCCCACTTTCTCTCTCAAGGACACGTTTCCCTGAGGACATGCTCGGCACTGGTTTTCCAGCTGTATTCTCATCTGTTCCCTGCAACAGTGTGCACCTCAACAGGGCCCTGTGAGATCATGACACCATGGCTTCCAATCACACAACACTTCCAGAGCTCTGATATTAAAAAGGCAGACCTACGTTTCCAGGGGAAGTTTGAGGCTATTAGTTCAGGCCACTTCCCTTTGTCCAGCAGCTAGACAAAGTTTTACAGAACAAATTCTTTCATCAAGGGGATTCGTTCTGTGAAGCCTGGATTCAGTCAAAGGGCTGCACTTGAGGACCTACAGGGCCACCCGTGGACCCAGCTCACCCACAGGCACTGGTCTTATCCAAAAAAGATAGACTCTGGAGGATGTACCTCTAACTACATTTTTCATTCATTTGGTTTTTCCTTTGTGGATGGTCAAATCAAACAGTTGATTGGCACACAATGGGATATGCAAAGAGAAGATCTATCACAAGGAATCACTCTTTAACCAAACTCTTCCACAAATACCTCTGGAAGCATCCATAGACCCATTTTACACTTCCCTAATACAAATCACCAAGAGTATGAACAAGATTCCCTCTGTTCCATCCTTCAAGGAATCTTGAATAATTTTGATATGTAGGTAGAAAACAAGAGGAAGAAGGCATCATTCTGTCCTACCAAAACATACACATTTTTACAACCAAACAACAAGCCCAAGCAATGGAATCTTGTATTCTCTAAACTTTTCTGTCCATTGTCAAATGGCAAAGAAGTATCTACTATGGAACATCGCTTGCTCAAGACTGGCTGTTCCCCAACATTCCACCTTGGAGTCATTGCTTTGACAGGCAGCAAAGCATGGTGGAAGATGAGAAAAGCTAGCTTCCAACCCTGCCTAAGACAGCTGTGTGATCCTGAGTAAGTCACCTAAATTCTCTAGTCCTCTGTATTCTTGGCCTCTATGGCCTCAATGACCTCCAAAATTCTTTCCATTCTAACCTTATGATCCTATGATCGATCATCTAGGGTGTCCTTGCTCCACACAGATGATTCTCATAAAAACTGTACATAAATGGTAAAGTAGGCAGAGGGGTCATTAGCTGCTGAGTTTTCTGGGTCACGTTTCTTCGATACTGGTAAGGTCAGAGACTGTTTCCACACCTCTGAGATCTCCTCCTCCTCTGTTCTGGTGAATAAATTCCACATTTACTCACAGTCAGGTCCCTGCCCGCTTGATCTCCCTAGGTCCATCTGTTCTAATCACGTTGCTCCTCCTCACTCTCAAAGAGCCTTTTCTTCACGCAGGATGACCTGGGTGGGGGTTCCTGCTTGGAGATCTTTCCCATTTTTCCTTTTTGATGAAGTCCCTGTTTTCTCTTATAAATGGTGCCAGGATGATTCTGGTTGGGTCTACCACCAAACTTTCTTTGAACCTTTTCAACATCTCTGGTTTTTGAGACAGCACTACTCAGCTAAGCATCTCCTTCTTTGTAAGAATTTACACATTAGATTATTTTCTAAGCTGCTTGGTCCTTGGCTCAGTAAGTCAATAGTGTTTCCAGCAAGAGGAGCTTCTTAGGTGCCTTTGGCCTCTTATGGCAGCTGGGTTATGTCGCTTAGACTTAGTGTGAAATTTCTGTCACCCACGACCTTTCTTCTGTCTGTACCCTCTTTTCTGTCGGGAGGCAGGATGAAGTTGTTTTCACTTAACCCCCTTTTTCCCATTTATATTCTTCTAGCTTTCTAGTCATTTTGATCTTGGTTTTTAACAAGCTGGCAGTCTGATCATACTTCCACATCAGATGAGTCATTCCTCTTTGTTAGAATGTAATCAGAGAAGGAGAGGAAAGGAGAGATGTGAGGCTCACCTTGCCCAGTGCTGCATGCATGGCTTTCCTGAGGCCTCCAGGCTTTGGCCTCCCTCATCCTTGTTCCTAATCCATGTCCTGCCCTGCAGGCTTTTGTTTGTTTGCTGAGCAGGGAAGAGAGATAATAACACTGATTTTGCAGCTTTGTGAAGGACTGACAGGAGAGAGCAGAGCTACAGAGAGGAGAACCAATTAGGAGACCACTGCAGCAGCTTACGGAGAGGAAGGGAAAGAAAAGGCTCAGACTTCGAGGGGAAGGGGCCTCATCTCACAGAGGAGGAGCCTTGGGGAATGAGTTTACATTGCAGATGGACCAAAAACCAACACTGCTCTTGGTTTACAGAGGACCAGGCTTCCTCCCCCAAGGGGAAAAGAAGCTATAGATGTTTGGGGAGCAAATTCACAGGCCCTGGCAACTGACTGGAAATGGGCAGGGGAGAGAAGGAAAAGAAGATTGAGGCTGCACAACTAAGTGACCAGAAGGGTGACAGTGCCTTCGCAGAGATGGGGGAAGTCAGCAAAAGAGGACACTTTGCCTGACGTGATAAGTCATCGGTTTACACAGGAGAGATCTGGGAGGTATGTAGCTCAAGAGAAAGACTGAGGCTAGATATCCAGATATGGGAATCATCTCTTCCAAGACAACGACTGAACCCATGGCATCTGATGGGGTCACTAAGTGAGAGAGTACAGAGATGGGAGCTGGTGTCTGGATGGCTCATGGCCAGCCTAGCTGTGTGCTTCCAATGTGCAGACACACAGATGTGCACACTCATGGCTGTAAGTCTACAGCTACCACATGTAGACACCCACAGCACACACATACACACACAAAGGCCCTTTCTTGAAGTCTCATCCGCTTGAATGCTGATATAGATGGCACAGCCAGCTTCTACAGAGAGAACCTCAAAAGTTAGAAAGTACTTTGATATTTGGGCTTCACTGGAACACTCTGAGCTAAGTGATACAGGTATAATATAGATCAAGAAACTAAGGCATACAGAGACCAAATAATCTGCCTGGGGTTACCCAGCTACTAAGGGCCAGAGGCAGGATCCAAACCTAGAGCTATCTGAAGTCACATCACTCTTTTGTTATTGGTAGACTATCTTCAAGAATTGCTGAGGTTAAAAAAACACACACCCAAGAATTCATTACTCTTTGGGCAACCTAGGGATAAAATCTCCCAGATCTGAGCTGGCATTGGGGGTGCCAGTGACATGAGGCCTTCATTTAGCCACCAGAGCTTTGCAAGCCAAGGTCACCTCGATGACACAAAGGCCACTGGAGAACTCTTACAGAACGTGGTGAATAGTTTTTTGAAAAGCTCAATTAATCATTTGGAATCTGCTTTACAAGCATATAGCAGGAGAAGCTCACTACTCAAAATAAATTCTAAAAAACCAGGAGAGAAGTTCTGTGTAAGCACTCAAATGTGAGCTTTATTAAAGAAACAGAAAGAAAAGACCTGGAGAAAATTCAGAAACACACACAAGAGTGGCCTTCGTAGAAGGGACAAGATACAACAGGAGTGGGGAACCTACAGCCTCGAAACTGGATTCAGCCAAAGGGTCATACTTGAGGACCTAGAGGGCACGTGAGGCCTGGAGGCCGAAGGTTCCCCACCCCTGAAAAAGATGCTTTAAAGCATTCAGGATATGCAGAACATCATTCCTGGTCTAATTCAAACACAGGCCCAGGAATTCCAGGGAATGCTGCCGAGAGTGGACTGGGCCCAGCCTGTGTTCAGGAAGACAAATTGTTCCCTGCCTTCAATAACTCCCCAGATTAACAGAGCAATCTTACAAAAGGAATTAAAAATAAGGCAAACACGTTCTTGGCAGAAGCTGGCAGCTCCCTTTGCTCCGGAAAGAAACGGGAGCCACGTATTTTAGACTTGGAGATGAGCTCAGTTCCAGTCAGTGGTGGAATCGTTATCCTCAGAAAGAAGGTAAATCAAATATTAATGAAAATGCCACAGTGTGGTGGCAAAGGAAGCAGTCCCCTGATCAGCATGTCCTCCCCTCCCCCTTCTGGGGATGAAATCCCACGCCCATCTCTGTTCCACCACCCCCTGCATCCAGGAGCTCCCAAGCCAGTCAACAGAACTGAAGGTGGGAGCTTATGAGGGAGACAGAGTTCTTCCTTCCGAGGCTTTGGGGACACCCTCTATAAAGGAAATATACCCTGCTGACAGTGCCAGATCTGAATGGAGCAAATGCACAATGAACCCTTTCAAATCCTCTTTCAAAAATTATTTTAAAGAAACTGATGATATTTTGAAGTGACATCGAACCAATCCATCTTGGCTCGGCATACAAAGGCTACGTGTGTGAGTGTGAGTGTGTGTGTGTACACATACAGATGAGGCACAAGCAAAGTGGCAGTTGAGGTTAAAGCTGAGAAGCAGCTGGGGAGAACGGCCCCCAAACACAAAGCAAGTCTCCATTTCAGTGCCAAGATTCCACGCAACAGGAGGCCACTCCAAGAACTGAAATGGAAAGGGAAGAGGATGGCCAGAAGCACTTCCCACAAGCACTCCCCTCCGGGACCTGGATTTGCTAATTAAAAATCCACCCACCACAATCCTGGAAACTTATCACAAACCACTTCCACATGGGACAAAGGAAGGAGCCCCTACATGTGACAGAAATGTGGCAGGGGGCTGGGGTGGGGGGGGGTCCTCCAACTAATGCAGAAAAATTTTCCATAAGCAAAAGTTACCTTAGTTCATGTTTACAAGCAAAGACCTTTGCTATGGATACAAAGCTGGCTAAAGCCTGGGTGGAAATACTTAAGAATCTGAAAGACTAATCTGAAGACCGATGGCCTTCCCATCCACCCATTCAAATGAGGATTTTATGCTTTTCCATAGACCAGCAAACAAAACCCTCCCCAAAGTCCTGAGAATCCTGCCTGTCTCCATAACTGTATCTTCTTTATCAAGCAGGCAAGCAGCCCACAAGCACTGATCAAGAGTTTACAGGAGTTAAGTATTTAAGATACAAAGAAAGCCATCAATAGTTCCTACTCCCAAGAAGTTTATATTCTAAATAGGAGACAATGTGTAAATAACCATGCTGCTAAAGGTGAGATTTCAGCCAACCAAAGCAAGCCAGGGACCATCAAGGGATGTGAGGAGGGGGCACATTTCATAGGGGATAGCCAAGCAAGATAAGACCCGGGGCAATGAACTGAAAGCAGCGGAGGAAACCTGTCTGGACCCCCAGCTTTGTCATCTGTAAAAATGAGGGACTTAAGGCTAGCTAGCACTCTCAGGCCCCATCCGCTGACAGTCTATGAGTCAGCCATCCTCATTTCAATGGCCTCTATCACTGCCTCCATCCCTGGGAACTCCCACATCTGCAGGTACCATTTTACATGGAAAGGAAGCTCCAATTCTGTCTCTTCAGCCCAGGGAAGCAGGTCATGGAGCCTTTGCCTGTCCCAGGGTGACTGCTCAGAGCTCCCCCATCCAGCCACATGGACTGGTCAGGGCCCATCACTTCAAATTTCACAGAGCAGGGTCACTTACTTATACTTCCTCCATTGCCTCAAGGATTTCCCCTCTGTCACATGCTGCTCAATCCAAGATAGCAGGAGACAGAGGGGCAGAGGTGGGGCATGGAGTTGGAGGTGTCCAAAGCAAGTATGACATGTCATACAGAAGAAGAAACCAGGCTCTCCCATGCTCTCCAACTAGGGTAGGAAGCAAGATCATGTCCTGGACATGTCGGTTGGATGGTGAAAGAGAGAACTTGGGGCTCAGTCAACAGGCTCAGGGCTGAACACCCTCCTCCTCCGAGCTCTGCCTTGCAGCAGCTCAACAGAGGATAAGAATGGATCTCTGAGGCCTTTCTAGTGTCTCTCACAAATGCTTCCAAGCACTAATGGGAAGGGGGACAGGAGGATCCTGTCAATCAAAGAAACGATGATAAAAGTTGTTCATTATTGGATGCAAACTAAATTCAAGTCCAAATTGGTCTCTATGCCTACTGTGTCATATACAAGGAAGCTGGCCTGGGGGGGGTGACATATTTTCACAGGGACTTCCTTCATCACATATGCCTTACCCAGTCAGTCAAGAAGTATTTATGGGGCACCTACTATGTACCAGACAGTGGGCAAAGTGCTAGGGATACAAAGAAAGGCAAAAGCCAGTCCCTGCCCTCAAGGAGCTCACTATCCAAGGAGGGAGATAATAAATAAGTGGATATATTCAAATAAATGACTGACAGGTCAATAATAACTGGGAACAATTAACAGAAAGAAGGCTCTAGACTGGAATAAGAGGGATTATGGCTCTCTTCTAGCCAATTCACCAGGACCCCTGGGCTTGGTGTCTTCCAACACCAGTGACTGGACTGCCAGTCCCTCCTCCATCTGGACTCTGCACTCAATCTCCTCCATCATGGTGGTAAGCATGTTTCCATTTTATGAAACGTGGCTCACGATGATGGTAGAAAGGCCCAGCAAAGGTGTCCGGCACATTTCTAATGGAACCTTTCGCTTTGTTTACGAGGATGGGAGGAGACAAGCACTTCAACACTTTAAAACAACATTCTGATCTACTTTCACATCAAATCAGCACACAACCAACACGTGCAGGACGGATCATTACCTGTACCGCTCAGTCAGTCACATGACCCTATGTGGCTGGTCTCCTGGCTGCTCCATCTCTCAACATGGGCTGTGGACCGGCTGGGCCCCGGGTCTGGACAGCTCTCCCTCCTTATCACTCCCTGGCGAGGCTCCCATCCCACCTTTCACGAGGAGCCTTCCTTGATCCCCCTTAACACTGGTTCCTTCCTCTCTGGAGGACCTCCGTTCTGTCCTGGGGATGGAGCTATTGGCACGTGGTCTCCCCTGGGACACTGGGCACTTGCCTCTTGGTTTTTTTGTATGCCCAGTTCTTAGCCCAGTGCCTGGCACAAAAGGCACTTAACTTGGCCAAGGCAGACCTGGGATCACACAGACCTGCAGTCCAAAAAGTCAGATAGAACATTTGGCCTGAAAAAGCCAAACGGATGGAGGAGCGGGGAGGTGGGGAGGTCTCCAGGTCAGTTTCAAATGGCATCCACCACAGTGGGAAAGGAGAGTGAGGCTGAGCACATAGTCGTAAGATCACCTACGCTGGCACTTGCTAAGCCATTTCCCCCAAACTCAGGGTTTCAAGCAATGTGAATAAATATTCTATGAAAAATGCCGATGCTGCGGACACTGGAAAGGCAGCTGTGTGCCAGGGAAGGAGCTAGGGACCTGGGCCAGAGGCCTTGGGTTCAAATACCCTCGCTCTACCATGTGCTACTTTTGTGACCCCATCTGTAAAAGAAGCAGGACAGCCAAGGTAATCAAGAAAATATTCTTTCTGTATTCAAAATGCTCAGGAGTGACCGTCTTTGACACTGAAAAGGTTTCCTTTCTTCTTTGCTCCCAGGAATCCCGATTCCCCACCCTTTGTCTCAGGGGAATTCCATAATCCAGACTCCAAGCCCCAGCCTCCTAATCAGTTTTTGTCAGTATCTTTCAAGCCTGAAGTAGTCCATGGATAAACTGGTTTGGGACTAACTAAAATGAAATGGAACATTTATGATGACTCATTAATGAATACTTTTGCTTCATCGCGAGGCAGTAAAACCAGTCATGGTTCAAATGTCAAATCACTCAAATGCCAACTTTCTAGTGCTGGTTTAAGAGGTTTTAGGAAGAGGAGAGTCCCCAGAAACCATGACTTAGGGATCTAACAACCTTCCACGGCCTTCTTTCACAGCAGACCAAGATTCCAAGTCTGAAGGTAACAATACCTTCAGTGGGTGGATGAAACAGTATCCTCAGACACTAGTTACTGCAGAAGCCCCACCACTAGCTGGCATCATTTTTTTACCCACCTCTTTAATCACTCTTTACACACACATTCCAAAGTGAGACTACTTGGCAGCCTTGTTAGCAGGGGCAAGTGGAGTAGGGTCAATTAAGCACCAGCTCTGTCCATATTTGCATGAGCTGCTTGTGGAAGGGGCCCAGAGTCCCAATCCCACAAGAGCTCCTCTGCTGTCACCCAGCTCCCGGGTCCTGGCAAGGTCAGCCTCTAAGTGCCTGTCTTTGGAAACCAAGCACTTGTGGCTCCCTTGAAACAGTCTAGACCTTTCCTCCACACATCCCCTAAGTGACAAGGGACAGGCGAAGCATGAAGGACAAGAAGGGGGACACTCACCTCCCAGGCTAGGTGTTCGTGGGAGCAGAGAGGAGATCTCTGCCAGCCCTGGCCAAGCGTTGTCTGTTCTGGGAACAAAGAACTCTGGTCTCTAGGGCTACCTCTTCCAAGAGCAATTAAGAGAATTAAAAAACCTGTTTCAAAAGCAAGAAATACACTGAGTTCTTCAAGCACTCAGTTTTGCCTCCTGTTCACCAAAAAGCTAAGCCAGAACTCCTGCGCCGGACTGATCTTCACTCATTTAGTTAAAAAAGCTGAAATAAACAGGATTGCAGTGATTTTCATTTCTGAGAGATCTTCTATCTCAGTCCCAATCTTTTTATGAAATATGCTGTAGGACACCTGTCCCTACGTAGCCATGTATACACATCACAGACAAAAGAACAAAGCTCACAGTATTGAAAATCTGTGAGGAGAAGACAGGACTACAGACCAGAACCTCCCCAGGCAGAGACCACTTTGTATGCATTTCTAAATATGGAGGCGGGGGAAGAAGTTTGCCTAAATATCTTTAAAAAAAATTTTTTTAAGCTGTCAGTAGGTACAGTGAGCCCCACCCCAACACCAGAAAGAAGGCCAAGTCAAGTCACCATTTCAAGGGCCTACTACGTGCCAGGCCCTGTGCCAAGCCTGGAGAAAGTGGGGAAGTCCAAAAGAAAAGCTCCCTCAGGAACTCAGATTATAAAAGAAGACAAGACATCAAGCTCAATGTCCGTACAAGCTATCCATCAAGAGGAGATGGAAAATGAGATAAAGTGAGGAGTGAGGCGAGATTCATCACAAGCTTTGATTCAATGTATAACATGGGGAAGAAAAGCCATTTAGATGAGATGCTAATTGGATTTAGTTGTTATATATGGTCAAAGGGAGACAAAGTCACATATTTAAGTATGAGCACAATTCGCTAACTTTTTTTGTAATTGGGGAGAGGGAGAGACAATTAAGGTCTTCCATGAAAATAAAATCCTCCGTGATTCTGGGCTCTCTCGGGCTTCTCAGGGCCCACAAATGCTCTCAGCATTCCTACCAAAAGGCTAAAGAGAAACACTGATTGCAGCATGGAGAAAGGCTGTTCACTAGGGGTTCTCCTTCAGAACTTTCCTCCTCTTTTTGTCTGCCTTTGGCTCCTTCTGGGCCAAAGACTCTCTTCCCCAGCTCCCTGAAGGCCCCATGTTGTAGCAACCTTCCTGACATCGTGCAGGGCTCTCCAGGGTTGCCAACACTGCCCTCCCATAGGCCAGAAGTGGTTGCTAAGGAGGAGGTTGCTACCCAAGGGCCTGCTGAGACAGCCTCCCCATCCCTGGGGAGTCAGGACCCCAACTCCAGTTTGCTCAAACCTGTTCACCCAAGGGCTCTTAGCTTGGGAAAAGAATGCTCCAAGCCCATCTTTACACCTGCTCCTGGCCCTAGATAAAGCCAAGAGAGGCTCAAGAGTTGGGGAAAACAAGGCATACAACTTACTGCCCAGGTTTGTGTCAGGGAGACAGCTTAAGCAGCTGAGCCAGGAGCATCAGCCAGCTCCTCCCCCTACCTGGTCCAGCCTGCTTCTCCTCCATGTCCCACCACCCTCCACCATGACCCAGGAAGCAATCACCACATCCTCTGGGCTCTCCATCTACCACCCACTCCCTGCCACCATGCTTCCATCTTCCCCGAGTGGGGCCTCCTCCCTTCTCTGTGTGACTACCTCTGCCGGTCTCCTAACTGGTCTCTTCCTCATCATAAGTCTAGGTCATTCCCCTCCTCCCCAATCTTCTAGGTCTCCAAACTGTTCCAGGCTAAAGCACTGACACCGGAATAAGGAGGTGATGGTCTTTACAAGGGTCTCTCTTCCAATGGAATCTCAGATCTGTAACATGGGTCTGGGTCATAGCCCATGCCTATCAGTCAATGCCCTGGCCGGGGCAGTATAAAGACAAAACAGGAAATTAGCTCTGCTTTCAAGAAGCTTCCTGACATCCATGTCCAGAAACAACACAGAAATATCTAAGCAAAAACCAGCCAGACAGGGTGTCCCAAAAGTCTTAGTGCCATTTAAAGCTGCTCCCAAGGCTTGGAGCTGCACTAAGACTTTTGGGACACCTTGAGAACCAAGCAAATAAATAGAAGGTAATGGGGGAAGTGAAAGCACTGGCAGCTGGAGGTACCAGAAAAGGACTACTGTAGAACATGGCTCCTTAGCTAACCTTTGAAGAAAATAGGTATTCTTTTTTTTTAATTAATTTGTTTTCAGTTTTCTACAATCACTTCCATATACCTTAGATATTTTCCCCCTTCCTCCCCTACTTTCCCCCTTCCCTCCCAAAGACTGCATGCAGTCTTATATGGGTTCTACACATACATTCTTGTTAAATACATTTTCTCCTTAGTCATGTTGCATAGAAGAATTAAAATGAATGGAAGAAACCATGAAAACAAAACAAAACATAATACAAAAGAAAGTGGTCTGCTTCATTCTGCGATCCAATTCCATATCTTTCTCTGGATGTGGAAGGCATTTTACCTCAAAAGAGTGCTTTGGGAATGTTTTAGGTCCTTGCATTGCTGTGAAGGGCTAAGTCTACCAGAAAAATTCCCCGCACACTGTGGTTGTTGCTGTGTACAAAGTTCTCCTGGTTCTACTCCTTTCACTCAGCATCAGTTCATATAAGTCCTTCCAGGTCTCTCTGAAGTCTTCCTGGTCATCATTTCTTCTAGCACAGTAGTATTCCATTACGTTCATATACCACAACTTGTTCAGCCATTCCCCACTTGATGAGCATCCCCTTGATTTCCAGTTTTTGGCCAACACAAAGAGAACTGCTATAAATATTTTTGTACATGTGGGGCCCTTTCCCATTTTTATGATCTCTTGGAAATACAATCCTAGAAGTGATATTGCTGGGTCAAAGGGTATGCACATTTTTGTAGCCCTTTGGGCCTAGTTCCAAATTGCTCTCCAGAATGGTTGGATCAGCTCACAGCTCTACCAACAATGAGTTAGTGTTCCAACTCTCCCACATCTTCTCCAACATTTATCATCTTCCTGTTCTGTCATCTTAGCCAATCTGATAGGTGTGATGTGGTACCTCAGAGCTGTTTTGATTTGCATCTCTCTAATTACTAGTGATTTAGAGTATTTTTTCATATGACTACAGATAGCTTTAATTTCTTCCTCTGAAAACTGCCTGTTCATATCCTTTGACCATTTATCAGCTGGGGAATGACTTGTACATTTGACTCAGTTCTCCATATATTTTAGAAATGAGACCTTTATCACAGACACTAGTTGCAAAAATTCTTTCCCAGTTTTCTGCTTCCCTCCTAATCTTGGTTGCATTGGATTTGTTTGTGCAAAACTTTTCAATTTAATGTAACCAAAATTAAATTATCCATTTTGTACTTCATAATGTTCTCTATCTCTTGTTGGTCAAAATTTTCTCCACTCTCCATAAATCTAACAAATACACTATTACTTGCTCCCTAATTTGTTTCTAGTATCAATCTTTATATCTAGATCGCATATCCATTTGGACTTTATCCTTGCGTACGGTGTCAGGCATTAGACTATGCCCAGTTTCCACCACACTGTTATCCAGTTTTCCCAGCAATTTTTGTCGAACAGTGAGTTCTTATCCCAGAAGCTGGGGTCCTTGAGTTTATCAAACAGTAGATTGGTATATTCATTGACTACTGTGTCTTGAGTGTTACCTAACCTATTCCACTGGTCTACCTCTCTATTTCTTAGCCAGAAAATAGAGATTCTTACAACAGATGTGAGGCAGAGGTGTACAGCCCAGGCATCAGGCACGGTAGGGACAAAGGCATGGAGAAAGGAGACGGCATGGCCATGCCTGAGGAGTATCAAGGCAGGTTTGCTTGGACCAGGGAGCATGAAGTGGGGAGGCCAGACACCTACAAGGTCTCCTCACTGCTGCCTGTTGAATGCCTTTTCAAGCCCTTCCGCCCAGGCCCAAAGCTCAGAAGACCAACAAACATCACCTCTCAACTTTCTCTTTCCTTCTCTGCAAATCTCTGCTGAACCGAATCAAAGCTTCTTCATTGATCAAGATGTGCCAAGCCAAATGCCAGGCAGGGAAATGATGGTTCTCAGGGGGCCTTGCCCAGTGGGCAGCTTCTCTGGGTACAGCTGGAAAGGCTGTATGGGGAAGGCAGCCTTTGAAGTAGGGCAACCTGAGCCCTCGCTGTACAAAGCCACTAAGGCCCAATAGAGGGATGAGGGGGAGGAGGTCTTTCTTTCTGCCATGGCATACTGGACCTTGGGCAGCCAGAGAAAACTAGGGTTGGGGCCCTTTATGAAAAACTTGGTGATGGCTCCAAGGAAGCGCAATTTCACTCAGCTCCTGACAGAAGAGTGAAAAGCCTGGGGTCTCATACAGAGACCCTACACATGTCCTAAGAGTTGGTGGGCCATATCAACCAGCACCTGACACTGCCTTCCTCACATACTGATGGGATCCTCGGAGTTCCCAGGGATCTTGTTTTCAGAGCCAGACTCTTGGAACAAAGACCACGGAGCATCTAAGTATCCCTTGCCAGGTCACATTAGAGCATCCGTCCAGGTCCCATGCACATGTGCTGGACATTCCAGCACAGAATGTCCAGCTCCCTCCTCTGACCAGACAAGTCCCCATCTCCAAACTGGAATTTCTCATCCTTCCCACAAAACCAACTCTTCTTCCTGACTTGCCCCCTTTTGTTAAGGGCATACCTTCTCTTCCTCACTCATGTTCAACACCTCACATCATCCTGGATTGGTTCTCCTCCATTTCCACTAAGCACTGCTCTAATCTAGAACCCCACAGCCTTCTCCATCTTCCAGTCAGACTAAGTGTCCCAACACAAAGCTCTAACTATGGCCCTCCTCCCTTCATCACCAGGCTGCTTACTGTCAGACAATGAATTTTTCAGTCAAAGCCAACTCCTGAAGACTGTCTACCACAACCCAAAGGCAAGACCCCACTGATCTGTCTCTGTCCAGGGAGTGTTCATGTGAACAAAAAGACCATTCCTTGAAAATTCCTTGAAAAGATTCTAAGAAATTATGTGGCGTGACCACAGTCAAGGGTCGAATGGGTCAGTACGTGCTTTGCAAAGCTTTAAGGCCATGGAGCTGTTATTGAGATTGTCACAGGGCAAAAAAGCAGTAACACCAGTGCCAAGTTTGGACACCAGCACAAAGTGGGTTCTGCTCTTTGCTCCAAGTCTCCCCCCTCCCTCTAGGGCACCACCGCATGGAGTCATCCACCTTGCCCCTGTTAGAGCTGGCACACTGTATTCATCACACCATGAGCGCTGTCCATTGACATGGTGGTGGGCACCACTAGCCACAGACATGGCTGAGATTTTGTGATCCTAATTCTGATCAGAGCTCAGTGACTGGGCCACACTGGGGCACGTCTGCCTGCAGGACACTGTGCTGGTAGGGGTGGGGGTAGGTCCCAGGGCCTGGCTTCAGTCCTGCCCCTTGCCCCTGGATGTGACAGTAGCAAGTTCCTTCACCTCTCTGGGCTTCCAGGGTCCTCATTTGTAAAATGAAGAGGTGTGCAGTTAGAAGACTGCAAAGATTCTTTCCAGCTCCAAATTCTATGATCCTCCCATTCTGTGATTATCTTTTGACAGACTATGTATCCCAGTTTTGGACAGGACGGTAACCCTATTTGGGGTCTGCACGTACACCGTGGTGGTTGGGCTAGGGAATGGCCATAGAGTTGGTAGAGGATTAGAGGGTCTCACAGAGATGAGAGGAAGGGTCCAGCCAGGCCTCTCTTGGTCACCTCAAGCACACTAGATTCTGTATCACTGGTGTAGAAGCTGGCACTGTGCAAGCACCTGGTATGTGCAACTGGCCCATATCCTTTGCCAACTCAGAATCAGACACTGCCTGCCTTCCATCCTGAGAATGCCCTAATGCTGGGGAGGGGTCTGCTTAAGCCTTGAGACTAGAGGGAGGTCATTAGGATCTGAGCGGAGAGGGCTAAGGTACCAGGACATGATGGAACATCCTGAGCCCAGTTTGGGGAATGAAACGAGTGGCAGTGCCTGTGTCCAGGCTTATTTAGGCCCTGCCTACTTCAACCCTCAGCCTGCTCCAACCATGACTACCCCACAGGGTCCATGCAGCCTCCCCAGAGGAAAGGAGAGCTGACACCAGGAGGAGGATCTGCACAAGTCATTCATTAGAGCCTTTTACTATTTCATTAGGACTTCAAAGAACTTGCCTTCTGGTCCTTGAAATGGGTTTGCTGATCACTGCCTGGGCTCAGGACTCTGAAGGCCCTGGCTGCTCACTCAGCCAGAGAAGAAAGGGCAAGCTTTCTCAAACAATCATTCAAGTCAACAAACATTCATTCAGCACCTACTGTGTGATACAGGCACAGCCCCTGATCTACCCCCTCCCCATAGCTCACATTCAAATGGGAAGGGAGGACCATGGGCTGGGGCAAGGGGCAAAGTCCGGGCATTGAAGGACAGCTGCTCTAGGCCTTCCTCAGTCACCCTGTAGTGAGTACTTACCATGTAAAGGCACAAAAGGGATAAACAGACAAGCTCCAACTGCCTCCCCTTGGAGGGGAGGACAACAAAGCCCTGGAGAAGGAGGAGGAGGAGAAGGAAGAGGAGGAAGGAGAGGAGGGGGAAGAGGAGGAGGGGGAAGAGGAGGAGGGGGAAGGAGGGAAGGAGGGGAAGGGGGGAAGGAGGGAAAGGGAGTAGGAGGGGAGGAAGGAGAGGAGGAAGAAGAGGAGGAGGAAGAAGACAGGAGGAAGGAGAGGAGGAGGAAGATGAGGGGAAAAGGAGAGGGGAGGGGGAAGAGGAGGGGAAGGGGACAATGAGGGAGAGAGGGAGGGGGAGGAAGGGGAGATGAAGAAGGAGAAGGAGGAGGGGGAGGAGACAGTACAGGCATTGGGCCACGTGTATCACCAAGGTCCCTTTCTGCTAGAAATCCCCAAGGTTTCTCCTAAGGCTCAAGTCATCTTATAAACACCAGATGAGCCTAGTGAGGCCTGGGCAGTCACAGGCATCCCTGGCTCCCACTCCAGTCTGCTGCTCACATGTCTGCCTCTACGTCTTGCCACCCCAAGTCTTTGCTAACGGAGCTGAATGGGAAACTTCATTAGCTTTCCTGTGAATGTGAGGGACCCTGATGAGAGAAAGCTGCCACCCTGGAAACACTGACCCAATGGGATGGGCACACACTAAAAGAAGCCTGCAAAGTCCAGGTCCAGTCAGTGCTCCACAAAGGGCTCTCCTTGCTCTGCTCAAAATTAGTCAGCAGAGAGGAGGGGATGAGCCTGGCCACCCCTGTCCTCACAGGATGGAGATCACCAGATTTCCCAAAGCAAGAAAATCCTTTGGACAAGGACTGTTCTGAGTGGATCACTCAAACCCATGGAAGAGAATAGACAAGAATCTGCGAGGCTGGCAGTGGCCTGACGGAGCAGAGGAAACAGACTCAAGTCCCCAGAAACACCGACAGGCAGCCAGCTACGACAGAGGGACTCTATGATGTGCTATGGACGCTGTTGCCTGTCATCAGGCTAGAACAGGGAACAAAGCAGTCGAGGGGGCAACCAGGCAAGGGCAAAAGCCCAAGGTGGAGGCTGACTCAGAGGCAGAGGAAAGGAGAGGATTTGGAAGCAGAAGAGCACCAGGAACAAACCAGCCGGCCTTCTTACAGGGTGAGGGAAGGTCTGGACCCGACCTGAAGAGTCTCTTCTTGCTCTCAGTCCCAAGTAAATGACTCCCCCAGAGAAAAGACTAACTTCTCGCCAACAGCCACTGCCCAGTACTTCCCTCTAAGTCTGGGAGAGTTTGGCAAGTGAGGATTTCATAAGTCTGTGGAACTCCCCAACAGACACAAACCCTTTCATCTTAGAGGACTGTCAGCCAGGATGTAAACAAGGGAGGCCTGAAATCCCAGCCTCCCTGGAACCCTAGCCTTCCTGGATCCTGGCCAACCTGGCTCTGATTGGTACTGATATCGGTCCACCAGTTACCAGCTCGTAAGGACAGATTCCCCCTCCTGCTCCAGCACTTTGGCCCTTCTCCCCAGCACTTCCTGGGGGCTGACCTCTGTGCCAGGTCATAAGCAGACACACTTAGCCAATATTCCGAGGGAGCCCTGCCTCCAGTGATCTTTCTAAGACCTAGTTCCTATTACGCCTCAGTCCCCCCAACCAGGGTCACATCTAGTCCTCAAAATGCAGCTCCCCATTTCCTTGAATTATATTGCTTCAAGGTTTGCAAAGCCCTTTGATAAATATCACTTCATTTAATACTCACAACAACTCCGTAAAGCCATTATTATCCCCATTTTACAGATGAGGAAACTAAGGTTGAAGTACAGTAACTTGCTCAGGATCTGCATTCAAGTCTTCCTTACTCTGAGCATAGCGTGCTACTCACCACACCACCCAGTTGCCCCTCAGGACAAAAAGCAGCTTTCTCAGTGGGCCAGGGCAGGCCTTTCCCCACCTACTTGGAGTGCTCCCACACTGCACCTCACCCAGTGCTCAAGGATCTAGCTCAACTAAGCAGGTGCTGTACTGTCTGGCCCCTTCCCATCTTCCTACACATCTGGAAGCTTTTCCTCCCATTTCTGCTTATCGAAATCTCCCCTACCCAAGAACCAGCTCATGCACCCCCTCCTCGGGATGCACCCCCTCCTCGGGAAACCCCTTTCATCCCAGCAGTCTCCGAACCTCAGCCTCGGCCCTCTGCCTGTACCACCTTCTCCTAGGTGTTTGCCATTTGCATTTATACTGTGGCTACCTGCAGGCTGTCACTATGGTAACCACAGCTCCCGAATCCTCACTGGGTAGTCCCCTATTGCAGTGAAAGAAAGACCATTTAATGAGTTTAGCAAGGTGTCAATGCATTTCATCTGTGGTTCAGAAAATACTTGTTTCATTATTTCCATTTGTGTCTGACTCTCTGTGACCGTCTTTGAGTTTTTCTTGGCAGAGACACTGGAGTAGTTTGCCATTTCTTTCTCCAGAGAAAACTGAGGCAAACAGGGTGAAGTGACTTGCCCAGGGTCACACAGCCAGGAAATGTCTGAGGCCATATTTGATCTTTCCTGTCTTCTGGACCCAGTGCTCTTATCTACAGCACCACCCAGTTGCCCACATCAGAAAAATGATAATCAAATACATTTCCCCTTTTTTTCTATTTAGGAACCCTGTGATTCTTAGCATCCTCACTGACATTTGCCACAACTCTATAATGAAGGAGGAAGAAGAGGAGAAGGGGGTCCATTTGGCAGTTCCATTTCACAGGTAGCCAAAGCCAAAACAACGAATGACTTACTGACTGATCTAGTGGTCCTGAGCTCAGTGGCACTTAGCTGGGCAGTCAATCCATTCTGGCTCAAGAAATGGCCAGGGCTTGTGCTGTGGCCGCAGACTCCTTAAAAATGGAGGCCTGCACAGGTCACATCAGCTGAGGCACAAAGGAGAGAGGCAGCTGCCACCCAGTGTGAGGATAGCACCTTAAAAGCCCTTTCTCATGTTTCCCCTCCCCTCCCCCTACCTGGGACACTGTGGGGTCCTAGGGCCAGAAGTGAGCACCAAGTCTTGTAGTTAAGTGGGCTAAGCTCTGTTTTCTGTGACTGAGGGCATAGCCAAGATACCCTAGAGGTGGCCAGCACAGCCTTCCTTCTAGGATACATGCTGTACCCTCCAACAGAATGGAAAGTCCCGGAAGGCACCAACTATTCTTATTCTTTTGTCTTTGGATACTCCACACCCAGCACATGCCTCACACACAGTAGGTGTTTTAGGAATGCTTCCAGAATGCACTTGCAAAAAGAGATTCCCTACAGATATTAAGGTTCTCCAAATGCCACATCCATGCTGCTGAATGAATGGACCCAAAGCCTAGAACACACAGAGTGTTCTGGGAAAATTCATCACAATGTGGTCTAATGCTAATGACCAATAAGCAAGAAGTGGCCAGGGGACATTCACAAGCAGTGCTTAGAACAATGGTCAATTCTTAACAAGAAAAATGGCTCCTGAGTCACAAGAGGTCATCGTCCACCTAGCAAAGGGGCCAAGATGACAAGATGGAAAAAGAGACAGGCACACTGACACACTTCTGGGGAAGTTGCTCATCCCTTCTGCAAAGCCATGGAATTATGCAAAGAGATGGACTGACTAGGGACCCCAATGGAACTCAGTGTCCATGGCCTCTGACCCAGAGATTCCAGTGTGAGGGAGAGAACCCATGGAGGGAGATGGCAAAAACAAAGGCCCCAGAGTCACTCAAATAGTAAAAGTCACATTTTTTGTAGCAGCAAAGAAAATGCCCATGAATAGGATGGAGTATTGTTACTGCACCAGAAGAAAAGATGAATATGGTGAATATAGAAAAGCACAGATTTATATGAACTGATGCCAGTCGGTCAATAAACATTTCTTAAAGTGCCTACTGTGCGGCAGGAGTAGGCGAATGGCTGAGGATACCAAAAAAGCTCCCAGTCTAATCAGGGAGACAGTATGTAAACAACAAGTGATAGATGGGGTAGATAAAAACAAGATACCACACACAACGACTTCTGAACACTGTCAATTATAAGGAATCACTGGACACCCCTGGTCCCCACCCTTTCCTTTGCAGAAGTGGGGGTCCAGGGGTGCGGAGCACTGCATACAACATCAGACTTTTGGGGATAGGTTGGTTTCACATGACTTTTGTCCTCTCTTTCTCATGTTTTTATTCTTTATTATAAGCGGCAGCTCCCTGGGAGGAGAGACAAGGAGGGAACAGTGGGAAACGTACATTATGCATAAAAGATAACAGTAAGAATTCACTCCAGTAACATCCAAGGTGAAAATGGACTGCAGGTAGACAGGGAGACTTGCTGAATGATGCCAATAAGAAGGGAGCCTCGCATGGGACAGAAAGAAGAAATGGACAGTCATTAATCCCAGCCACCACCAGCCCTCGAGGGGGACAAGTACCTCACCCCACACTCTTGGAAGAATCACACGTACTCCCAAAGACAATGGGAAGACCCAAGGTGGGCTTCAGTGAGACACTGAGCACATAAGAAATGACATTCAAAACAGTCCTTCCTGAGAACAGGAATTAAAAAGGAGAAAAGAAGAAGGGGTGGTCATGAGACCAGCAAGAGACAACATCCTGGCACATACCGAGACAGGAATTGGGTGGTTTTGTCTCATGTTTTCATGGTGCCTTGTACAGGGTAGGCTTGAAGTGAAGATTAAATGAAGACGGCCTCCAAACTTTAAGTGGAGATCTTTTTTAGAGAATTTCTGAGAAAATTGAGTTAAGGATGTAGGCCTAGGAGAGGGGGACAGAGCAGAGTGCTAGGCCTGGAGTCTGCAAGAAAAATGAATGTTAAAAGTTGTCTTCACAATGGAAAAACTAAAATGCTATTTTTAAAAAAAGAATATAAGTCCAAATCCCCATCCTGGATAAGTCACTTCACCGCTTTCTGCCTCAGTTTCTTCAGCTGTAAAATGGGGATAAGAGCTGCCCTAGCACTCAGGGTTGTTTGTAAACTGTAAAGTCTGAGTAACCTCTTGGTGCCCTCTGCTACCCTGACATGAAAAACTGCCAAGGTGCTGACCCACAATGGAAGAGAGTCAGACCTAGTCCTATTCTCCCCAGCTAAACCAAGGGAGCTGCCATCTGCCTCTCTGAAGCCCCTCTCCATAAGCCATGTTTAGCACTTGGCTATCATTGCTGTAGGTGTAGGGCTGGAAGATACTCCTGGGGTCAGATCTGGCAGAAGAGGAAGCTGATGCCCAGTCAGAGGGCGGCAGGCCTTGAACCCAGGCCATCTCCATCCTGAGTCAGCAGCGCTCTGCCTGGGTCTCGCTGCCCACCCAGCCCATGGGCTCCAGGGCAGCCTGGCCCCACTCAGGACTTGTTGTCCTAAGACAGCATCCATCCTGATGGTGCTGACTTGGGGGAGCCTATAGGTTCCTCCAGGCCTGCCCCATCAGCCTAGAGAGGGTCCGCTAGGGTTTGTCCTACAGGATTCCGATCTGTCATTCAACATAACATTCTTGAACGAAGCCCAGCATTCGGCTGTCACTGAAATCATGAACAATCCCACTCCACCCGGAGAAGTCAAAGCCACTGAGACCCAAGAGGGCCAGACACAGGTGTCCCTCCATCCTCCATCAGCACAACGTGCACCCAATAACTACCATCAGTCAGTGCAGTCATACAAGTGAAGAATCCACATAAAAACAAACTCTTAACTTCATGGCAGGGTAGAGTGAGTGCTGGGCTTGGAATTAGAGACCCGAGTTCAACTCCAGCCTCTGACATTCCTCAGGGAGGTAATCTGTGCCTCAGTATCTTCCTCTATAAAATGAGGTAATAATGACCCCCATTCCAGGGCTGCAGTAAGGATCAACATTAGAGAAATGCTAGCCAGAAGCAGTTCAAACCATACAGCCCCCACTTTGCCCCAATCCTCTCAACCACAGAAAGGTGCTGTCAACGGTCTTCATGAAAAGCAGGCACACTACCTAGGCCCCAACTTGGGGGGGGGGGGGGGTGTTATATTCTAATATTTTGATAACAGAAATAATTATCAAATAACTAATTGTTAATATTGGGAGGACACAGGATTTATCCCTTTCTGAAACCTTATTCTCTACTAGGCCACGCCAGCATCTGAAAGACATCGCTGACAGTGAGAATGGATTCACTTTCTCCATCTTGTTCAGAGCCCAACCAGGTGGGGAAGCCCAGTGGACTCTGCTCCAGCTAGGAGGGGATAAATACTTTGATTAGATGGCCCAAGGCTGGGGGTGATGTGCAAGTAAAGGACAAGATCCAAGTCAGGTCCCCTAGCCCCTCATTACTAGTTAACCATTCAAAGTCAGCTGTCACCATCAGGAACACCTATCCTTCTAACTACGTATGAGCACGGAGCTCCATGAGGGGTCTTTCACAGTCACTGACACCTTTTATTAATTATATGCCACCATCATTAATAAAATGATTAATTACCCACAAGTTTCATCTCTCCAGCTTTTTATATATCACATAGCTGTATTTCAGTATCATTTGCTTCCATTATAATCCTATGTATGTGAAAACATGGTTCAACCTGTATGTACAAAAATATTTATAGCAGCTCTTTCTGTGAAGAATTGGAAGCTGAGGGGACTCCCTCCTCGGGGCGGGGCTAATCAAGCTGTGGTGTACGACTGTGATGGCCTGCTACTGTGCCATAAGACATGACATGCAGGATGCTCTCAGAACAAACTGGAAAGAACTCCACGAACTAATGCAAAATGAACTGAGCAGAACCAGAGCACCGTGGCATGATAACGTGGTGGGACTTAGCTATTTATTCCCAGATATACAATGATCCAAGACAATCCCAAAGGACTACTGATGAAAGATACTAGCCACCCTCAGAAAAAGAACTGCTGGAGTCGGAGTGAAGACCCAAGCACACAATTTTTTACTTTCTTCTTTTTCTGCTTTCTTTCATAATATGACGACTATGGAAATTGTTTTGCATGACTGCAAATGTATAACATATTCAATGACCTGCCTCCTCAATAAGGGGTGCTTAAAGGGGGAAAGGAAATTTGGAACTTTAAATTTTAAAAAACTAGAATGAAAAATTTCTCTTTCCTTCTAATTGAGAAAAATTAAATTAAAAAACACACAAACAGATTTTTGAGGAGTCCCATATACTTTACCAGACTATGGAAAAAGTCTGGGACGTACAAAAAGCTCAGACCCCCTGATCTTGAAGCCAGGAGTCTCCCATACTGGGGGAAACTAAGGTAGGTAGCTTGCTTGAATGGGAGAGTTCTGAGCAGCAGTAAGGCCACCAGGGTCAGTAGCAGGATGGGGAGCTCCTCAGCACGGGTCTTCAGGCTGCCTAGGCAAGACAGACTAAGCCTTCAGCAGCCTGAAGCTTCTGGGCCCATGAGCACAGGCATGGGCCCATTCAATAGCAAGATACAGTCTCAAGGACCAAAGTCAAAAGACCCCACCTCTCTGGGGCATTCCTCTGATCTAGCAAGTAAGCTGGCATTGCATTGTTAAGAGCCCTACCCAGGCATGGCACCCCGGGCAGTCAGAGCTCCTGGCCGTCAATCTGGCCTCTGCAATACCCCGGGGGGATGAGGGATCTTGGCCTTGCCCCTAAAGCCTTTCTGGGTCACCATTCCCTCCAGCTCATGGGCAGGCCCTCCACCCATAAAGATTACAATCCCCTTGATATCATGGCAGGCAAGTTCCTGAGTGGCTGCATTCAGAAGTGTTAATGCCCCACCTGGGCTCAAGACTCAGGATAAACCTCTTTAAATCTAGCTTAGCTGTTCCTGGAGTGGAAGACACAGGCCAGCACAGGCGGGCCTCTTGCGAGTGATGAGATCTTTTCAATGAGATCTCTCTAAATGTGCTCCTGCCTTTAAATAAGGAAACAAAATACAAGAATCATTAATACCAAAAGAAGTTACTTATTAAACCTAAATTTCTTTAGCTTCACTAAATAAAAATGAGAGTAGCCTTCAGACCAAAGGGATCCTTGCTGATCTTTCCACACCAATAACAGCAGCATCACGCTAAGCAACCGGACCCCCACCAAGCAACCAGACCCCTGCCCCTGGGGCGGTAGGAGGCAGGCGGAACCCTGCCTTTGGGGCAGTTCTGGGAAGACAAAGAGATGGCATTCTCAGATCTTAGAAGAATGACCTCACCCTGCTCATCCCAAGGGTGGTTTGCAGCAGGGCCTCAGTAACCTCATAGAGGCAATGACAATTCTTGGGACTGGCGGGACTGTCACAAACATCCTGGATTCAAAAGGCACAAAAGCAGGTCAGCCAGTCAGTCAGCAGGCACAGATGGATGGCGAGTAGGCTCACTGACCATGTGCCAGGCGCCATGCTAAGTGCTGGGCACAGAGAGCCAAGCAAGGCAGCGTCTGCCCTCCAGAGGCCCCATTCTGATCCGCCTATGGAGAGTGCAGACCTGTGCAACACACCAGGGCACATGCATGATGCAGAGAGGATCTACAGGTCGTTAACGGGGATCATCCCAAAGGGGAGGCTCTAGCAGAGAAGGATCTGGAACAAATGCTCCAAGAAGGAGCGAGGGATCTCAGAGAAGTCTGGAAGGAAGCTAGGGACATTAGAAGGGGGGACAAGGAGCAAAGTCAGTGAAAACGTACAGGACCAGGGGATGACACATCCTGTGTAAGGAACAGCAGAGGCCAGTTCTTGCTGGAATGGAGAGTGTGGGGAAGGGAAAGTGACTGCATAGGAAGAGGCTGGGACAACGTGGAGGTCACCAATCTGGTCGATGAGGAGGAATGTTGGGAGAGAAGGATTCCAAGTTCTGCTTGCTGGACAGGTTGACTTTGGAATGCTCATGGGACACCCAGTTCAAGATGTGCAGCTCAGGAGAGAGCACAGGGTTGGCTCTGGGAATCATCTGCCTAGAGATAACAGCCAAACCCAGATGTGCTGGGAGGTGGCAGGAGCTAGGGGAGGGAGTGGTTTGAGACCCCAGGTTAGTCACTGGCAGCAGACCAGACACAATTAGACATGGACACACATGGATTCAGAAGGAGAAAGAAGGACATTCCCTGGCTAGGTCCAGGGAACGAGGGGCAATCAGAAGGAAGGATAAATGAGTTAGTCGTAGATACCTGGGAGCTGACAATGAACAAGGCGATTCCGCAACCCTTCAGAGCTCTGATGACCCCCGTGACCAGCAATGGCGCTACGAGAAGGTCTGGAAAGAGGAGGGCAGCTGTCCTTTAGTTCTGTCCGACAGCCTTCTATGGAGAGCACAATGTTGCAAGAAAAGAAGAGAGCCCAAAATAAATGAAGAAAAAGGCTTCCCTAGGCCATGGGCTGATACTGACTTTTAGATAATAAGTATCACTGGAAAAAACGGCAAGAGATGAAGATGGAGGGTCCTGAGAGCAAGAGATCCTGGGAAGATGAGTGGCTCTGGCCAGACTGGGAAGGTGCAAAGACAGCAAGGCTGCCTCGATGGCTGTGCCAGAACCCAGCTGACCTGCAGAGGTTAAAGAATTGGGAGGCCTGCTCATCAATGGGAACAGCACAGTTCCCATGGATGGTGGGGAGGGGAAAGAAAGGAAAACTGGGACTCAAGTAAGCCTGGTCCTGCCCAGGAGATGAGGAGGCTCCAGAGTAGGGGGACACACAGAGAGGATCGGGAAGTAGTGGTCCGAGTCTGGCACTCCTGTAGAACTGGAGCCAAGTGTGAGTGATAGCCTTCTCAGAACTAACCCCAAGCGCTTAGTCAGTGGAAAGAAGCAAAGATGGCAGATCACATGGGTGAAAAAGTTGTAAGGTGGTAATAATCTCAGAGAAGACCTCTCTGCTGAGATTAATCACATGGTATTGGGGTAGGGGGAACAGTAACAGAGAAGGAGGAAAGAGAGACAAAGTAACAGAGAAGGGAAGTGGAGGAGAAGAAGAGAAGCGGAGAGCGAGGGGGAGAGAAAGAGGGAGGGGGAGGGAGAGAGGGGGAGAGACAGAGAGGAGAGGAGTTAGGCGGGAGAGAAAGGAGAGAGGACACACAGATTTGGCAGCCTGTCTGAAACTAGACAGGGCTTTGATGTGTAAGATCTTTTTAAACCCTGTAAAAAAAATCATCTCAAAAACTGGGTGCACCAATTCGATAGAAGCCAGCAGGTCTGCCCATAGGATTGTGCAGCAGACACTTTGCAAAGGGCAGCAGGGAAAGCCAGGAGCAGCGCTTTGTAGGCTCTGCCTTTTCTGTGAAAAAGCTTCCGAGACAAAACCTCTGATAGGCCCCTTTACAGGGTTCCTAGGATTGTTACCATGCAGTAAAGCCACATTCTGGGCTTCCACTATATTTTATGAAAGAAAAATTAATGACCAGCTAAAGCAGAATAACCACTCAATGAAGGAGAGAGTGGTTGCCTTAGTTGTGACCAAATCAAATCTGAGCCCAGTCAACCAGCATTAGGAGGAGCCTACTGTGTGCCAGGCCCTGTGATGGGGGCTTTGGAGACAAGGCAAAATGGAGTCAGTACCTGCTCTCAGGGCACTCCCATGCAAGGGGACAACATATAAACACCAGAGGGAAGGGCACTGACCTTACGAGGGACAGAAAAATTCAGTAAAATATCCTCCTTCCTGTTTGAAGGAAGGAAAAGGTCAGGGCATAGCAAGAGCCCTCACCTTTGTGCAAGCTGATATTAGATGATGCAACCAGAGGCCCAAGCTTCAAAGTATACACTGAAAAAATCATCTAATTCAGGATCAAACTAAACCTAACATGACCCAGATAAGGAGTTGAAGGACTTTTCAATGAAACCCAGAGAGGAGATGGGCCTCAGGAAGGTATCTTGTCCTGGCTTCCGTCATTCAAAATCCAAGGTCTCACTCTGCCACTGAACCACTACCACGTACGCATCCTCAGACCCAGGCACTGCCATCATTTCTACCCTGGCTGCCCTCCTCAGGTCTCTCCATCATGGTCCTCCCTGGAAGTTCAGGAAGTCCTACCTCTGACTGGAAAGGGAGGGCCCCCCAAACCTAATGGCCCTTTCTCCTTGACCTCTCAGCAGCTCTGAATGCTTTCCTTGACCATTTTCTTCTTTCGTCTCGGACTGCTCCTCATCTGATGGATTCCCTCCAGGTCACGCCCCTTCACCATGGTAGTCCCTTGGGCCTCTGTTCTGGATCCTTCGCTCTCCTTTCTCTGTACCACTTCACTTGGTGATCTATTAGCTCCCCTGGACTCAAGCATCATCTCTACGCTGGTAAAGCCTGCCCCAGACTTTCTGCTGACCTCCAAAACTGCATCTCCAATTGCATTTTAGACATCTTAAACTGGATGTCCAGTATATATCTTAAACTCAACACTTCCAAGATAGAATTCTTTCTCCTTTCCCCTAAACACTCCCCCAATCCCCTTTCCTATTACCACAGAGGGTACAAGCTTGTACCCCAGGAGTCATCCTGGCCTCTTCACTATCTCTCACCCTCACACACACCCTGTTGTTGCCAAGGTCTGACCTCACCTCAGCAGTACTACCACCACCTCGGTGGACCCTCAGCACCTCCCACCTGGACTGTGGCAACAGCTGCAAAGGGGAGGGGTCTCTTCCCGCTCCCATCCATCCCCTACTCAGCCACCAAAGTCTGGTCACATCACCACCTACTTAGTAAACTCCTGTGCCTCCATATGACCTCCAGGAACAAATACAAAAGCTGAGTTTGGCATTCAAAGCCTTCTGTAACCTGGTCCCTTCATACCTTTCCAGTCTTCTGACATCTTACTCCCCACTATGTGAGGACTCTTCCATCCAGAGACAATGGCCTCCTGACTCTTGTGCCACCTAAAATCTCATCTTTTACAAAAAGCCTTTCCCAATCCCTAATTCCAGTGCCTTTGTCAGTTCAGCCAGTACAGAGCTTTCTTCCTGTGTTTTTTTTTCATGTTTTCTACCCTCTTGGATTGTAAGCTCCTACAGGTAGGGCTGTCTTCAGACTCTTTTTGTATGCCTAGCACACTGCAGAGAGCCTGGCACATAGCAGGCACTAAACATGTTCACTGATTGAAGCCCATTGTTGAACCCAGTGCCTGTGAACACGTAGGAAGTGTTTAACAAATGCTTGCTAACTGACCAATACCAGTCCAATACCTCAGAGACAAAAGGAGGAAATAGACCCATATCTACCAAAATGTTTAGAGGAGCTCTTTTTATAGGGCAAAGGACTGAAAACAGGGCACCCACAAAGTGAAAAACAGTTGATTATATGAAGAATGTTCATATTACAATCTCACAGCCCACAAGAAAGCGTAAGGCAAGGCATAGTGGCTCCAGCCATCTGTAGGCCTGGGCACTGCTGGGGCATAGGGTGCTGGCCCATAGTAGGCTAAGCAAGGCTGGCACCAAGGCAGGGAGACCCTGTAAGCTAAGGGTGGGGGCCCAAGCTGCCAAAGACCAGGGCAGGTCAAAGCTTCAGTCAATCACTGGCTGGAGGAGGCCAACTCACTCACAGACACCTAGACCCAGAGTGAAGTGAGCTCCAACACACCAGGGCCAAGGCAACCTCCAGAGGCCACCCAGGACTCCAGGACTCCTAGTGGAAAGGTGAGGGTGTCCCGGTGCAGGAATCTGTGCCACGGGCACCGCAGGGGAATAGCTGGGAGGGGGACGTCTTTCTTTAATGAGGAAATGGAAAAAGGGAGGGGGCAGGCAGGGCTGGACTTCAAGGCAGGCTGCTGGAGCAAAAGCTTGCAGGTGGGCGGCAGGACGGTCCCTCCGCGCCAGTCCAGGGCCTGGGGAAGCGCCTTCGCCTGCTTGCCTCAGTTTCCCTGGCTGTCACCCCCGCTCTACAGGCGCAGCCCAAGTAGACAATGACGCTCCGGAAAGGCTGGCTGCTCCCCCGCCCTGCAGGGCGCCCCCCTCGGCTCTGCCCCCCCCGCCCGGCTGCGCCGCACGGCCCCCACCTCGGGGGGAGGGGGACACCCCGGCTGCCCCAGGCCACGCAGCCGCGGGCCCGAGGGGGCACGGAGGCCGAGCCCGCCGAAGGGGCCAGGGGCAGTAATCCTGCGTGACCTGGGGCGGGCCCCGCTCGGCTCCGGCCTCAGCCTCCCCATCGGGGCCCTGGCGGCGCTCCATCTCTCAATGCAGACGGGGAAACTGAGGCCAGGAGGGGCGGAGCCCGGGGGCCCTCCCGGGCGAGCCCCCGCGCCGCCAGGGGGGACAGGGCAGGGCCGGCCCGGGGGAGGCAGCGCAGGCCGAGGCCGCAGGCCCAGCCCGGCGGGCCTCGGGCCTCGCTCCCCCGCCGCGGAGCGAAGCCCGCGTCCCCTGGGACCGGCCGGCCCGACTCGATGGTGCCCGAGCCGCCCCGCCGCCCCACGTGACCGGCCCGGGCCAATGGCGGCCGGCCGCGGGCCATAGAGCGCTGCGGAGCCGAGGCTAGAGCGGCGCCCCCCGCCCCCGAGCGTTCAGCTGGCTCGCTGCTGCCGCCATGTTCCCGGAGGAGGCAGCAACCAGCCGCGGCGCCTCGCTCCCCCTGTCCCCTCTCCTCCTTCTCCATTCCCCCCAGAAAGCAGTCTGAAAGACGCCCGAGCGAAGGCTCCGGTGTCCTCTCTCCTCTGCTTCCCTCACGTTACCTTCTCTGCTCTCTCAGCGCAGGAAGACCCAGCTCATACGGTGGGGGCTGTGTCGAAACAGGAGCGAGCCGCCATCTTGGTAAAGGAGAAGAGGCTCCACCTGACCTCCAAGCCTCTATATGGCCAGCCACCTCGGGAGGGACACGGCGCCTGCGCGGGAGGCGGGAAGCGAGGCGGGGGGGAGAAAGAGGAGAGGCGGAGGCAAACGCGTGGGCTGCGCCTGCGTACTGGGCCATCTAGCTCCCCAGGGAGGGGAGGGGGGAGGGGAAAGAGAAGGGAGGAGTCGGTGGGCGGAGCTGAGGCGCGTGCGTGCGTACGCAGGGCGTGCGTGCGACTGCGCGCTGGAGCCCGCGGCTGGGCTGGGTCAGACTGCCGTCTGGGAGCTCTGCGTGTGGCTCGCCAGGCCGTTCCTTGCCTTGGTCCCGCGCGGTAAGTGAGACTCAGGGCCGCCGGGGCCCGTCCTCGCCGGCTCTCGTCCCTCCCCGCAGGGGCCGCGGCCGGAGGCCGGAGCGGCCTCTCCTGCCCCGTAGTCCGGGAGACGAGGAGGGGCCCTCGGACCAGGGGGGCGGGGTGGGGGAGGGGCGGGCAGGAGCCACTTCCGGCCGCTCCCCTCCCTTTCTTGGTCCCGCAAGGACTATGTGAGTGATTTCCCCCCGCGAGTGGAGAGGGGTCCCGGGGGTCGGCCAAAAGGAGAAGGGGCGGGGGCCTCCGGGAGTCTCTCGGAGGGACGATGCCCCCGCCCCCCGCAGTTAATAGGCGCCCCTCGTGACTCGGTCTCCCTTTTGGGGACCCCCCAATCCATCGCCCTTGTGGACTGCTCCCCTAGAGGGCTCTCGGGCCTGGGGCGGTCCGGGGTCCGGCCGAGACACCGAGGCCGTGGGCCGTTTTACAGACGAGGAAACTGAGGCGGGCGGGGTGGAGTGACTTCAGACAGAGCCAAGGATCCGCCTGGGTGGCCAGGCCAGGAAGGGTGGAGGGGCCGCTGGCGTCCGCAGACGTCGCTGTCTACTTACCCTCTCTAACCCAGACGTAATTCCGAGGTCAAGGAGGGGATTGGAGTCCTGGCCTGCAAGGCATTTCACATCTGCGAGTCTTTAGATCCTTAGAGATGGCCGTGAAGGCCGGGCTGGAGCAAGGCTCGTGGGTCCAACCCTCAGGGCGCCTGCACATTTCACGCTTCATGTAAAAGCGGAGGTCCGACTGGACGGACCCTTGTTCCGGTGCCCCCAGGGCTGTGGCTCTGAGTGAGCAGAAGGATGGTGGAGCTAGTCCTCAGAAGCAGTGGGGGAGGTGGGGTTGACCTGGTCATGAGACCTCCAGGAGAGAATGTCTGGTTAGAAGGGGATACTGCTGGACTAGAACCCAGCTGAGATTCGTACACTGGAGAGTCATCGCGCTCAGGTCACGATTGAATTCATGGGAGCCAAGGAGAGCACGAAACCAGGATGATGAGATGTAGAGCTGGCTCTTGAATTGAATCTTGAAGAAAGCTGTGGGTTTGATGAGGCAGCCTCTGCGGTCATGGAGACCAAAGAAACGTCTAGGGGTCTCCAGGAGTGGAGGGTCATAAGCCTCAAAGGTATCCTGGAGCCTCCAAACCAGGGGAGTTTGTCTTTGGGACTGAAGGAAGCCATCAATGACTTCCTGATTATCCATGGTTAGAGCTGAGCTTTCAGAACATCATTGGCAGCTCTGCAGAGGGTGGATTGGAGAAGGGATAAAAGAACAGGGAGATCAGTGAAGAAGCTGTTTCATTAGTCTAGGCAGCAGGTGAGCTAGAGAGGTGGCCTCCCAAATGAAGCCGGGAACATTTATTAAGTTCCTAGTGTATGTTGCAAACACTGCTGAACACGGAAAAACAGTCCCTGCTCTTGCCCAGCTAAGCTTACTCAGGCTAATGGGTAAGATATCTTGGAGACAGTTAAATGAGGCAGTGAGTGGGAGGGATACAGAGGGAGGATAGAAAGTCTAAGAGAAAAAAATCAGATTACCCCATTGTAATTGACAGTTAATCAGAGAAGAACAGCAGGCTTGCCAGTCACAGTGAAGTCTTGATTGAGGCTGGCTGACAGGTGTGTGGTGGACCCAGTTTGCTTTGTTCCAGGACTATCCCCACCAGCATTGCATGGTCAGAGAGTAGTCTCCAAGTAAATATATTTCAGGAATAATGTAGTGATCAGATTTGGCTAAAATCTGTTGGCTTGGAGGGCAGGAAAGCAAGGGGTCTGAGGCTGTCAGAGAATTAAGATACGGGTCAGGAAGTGAGGCCAGTGGGTAGGGGTAATGGCCTGGCTTAACCAAATGAGGTGGAAAGGGGGCAGCTTTGCAGAGTAAGTAGGAATGCTTGGTTTAGGAGTGGAGGAAGGATGAAAGGACAGGAGTTTGTGTTCAGACAGTTTTCAGAGTTCTGAATACGGGAAGGTAGAATGATTATTGGTGATGGTCAGATCAAAGTTATAACCTCTGTGGTTGTGGCAGAAGTCATGATGAATTTGGAGGTTAAAGGTTCAAAGGGACACCACCACATCTATTGAAGTCCCCAAGTGTAAGGCCAGACAGTGGTTTGAAGAGTACTGTGAACCAGCTAGTGAACTTGGGGATGGGGGAGAAATGACCAGTATTTGAATTTATAAAAATGGATGGGGTGAGCCTCAAAGTAGAATGGAATTCTGAAGGCAGAGACGCAGCCATTAGCTTTCTGGATCAAGCAATGTACCACATCCTTTCTTTTTCTATTTTGCTAAAATTTGTCTTAAGTTCCTTATATTAAAAGGTATCAGACCCATTATCTCCTTATGTTAAGACTGACCAGCCTTAAATGACTTCCAGCCTTTTTTATTTTTGGATTTTAAGAATTTTCATGGACTCTGGGATTGAAGCTGTTATCAAAAGCTTTAGATTATTTCTTACCATAAAAAACAAAATCTTTCTGACTTGTCAGTTGGGGTTTTTTCCCTGTCACCGATCATGTAGAGGAACAATGAAGAAACAGCTACTATTGGAAGGCTTCAAAGAATTGGGTTTTTTATACAAGTGTAGAATACTGAATGTCAGTATCTAGTATTCAGGTTCTGTGTATCCTGAGCCTCTTTGGGATGGGAAGTTAGGGTAGGGATGACTGACCTTTTTAAAGTAGATTTAACACCTGAGTGTCAGAAGGGGCTATATGGATTCCTAGTCACTTCAAGTTTCCAGTCTACTGGGGATGAGTATAGTGGTCCTAAAATGGAGACAACAGTTGGGAGAGGGCGATTCTTACCCCTTCTAGGAATAATAAAAGTAGCTAGCCCTTAAAGAGCAAGGTGCTTTACATAGATCAGCTCATTGTTCTCTCACCAACCCTGTGAGGTAGGAAGTAGGGGCCTTCCAAGACTTGTTACAGAACTTCAGTTCTGTAACACAGAGATGTGGTCCCTCTTGGCTTGTGATTAGCTGTTTGCCCCGGTTCTAATCACCCTAGGCTGTCCTGTAATTGCTGATGTAAGTTCAGCAAACATGAATTAAAGGCCCTATTGTATGCACAACACTGATGTGCAAAGATGAAATCAAGCCAAGCTCTTACATCCAAATGAGATTATAGTCTGTAAAGTAGTTGAAACTTGTACATGAGTAACTATATTAGAGACTGTGATAAATGAAATGGAGATATCCAGAGTGCTATGAACAGTTCGCAGAAGAATCTTTTTCAGCTGGCCTTAAAGCTTGAAGGGAGGGAGGAATTTTGACAGGCAGAGCTGGCATGTAGTGTGGCCAGTGCAGTTTCATGGAGACTCTGTCCTGCCAGACTAACCTTGTGACAGGGCTGCTAGTGTGATCCATTGAGGCATGACTGTACAAGGGTGGAACACACAAATTTAGATTGAAGTTTTTTACAAAATTTCTCATATTTGTGAATAAAACAGATATTAGGTGATGCCGTGTCTGAGATGAAGTGAGAACTGGTTGAATGAGTGGATTTTAGGGTTGTCATCATTAAATCTATAGCCTCTGGGAGGGAGAAGGGTGTATCATGATGAGTCTGTGACCTTGTGCTTTGCAGAATTTTTACTGATAATTTGGATGGCACACTAGTTCCATCTTCAGATGACAGAAAGCTTGACAAACAGCTCTGGTGACATCCCAAAAAAGGATGGAATGAAAGAGATTAAACTCAGTAAGGGAAAATGTAGTACTGCGCACATAATTATGAACAAAGATTTCAGATATCCAGGTTGAGTGGAGTATGGCAAGACGAGTGCTTGTGAAAAGGTCAGACAGGTCTCATTTATGGCAAGCTCTCTCTGGTTCCACAGTGTGATATGACAGCCCAAAAACTCCTGATTCGACCCTCAATGTACCACTAGAGCCATGGTGCCTCTTCTCTGAACACATCTGTGGAACTCTGTACCCCTTCAGCACTACATTCTACAGAAGTCACCAGCAGGCTGGGCTGCAGCCAGAGGAGTCATAAACGTGTTGAGAGGAGTGGCTAACCGGCCATCAGAGGGTCTTTTGGAGGGACTGGGAATGAGAAAACCTCAAGAGGGCAGAAGAATAATAGTCATGGATCAGATGAGATTATGTACCCCCACAGAAAGGTCACTTATTAGCAGGACTCCCAGACCTGGTCTGCTAAGTGGGTCCCCAGGGGCAGCAGTATGAGCAGGATCTCCTGACTGAGGCAGGATCACCATGTGTAAGGAAGGCTTTACAAAGGCTTTCTCCAAGGGCCAGTTGGCTTAGATGCCCCTGAAGCTCCTGCCAGCTTGGAGAGGTGGCACAAAGAGGAGGAGAGAACATGAATTAGGTCACAGTCACTAGTGCTGTGCCTAGAACGAGGAGGATGCAAAGATGGGTGGGTGGGTGGAGATGAAGTTGGAGCCTGATGAGCTGGCAGAGGCTTAAGTGTTACTTGGTGAGCAGCAGGGATGAGAACAGAGCCCGAGGAATCCCCACGGGTAGCACTCCAGAAACTGGAGTGGGAAGGAGACAATGTAGAGATGCCCTTGAATCTGGGTTCTTGAAAGGTGAGGCTTTTCTTTGAGCTTTGTTTAGGGAACAAATGAGCCACGGTTGCGCATGCTCTGGACCACTGGAAGTCAAAATATGAACAAAACTGTCCCCAGGATCCTAGGGTCTCATCAAAGGGAAGTGTACACAAATCAACCACGAAGTACATCAAACTACGATCAGTGAAGAAGAGGAACCAGACTGTGCAAGAGGCTGTCAGGCAAATGGAGATCATAAATCAGATTCCCCCTCCCTCTGTGCTGACAGCACAGCTGTCCCCCAAACACTCCCAACCTCCCACAAGTGACTGGGAGAGTGCCCGAAGGGCAAGGATTCCTCCCCTCCCCTATGCTCAGAAGAGCCACAATGGTGGTCAAAGCCAGATCTCCTTCCTTCCTAAGACCACAGAGAAAGTTGTACTGGGGCTTGAGTGTTTTGAGGCCAACCTCAGAGCAAAAAAAGATGAGAAATCTAAGCATTTTGAACTGGGAGGAGGCAGGCAGTTTAGTTATAAGCTTTTTATTGTTGTTTTCATAAGAAAAACAGTTAAAATGTTGAGTCTAATAAAAAGGAGGAGGATATCAAAATTGAAAGGGCCCTTAGAAGCCATCTAATCCAACACATCTGAGTAAGAATTCTCTATAGTATTTAACGAGTCATTATCCAGTCTTTGCTTGAAGACTTTCATTGGGAAACCCATAACCTGGAGGTAGGCCATGGACCCCTTTGGTGATATAGTAAAGCCTGTGGACTCCTTCTCCAAATGATGTATGGTGGTTTTTGTTTGTTTTTAAATTAAATTTTATTTTTCAAACAAAGATCAGCCTTCTCTCCCTCTGCCCTATCCCTTTAAGAAAACAAGAAAAACAAAACTCCTTTTATAAATAAACATGTATAGTCAAACGAAACAAATTTTCACATTGGCCATGAGTGTGTTTATCTGTCTGTCTCAATCTGTGTATGCCATGAGTCTTATCTTTCTGTCAGGAGGTGGTGACAGGTTTCATCCTGAGTCTTCAGGTGTTGTGAGTTGTATTTGGTTGATCAGGATTCCCAGATTTTCATAGTTTTAATCAGCTGGAACCCACCTTCTTGTTTGGGCCCAAGTTACCCCATCTTAAACACACACACGTATGTTATAAAATGCATGTTCGATCAAATTTCCACATTGACTCTGTTCTAAAAATAGTTTTCTCATTCTCCATTCTGAATCCTTCACCTCTTCGAGGAGTGAATCCTGGTTGGTCATTACCACTTAAAAGAGCACAGTAATATTCCATATCATTTATATTCCATAACTTGTTTAACCATTCCCCAGTTTATGAGCACCCTGTCAGATTCCCATTCTTTGCCACCTCAAAAAGAACTATAAATGTTTTTTGTGGATCCTTAGAAATCTTTAGAATTTGTTTTGCTCTGAAGTAATTCCTCCTGTAATCTACACTCTTCATTCTCCCTGCTCACTTCTCCCCTTTCCCTTCTATTTTTCTCTCCCTCTCTTCACCTGAGGGCGCTGTGCCCATTTTGTTGGCTGAAGCTGCCTCCTCAACTTGGGGTTTACTGGCTAGATTTGTTTCTGAAAGACCAAGCCTTATTTAAATCCAGTTTACTCTTGAGCTCATAGATTAGACAACAACAGGTTCCTGCCCGCCTAGGACCGATAGTAACCATTTCTCTTTTGATCAGCAACCCTGAAGGTCTTATCCTCCTTGTTTGATTTTTTCTGTTTTTGGATTCAAGGGGCCATATCGCTTGACTCACTTCTTAAAGAGACCTCTTTACTGAATGGACCTTACCTCACTCAAAGTGAGAACCTGAACAGACCTTACTCAGCCTGAAAGGGCCAGCATCTCCCATTGCATCCTGGGTCATCTCCAGCTCTCCTGATAAATATCAGGCCACTGAAGCCAGTTGGCTCTGGTGACCTTGCGCAGCCCTTCCTCACTCAAATCCCAGTCATCTGTAAGTCATATCATCATTCCCTGATGGCATGGTCCTCTTCTAGAGCAAAGGATAAACACAACAACAATTTCACTGTTGAGTAAAGCATATGACCGTACCTAGCCCTGTGTGCGTTCTTCCTTTTTTTTGACCAGGTCAGATGAGAGTAAGGTTCACACACTCTCTTCCTCTTTGTTTATACAGATGTCTGCTTGTGCTTCCCAATTCTAACTTTCCCTGACCTTCCCCATCCTACGCCCCTCAGTGTATTCTTCTCTCCCCATCCTTCCCTTCCTCCCCATTCATTTGTCTCTTAAGATCCTGATACAGCAGAACCACTCTGTTGCCTTTTCTGATTGGGCTTCCTTTATGAGTCCTGATGATGATAGAGAAATGGAAGGATGTCACCATTTTCCTGTGTTTGAATGTAAGCAATTAAGCCTCTGGTCCTTTATCATTGTTCATTCGTATTGACATTTTTATTTTTCTCTTTACTCTCCTGTGTTTGAACTTCAAAGTTTTCTCACAGTTCTGGACTGTTCTTCCAGAATGTTTGGAAGATCTCTGTTTTGTTAAAGGTCCATTTTTTCCCTCAGTAGCAGCATAGTTGGGTAAGTTATTTTTGGCTGTGTAAGCCCATATGCTATTCCAGCCTCGCTGTTCCTTTACAGTGGTGGCTTCCAGTTTTCCTGGGGTGGTTTGTTTCAGGAGTTGACAGATTCTTCCTATTTCACTTTGCCCTCTGGGCAGTTGTAAAGATTCTTGAAACAAGATGTTTAGGTCATGGGCTCCAGGAAATCCATTATTATTAAATGTTTTCCCCTCATCAGTTGTTTTCACTATGAAATACCTAACATTTTCTTCTATTTATCAGTCTTTTGACTTTGTTTTAATAGTTCCATATTACCTCATAGAGTCACTGGTTTGTCTTTGGTTGATTCACATTTTCAGGGAGTTTGTTGTTTGGCAAGGTTTTGTCTCTCTTCTGTCATCTGTTGGCTTCCTTTCCAGTTCTTCAGTAGCTCTCGTTTCCAGGTTATTTTTCCTCAAGTACCCTAATTCCATTTATAAAAAACATTTTTAACTCCCTTAAATTGTGGCTTCATTTTTTTCCACGTATTCCGTTGAGTTTGTGCCTGAGCCACGTTTTTTGTCTGAGGCTTTGCTTGTAGATGTTTTGGGGTCATTCTTATCTTCCACACTTGTGTCTGGAGTGGCCCTGCCACCATTAACTCCGAGCTCCCTCTGGTGAGATTCTTGCTTTGTTTGCCCATTCTTTTGACTTCCTGTCAAGACTTTGCAGCACTTCTGGGGGAACTGTCTGGGCTGCCTCTTCATGCTGCTTTTGTAGGATCTCAGGAGCAGGTTCCCATCCAGGGCAGAGTCTGATAGCTGCCCCCTAATCTGAGCTCCTGACCTCGTTTTGGGTCTGAACATGAGAAGGTTCTGCTGCCGGATTTTAGCCTGTCAGCCAGTCGGGAAATTCTGCTGGCTTAGAGCACAACTGTAGGCTTCCCTTTGAACTAGGATTCCTGCCCCAGTGATTCCTCTGCAGACTGAGTTAAGCTTTGGAAGGAAGGCCTTGCTTTGCTCCTGAAATCTGAGCCATACCTGCCCACCCATGTGCTGCAACTGCTGCTCTGGCTTCTGAACTTCCTCCTTTCCTCATCCACAGCCTAGGGCTTTGCCGGTCCTGAATTCCAGGCCCCAGTAGTGGGCCACAAAGGCTTCTGATGTTTGAGGTCTTTTCTTGCCCTCTTCCTCCACGAGGGAGTGATTCACATGGCTGTTTCTGTCCCCAAACTTCCCTCTTTGCTTATTCCTCCACAGTGGCTGGACAAGGTACTTAGTGCAGCCTCTTTGGGATTTCCCATCAGAATTCTACCTGGGGGCATTTTCTAGGTCTGATTGTAGGAGCTCACTTTACTGCTTCAAGTCTAATAAATTTTGCTTCTTCACTTTCCACTACTCATTGCTTATGGTTCTGCCTTCTCTTCCATAGGACAAGGAACTTAAAGGAGTTCTCATGATGAACTAAAATCAGATTGTCACTTATAAAGATTATTTCATCCTAAAATGCCCATCTTCCACCTTTCTGACTGGGAAGGGCCCAAACCTCCATCCTCCGTTCTGCCAGCTCTGCTCCCACCTCAGCCACTTTCTCTCTCCATCTCCTATGGTGACTTCTTTCCAGAATCTTCCTTCCGAGGAAGGCACCAGACTAGCCATCCTTTGTTCTCCATCCTTCTCTTCCCCCGGAGATGTGTGTTATTGTCTTCTCCTGTTAGAATAGAATCTGTTATCTGTGGCATCTGTATCCCCAGCTCTGAGCACAGTGTCTAACAGTTAGTAAGCATTTCACAAATGCTTGCTGACTGAGTGGGAAATGTGATGGTTCTACCTCTTCTCTCTTTGGTCTGTTTATAATACTGCTGCTTAGAATGAATGTCATCAGTTATCACACAAATTGAGATTCCCAAGTGCCTAGATGCTTCTTGAGTAATTGGCATTTGAAAACAAGTTAATTCAATGAATTCTCCCTACTGTGTATCAGTCTCCCCCTTGCTCAGCTGAATCGCTTTGATTGGGAATGAACTAGTTGGCACAAAGGATGAGTGTGGAGGCTGGAAGGAAACCTGGAGAAAGATTTGAGTTCAGAGCTGACCTCAAACACTAGCTGTGTGGCTCTGGGCAAGTCACTTAACCTCTCTTTGCCTTGATTTTTCTCAACTGTAAAATGAAGTTGATAACAGCATGTACCTCACAGGGCTGTTGTGAAATTCAGTAAGATAATGTTTGTGAAAGGGGCTTGGCACAGTCCCTGGCACAAGCGTAGTAGATGCTGTGTAAATATTTTATTTCCTTCCATGCCTGACCCTCTTGAGCAACTTGTCTAAGTCCTCCCATGAATTTGTAACAGGCATCCACCCCAACATGCCAGAGACTTTCCTCACTTTCTCCTTGTTGCCAAGCCACCAGTCAGCTGTCTGGTTGTCTGCCTGTCATCTCTCAGCACATGCCCAGTCTAACTTCTCTTCCCATTGGAAGTTCTGTAGATAGCATCTTTTTATTACTGTCCTTCAAAGCATCTCCAGTCAGATTTTTGCAACCTGTTTGTACTGCCTACGCACCTCTCTGTTGTCCTCTGCTCAAAATGCATTTTTTAATTCTTTGAAGACTCTTGTATGTCATGACAAACACCAGCAACAGAATGTTGGCATTAAAAAGATGGGGCTTTGTTTCCATAGGCAGATTAGAATTGTTAATAAAGTACATTCAATAAACTAGACCGTTTCCAAAAAGGTTACCCAATGTGCTTTCCTCCTTGTAAACTCTGAATTCAATTTGTCCATCCAAATGCATGTCATAATCTGAATAATAAACATTATTTATCTACTTATACTTAGCTTTTGCAAGAGGGCAGTTAGGCTAGGCTCCTGAGTGGTCAGAGACCTCTTCCAAGGCTTGATTCAGCTAGCACAGTGTCATCAGCACATAGAGGCATCTAGAGGACCCCAGCACATGCACAGAGATGCCTTTCAGCTTGGACTCAGCTCGGAACTTCCTCCATTGTTCCTGTGTCTTCCAAGGACTCTTGAGGACTTTGATTTATTGGATGGGAGAGCTTTTTTGTAATAACAAGCTGCGTCTTATTCCAAAGTGATACAGGTGGGATCCATTGTTGCATATCACATAACCAAAACCTGCTTTTCCCTAACCCTACGTAAAGGAGGACTCATGAGGATCTTGTTTAGATGGATGAGAAGGCATGTACATTGATACTGTTTTCTTAGTCACCCCTTTTGTATTATTAATAAGGTTCAGGACTTTTTTCTCAACCCTGCCCTCCCCCCAATCATCAGTTTTTGTCATTGCTCCTGTGAGTCAGTCTATGCTCTTGTAACTGTTCACTATCTTGAAAGCTTTCCAAGTGAACACATACCTCCATTCCCCCATGCACATGGGCAGGAACTGTCTTCAGTTTTGTGTTTTTCCTCCCCAGCACTAAGCACAGCATCTGACCCACAGTGATTGTTCGTTCATAGTCCTTCAGACCCTCTCGCTCGGGCACAGCTCCCCGTGTGCTTGGTCCAGTCCACCTGCTTTTCCCTCTGCTTGTTCTCTTCTTTTTTCTATGGACACATCCAGGACCATGACATGAGGAAGAAAATCAGTTGGGTTTTGTTCAGCTTTGTTGCTCTTTTAACATTTTTCTTCTATTTGGCATTTCCATGTTTGTCCTTCAGTGCGCTTGGGATGACTTTACTTAACTGGCCCCTTGGGGAGCTTTTCTGAAACCTTTTCAAACTCTGCTGCTTCTCTGCCTTATGAGATGGCAGACCATCCTAATCCCTGAGATTTTACAAGTCATTTTATATTCTGAGGGGGCCTCACTGCTAAACAACCCTTAAGCTTGCCACAACTCTGTGCAGTAGGTACTGTTCTTATCTTCATTTTATAGAAGCCTAGGAGAAGATAATTGACTTGCCTAGGGTCACACAGCAGTAAAAGTCTGAGGTAAGATTTGATCCCAGGTCTTCCTGTCTCCAGAAGTGTCTTTATCTGGATCCTGTGCCAGATCCACCCTGTGGATCCCACCCTGCTGCCTACTAAGGAGGTCGACAGACGTTGGACACAGACATTGGTTTATAGGTTGGACGTAGATTTAACAACACCAAAGTGACTAGAAAGGAGAAAAGATTTCATTTTTAGCTGGCATTGTGAATAAACAGGTTCCCCACAAAGTCTCCCTGAGGAGGAGGGAACGAGAGGGGTGAGTGCCAGTGGTAAGATTTATTGTACCTCTTAACTCTTGTGACCTCAAGTGATCAGGTCCAGTAAGAAAGGGGCAGGACCCACAGGCCTAAAAGTAAAGATTTTGACTCGATTCGCTGCCATGTTGCCTGACCTTTTCTTGTTCCCTCCTGGAATCTGGATACCATATGGCCATGGCAGGTGCTTCCTACAGTAACTTACTTCATTGGCTCCCATGGCATTAACTACTGATCTTAAGATGTCTAGTCCAGAGCTGCTCCCTAGACTTCAGTCTCAGCTCCCCAGTTACCTAGGGGGCATTTCCGACTCCCTTTTCTGTGGGCATCTTAAACTCAGCATTTCCAAAACTGAACTCACTCATCTCTCCCTCTTCCACTTCCAGAGTGCCAAATTTCTTCCAAAGGCACCACCATACTTTGTCTCCCAGGCTCAGCATTATCCTGATCTCTTCAATCTCCCTCACCCCATATATCCAGTCAGTTGCCAAATCTTTCTGTTTCTCTCCACCCACATGGCCATTACTTTAGCCGCTGCCCTCATTACCCCTCACCTAAATTACTGCTAGCCTCTTAATTGGCCTCCCTGCCTCAAGTCTCTCACCAACCCACTTCACTTTTGACACTACCATACATGGCATCAGTGGAATTTTTTGTATGCTTAGGTCTGACCATGACATTCCCCTCCTTAGCTCCAGAGGCTTTATGTTGCCTGTAGGATCAAACATAAAGTCCTGTGTGTAGCTTTTAACCGGACCCCACCGTACTTTTGCAGCCTCTTTGTACATTCCTGGCTTCAAAAGGAGCATTCTGTGTCTGGGCAGCTGCCAGGTCCAGCATGTATCCCTCCCAGCCCTCTTGCTTTATAGAACAGTTGTATCCTTGAAGGCACAGCTGAGGCACCAAGAACGTGCGCGCACACACACACACGCGCACACACACACGGAGGGTTAGGGGATAACATAGTGGGGTGGGGTGATAAAAAGGGACAGTGGATCTAGGGAGGCAGCAGCCACAAGCAAAACAGACTTTTAAGGAAGGATAGGATCAAGAAACAGAAGAAAATAGGATGAAAGAAAGTACACAGTAATCATAACTGTGAATGGGATGAACTCATCCAAGAAAGAGAAGTACATAATAGAATGAATTAGAAACCAGAATCCAACAATATGTTGTTTACAAGAAATGCACTTGAAATCGAAAGAGAGTTAAAATGAGAGGCTTGAGCAGAGTCTCTTACGCTTCAGCTGAACTAAAAAAGGCAGGGATAGCAATCATAATCTCAGGCACAGCAAAGGTAAAAGTAGGCATGATTAAGAGAGATAATCAAGGAAACAACATTTTGCTGAAAGACACCATAGACAAAGATTTGTCCATCAGGCTTCTGATAAAGACCTCATTTCTCAAACATGTAAGGAGGTGTGAATCAAGTTTGTAAAAATAAGAGCCGTTCCACAATGGAAAATTGTCAGAAGATACAAACAGGCAACTCTCAGAAGAAGTCAAAGCTATCAATAATCACAAGAAAAAAATTCTCAAAATCACTTATAGTTAGAGAAACGCAAACCACTGTGAGGCACCACCTCAGATTGGCTGACATGATAGAAAAGAAAAAGGACAAATGCTGGAGGGAATTTTTTTTTTTTGTGGTGGCAAAGAATTGGAGATTGAGGGGATGCCTATCACCTGAGGAATGCCTGAGTAAGTTGTATGATTGTGATGGAATACTATTGTGCTGTAAAAAAATGACAAGCAGGATGGTTCTGGAAAAACCTGAGAAGGCCTGCATTAACTGATGCAAAGTGAAGTAGGTAGAGCTGGGGGGACATTGTACTCTAATCAAGACAACAAACCAAGAGAATTCCAAAGAACTCATGATGAAAAATGCTATCTACCTTCAGAGAGAGAACTTGAATCTGAGCAGATTGAAGTGTGAATTTTTTCTCACTTCCATTCATTTAGTATTTATTTATTTTTGCAGCATGACTAACTTGGAAATGTTTTGCCTGATTTCACATGTGTAATTGAGGTATTGCTTGCCTTCTGGGGGGAGGTGGAGGGAGAGAATTTGGAACTCAAAAATTTTTTTGAAGGAATATTAAAAAATAAATAATAAAAAATTTTTGAGAATGCCTGAGAAGTGCTTGATACTTCACTTTTATAGTTCCAGACTAATTTTTGTAGCTCTCTGAGGTAGGTTAGTGAAAATTGTCTCGTTTTCTGAACCTGAGGAAACAGCCTCAAAGAAGTCAGATGAGTGCCCTGGATGGCAGAGCTCTCCTGAGGATCATCTCTAGAGTTCAGAGTTGGTTCTTCTGAGTCCAGAGCCTGTGGTATTTTTGCTGTACTACACTGCCATAATTCAGTCCAGAATCTATATGAAAAGTCATGCCTTAGTAGTCCTTTCTTGTAATCCAAATGGTCATAAATTAAAATTCTTATTACAGATAACTGAACTTCACTGAAGATGTCGAAGGTAAGAGATTATCTTCACATACGTTATGGTTTAAGGGAGAAACGATGTTCAAATTGCTAGTTTTCCCGTTACGCATGTTTTTGTATGTGTTTTAAATATTACTTTATATATTTGCCTAATTGTCACTAAAAGGGGATTTGGGCTACTTTCGTGGATGATTTTTATCTTTGGTTTCTGATGAATTTTATTTCCATACATTCTGGAAGGAGACTTGAGAAAAAATAATTTTTAAAATAAATTCTGTTGCTGCCTTTACTTATAGCTCAGTGTTACTGATTCTCATTGACGTTTGCATCAAAGTGATTAGCCCCTAGTTGTTGCTTTGTGAGCTTTTTCTTGGTCCTGAGCATGTTAATACATTGATACCACATGTGAGATTTTTAAAAACTATGAACCACCAGAAATCTGCAGAGGAGAAAATATTGAATTTTTGTTTCATTTTTCTTTCTATGATAACATGTTTTCTTTAGAAAAATACCTTTTGCAGTTGAATCCAAGAGAATGGGTTGGAGTGGGGAGAGCCTTAAAGCAAGCTATTGCAGTAATCAAGGGGAGGTAATGAGGGTGGTCTCTGTGAGCGGAAAGGAAACTGCCCATCCATGAGGTGCCGTGAAGGGGAAAGGGGGCTTAGCCGTGTGTTGGATGGTGGGGAACGAGGGGGAGGATGTTGCCAAGTTGGGATAACTGGAGAGAAAGTGGTGGCACCTCAGCATGTCATGAGTTAGGAAGAGGACATAGAAGTAAAAAACAAAAGAGGTGGAGAAGCTTGGGGCCTCATGCATTCACAGTAATTGTGGGGAAAGCCCATCTGAATTTGAAATATTTTTTAATTAAGTTGCAGTTTTGTGGTGGATGATGGAAAGAGGATGATGACTTTAATTAGCATATTGGCATTCTTTAGGAGGCTATACAGTCATTTATTCAGGGGCTTTTTGTGCACTTCAGTATGGTTTAATTTAATGTAAAATTTAATTAATTTAAAATAGGCTACTGTGTCTGTAATGTGAACTCAGAAGAAATGAGTTCTGGGTCTTCAGCCAACCAAAAAGACCAGATAATTTCACCAACAGACTATTTTAGGTATCTATTTTGGCCATATTTTTCTTTTCAGACGTCTTCTCCATGTAAACTTTGATCATGGGAACATTGGAGTTTGACTGATGTTTGATTTGTTTTGTTTTTGAGAGGAAGATTCCATTTAGTTTTTTAATTAATTGTGTGTTTATAGCACAGATGGAGAGCAGACCTCTCCCTGAGATTCGAAGGCCCAGGCAGCACCTGGGAGAAGGTCTTCTGCAAGGAACAGAGTTCCTGACTGCCTAAATCTGACTTTACCCCCTGTCTTTGTTCCTCCTTCTATTTCCTACACCACACCTTACAGGTCTTCTGTGGGGCTACGCAGTAGCAATGCTTTAATTACCCTCTAGATTTCTTAGGAAGAAGAAATAGGAGGGCTTATGACCATGTAACCCAGGCTTGTTCAGAAGAACTTCTTCATTCCTGGGAGCCAAGGAAGTTCGATTGGGTGAACTTTGACCCAGAGCTGCTGTGGCCAGCTCAAGAAATCACCCTCTGAAGTTGGTTCTTATAGGCGGTTTAAGTAAAGGCACAAGTGGCACGTTTCACACACTGAATAGGGAAACAAACAGAGTGGGAATTGTAGGGGTAGATTCTAATTCGATATAAGGGGAAAACGAGAGCAGCTGGGATTTTCTGGAAGTAGACTGGGCTTCCTGCCTAATCACTTGAGTTTTTCTCTAGCAGAGCCTGGATGTCATTTGTGATGAACAGAGCTGGGTTTGATTCCTCCCAGGACACTGAGTAGCCGTGTAACTAGTGAGTCCTGTCACTTCCCTAGCTTAGGTTCCATCTCTGAGACTGCAGAAGTTACTCAGTGTTGTGAGGTTGGAGAAGATCTGAATTAGAGCTGGAAGGACCTTGGGCCCTCATCAAGGCCAGTCCCCTCTTGTTAAAGACGAAGCTGGAGCGCAGTGCTGTCCCAAGGGCACCCTGCTGGTGACAGTCAGGAGGTTCTCTCAAGCCAGCACTCCCTTGCCCTGGGCACTAACAGCCGAAGTCTTGTGAGGAACAGGATTTGAAATCGTGCCTGTGTTTCTGTTCACTAAAGACATCATTATAAAAACTGTTCTCAGAATAACATTCATGTACATCTATGCATGTGTGACTTAATTAGCATATTAATTAGATGTATTATTATATATCATGTAACATGTGACCTGTGTGTGTTACATAGACTATTAGTGTATATACACTAAATGATATTAGAGAGTGGCCCTCATTATCCATATACCCTTGACCACTCCAAGGTTTTTCCCAGCTTGTTTCTTGTTCTAACTTTGATAGTTTGTTTACACAAATGGTTTTTTAAATGATAACAGTTTAAAAAAGAAATGAAAATAATTAAAGTACGTTTGATAATTTTGTACTTTGTTACAGTTTTGTTGTCTTGATTCATTAATTGAAAGAAATGTTACTAATAACACTTTGGATTTTGTTTCAGCAACAGCCCGCTCAGTTTACAAATCCTGAAACTCCTGGCTATGTTGGATTTGCGAATCTTCCCAATCAAGTGCACCGAAAATCTGTAAAAAAAGGTTTTGAGTTCACACTCATGGTGGTTGGTAAGAAATCAGTTTGTGGCCTCTTGTGTCCTAAAATTTAGTGAAATGAGTTTGGAGTTATCAGCCTGAATCTCTCTCTTGCAGAATTGTAGTATCAGAAATGGAAATCCTATCTTGAGAAGAAAGAAAACTATTAACATGTTAGCTCCTGGTTTTGTTTTGTCTTATGAGAGGGGCAGAAGGAGGGGGAGACTAACCATAGTGTGATAGGCATTCTGTTTTAAGTTAAGCAGCTGTGGTCAGTTAGACTTCAGCAGGAGTTTTGTGTGCAACAATCAAGCATGCAAGTAGGTAGACCTGTTGTCTCATCCACTGTTGAGCTGATATTACTGCCGACCTAGAATCCCATTCTAATTTTCTCTGCGCTCTCCTCCCTCAAGAATTCTAAGTAATGGTCTAATATTGATGGGAAAATTTTTGGACCATGTCGATAATGAGTAATCATAGTAAGGTAAAAGGATTGCTTCCTCAATAGAAGGGATTTTTATTACATTTATCCTGAGTAATGATCTCAATCCAGATTCAGCATCCCTGGTGCAGGAGGCAAAACCACACACATCTTTGCCGTTTTAGTAGAGTGAGTTAATAATAGCCATAGGAAACCTGGAGGCAAGTGACTGGAATCAGGCAAGATCCGCCCTGTGGCCTCTCAGATGGTCACCTCTCTGTGACCCTGAACAGGACATTTCCCTCAATCCCTTGAGATCGTCAGTAACACCTGCAGAAGCTTTTGGACTTTTCCGAAGCATGATGCTCTAAGCAGAACGCTTTGTGAGCCTTCAGGCACCAGACAGATGGCAGATCTTGTTCATGACACTGGAAAAATAGGTGCAGAATCACAACCCATGGACTAAACCAGAACCAGTCACCCTGATGACACCACGGTCAGGTAAAAGAAAGAGGCACATCAGATCCAAGGGAGAAAGTAGGCACAGAAAACTTGAGCAAAAGAATGCTAACAAACCATCGGGGCCCAGAGATTCTTTAGGTCAAGTAGGTTGTCAGCTGGAGGCCTAATAAAAACAGCTTTGATCGATGTGGAACGAAAGATTCAGAAAGACAAGGAAAGAACAGGTGGAAGAAATGAACTTTTTTTTTTTTTTGCCTTGTTCTTTACAGGATATTAGGGAGATTATCACTGCACTTTAGTGGTCCTTAGGTCCTAAGTCAAATAGTGGTAAATGTCTTAGGCTCCAGACCAAATGATCTGTACACCCTAGGTGTGACGGTCACTGTTAGCATCTACGGGTGTTCTCAGTCAACTTGAGGGTGAAATTATGAAAATACATGTTACTGAATCATCCTGCGGTAGAATTGGCCTGTTGCTAAAAAGACCCTGTAAAGAATTAAGCTTTAACTCTGCCCTGAAGTGGCTGGGAACTGCTTTCTCTAATCTGTAATTAATGAAGAAGACTTTGTATTCCATCTCTGGAGGTTATGGTCATAAGATGGGTTTCCCTGCTTTGTCCTGACCATAGGGGCCTACAGGCTGTAGCAGAAATCTTTGGGACGGAAGATATCTCTTTCAATGAGCTCAGTCAGCGTTCTGTCCTTGGGTGGGAGGACAGGAGCATGAACCCCTCCTGGCCAGCTGCAGGGAAGAGAAAGAAGTACCAGGAGAAGAACACGCAGAGAACGGAAGGTGGCATCCTGTGCTGCTGTGACAATCTCTGTAAACCTTGTTTTCTTCTGTTGCCCAGTACTCCTTTTTAGGAAGCTGCTTAAACTTAATTTGCCCCAGGATTAGATCCGGGTGAGCTAAAAAGTTCCAAGTTTATCCTCATTCTGAGACTCTGAAGGGAGTCACAAAGGCCTCAGATGGGGCCATCTGAGTTGGTAGTGGCAGCAGTCTGGTAGGTGGGAGAGAGCGCTGCTGTGGGTGTCAGGAACAGGGCTGGAATCCTGCCCATGCCCTGTGAGATGTTGGGGAATTGGCTTTGTGTCCTGACCTTTGAACTGTGGTTTGAAACCCTAGAGAATGTTAGGAGAAGACAAGAGGAACATGACTAGTCACACTAGCCCAGTGGAGGTCTTATTGTCATTCAGGACATAATGATTCCCTGGTGCCTCCCCAGGATCAAATAGAGCCAACTCTTGGGTTTGGCATTTAAGCCAAGTATGGCTGTTTCTGTGTCAGGATTCTGTACCTCTTGGCACTACTCTGGCTTTCTCCTGAGTATACCCCAGCCCTTCAGGCACCCCTCTACTGCTTCCCACTCCTTTTCTTGGCCTGCTCCCAACCCCTAGGGCCAGGAGAAGACAGCATATTTTTTGTATGGCTACTTCCTCATCTTTACTCAGTTTTTCTTTCTTTCAAATTGACCCCATCTACTTGTCATCTTCTGTCCTGTTTCTGTTGCTGTCCAGAAAATTCTCACTCTGCCCTGTGCCTACCATAGCTGACGTTTTGTCTCCGCATCCCTACAGTGCCACTTCCCCAGAGATTTCACGCTTCACCTTATGAAGTTCTCCCACCTGGGTCTCATTTCAGTCTCCTGTCTCCCGTCGTCTTCATCCCAGCCCCAGAGGATGATCAGACCTGCCACTCCACTGCCTTCTGTCTCATAGCCGTTGTCCTCTCAAGATGCTGAGCTCCTAACTCGTGCCTGATTCTTCTGGTTCCTGGCCCTTAGTCCTCCCTCATCCTTCTCTGTCTTCAGTCTTGACCCTTTGGGTGCAAACCCATTGCTCCATGCCTTTAGCTCTGGCCTGTTGCTTGCTCAGTCATTCCCAGCCCTCCTTGATCATAAAAAGGCCTCTTCATCTGCACTGCTGGGCCTCCAACCATCCTCTCCATTTTAATCTTGTCCTTGCCCTGCTTTGTCCTCTGCCTCTGCTTCCTCAGTCTCCATTTCTTAATTCTCTTTGGTCTGACTTCTCCAAGACCTCCAGTGGCCTCTTCTAAACTGGAGAAGGGCCACCCCCTCTTAAAACTTGTCACCTTTTTCTGTCCTGGCTCTTCTCTCTTAGTGATGACCATTTCTCCATCTCTGCATTCATGGCCCCTCAGCACACCCATGCGTGCACACTTGTGTGCTCCTCCTCATGAGTTCCAAAGCCCTTTCCTCAGTCTCTTCTCATAGGTATTCTCTCCCATAACAGTGGGTAGAACCCTGGCTCACATCCCACTTCTGACACAAACTGCTGAGTTCTCATTTCCTCCAGCAGCTCTACCAAACTCTTGTTGCACATTAGAATACTATTGGCATCATTAAAGGCTTCCTGAAGATCACAGCTGAAGATATCAGTGTATGGTCTGTTTTGGAAATAAGCAAAGACTGACATTTCGTGTACATGTTAAGAGATGGCCGTGTCTTGTGTATGAAATCCTGAGTGTTCTGTGCTTGTTTTCTAGGGGAATCAGGATTGGGAAAATCCACTCTCATCAATAGCCTGTTCCTGACTGACTTGTACCCAGAACGGGTCATTCCTGGGGCAGCAGGTAACAAAAGTTCCTCCATTGTCTTAGGTGTGGGTCTGTGTGAGCGAGGGTGTTAAAAATTAGGACTTGATGAATAGTCCATGACTGCACCCTTCTCTCCTTCTGGCAGTCAGAGCTCAGGGGCCAGCTGCTGGCAGTGTCCTGACTGTGCAGACCAAGAACAGGTGCCTCAGCAAGTTGCTGGCTCCACCCAGAGGGAGCGCCTTAATATTTTCAAACTATTTCCTAGTCTTTCTTGCCTGATAGACTGCCTCTTCATCACCTCAAAAGGTTTTTGGGGTGTGTAATTAGAGGGCTGAACTCAAGCCCTGGTGCTGCCACAGGTAGGTGGCTGGTGGTGCTGTGGATAGATCCTGAGCCTGGAGTCAGAAAAGCTGGAGTTCAAATCCAGCCTCGGACACTGACTGGCTGTGTGACCCTGGACAAGTCACTTAACTACGTCTGCTTCAGTTTCTTCATCAGTAAAATGGGTAAAAAAGAAACACCGACCTCACAGAATTGTGAGAGTTAAGTGAGGCGATATCTGTAAGGTGCTCAGCACAGGGCCTGGCCCATCACAACCGCCTCGTTCAGGTCACCCTCTTCTGGGCCTCTGGTTATGAGGCAGACCTCTCAGCTCTCCAGCTCGTTCTCTCTGTTGGACAGTGCTCTAAAAGTTAAACTCTCATGCTGTTGGTAGAACTTCGGGTTTTTTTTACCTTTACAAACAGCAGATCATACCTGATTCTTACTTGTCCCTTCACAAACTCAAGAACCATTTCTTCCTTCTGTACCCTTCCTGCTGCCTACCCAGTCCCCCTGCACTCTCAGCGGGTAGGAACACCAATCATTTAATCCTCCTCCTGAAATGTATTCTTTTCTAGAAAAGATCGAAAGGACCGTGCAGATTGAGGCATCCACAGTCGAGATTGAGGAGAGAGGGGTTAAACTCAGGCTTACTGTTGTTGACACACCAGGCTACGGGGATGCAATTAACTGCCGTGACTGGTATGTGACTGCCTACCACATGTGGGACTGGGCTGCTTGAGCCAGATTCCCCCACCATCCTCATTCACAGGATCCACAGGACAGTCTGATGCCCAGTGATTGAAAATAAAAATCGAAATTACTTGTATTCATTGTCATTAATGAGCAAGTAGCTGCACAAAATGCCCATGTAACGATTATTTAAGAAGTTAAAAGATTTTAACTCTGAAGCTCAACGAATATTAAGTAAACAGAAATGTTTGTTTGAAGTGGTCTCACAACATTTACCATCCTTTTTCTCGGAGAATGTAATAAGCCAGGAGCCTCCTGGAGACACAGGTGTGCCCAACAACTGTTCACGGCACCAAGGGTGGGCTGCATTGAGCTTCTTGGAGACTGTTTCTCTTTGCTGAAGCATTCCCGTTATATATAAAAAGACTCTTAATGGACAAGTGCCCTCCCTTTCCTTTGTCACTGTACTGGGGCTTTCTGAGAATCCTGGTTCCCCGAAGCCTTCCCTTCTCCCCAGGCATCATTCCCTAGTCTCCCAACAAAAACCCTATTCTCTGTCTAGCCACAATCCAAAAGCATATCTTAATCTATAACCTACTGAAATGTTGAAAAGGGAAAGAAGGTATAAAGCAAACAGCTCAGAGTTGTGGCTGCTACATTGAATTAAATAGATTTTTACAGGTTTTCTGGGAAAGTTGGCCATCATTTGTAGCATTTTCTGAAGTGCCCCACAGCGCGTTTGGGAAGGGGAAGGTCTGTGGGGGACAGGCCCTTTTCTGGGGAGTGCAGTTTGTAAAGTCCTGTGTTGTTCTTAGCTTCAAGACAATCATCTCCTACATAGATGAGCAGTTTGAACGGTATCTGCATGATGAAAGTGGCTTGAACCGAAGGCACATCATAGATAACCGTGTGCATTGCTGCTTCTACTTTATCTCACCTTTTGGACATGGGTAGGCGCCTCTTGCTCTTTAAGTCTCTGTGTTGTGTGGTGCTTTTAGATTTGGAAAGACTTCCTGTATGTGGCTTCTTTCCTGAGAATTGCAGTAATTTGAAAACCCTTGGGCTGAGATTCTTTAAAATAACTGCTACGACCCTTCCGCTTTTTTCAGACTTAAACCTTTAGATGTAGAGTTTATGAAAGCTATACACAATAAAGTGAATATTGTGCCCGTGATCGCCAAAGCTGATACTCTGACCCTGAAGGAACGGGAACGACTAAAGAAAAGGGTGAGTCTGCATTTGCTTGACTGCTTAGTTTTTCACTGTCAGTCAAGGCCCAATCAAAAATATGTTACGCTTTGTTGTCCTCACAGCCAGACTTTGGGTGTACAGGGGCTGGCTGCCATTTATAGAAAAAGACATTTCATGCTTTTACCAGGCTGCCCAACAAAAGACACGGGCCACGAGAATATTGGCAAGACAGCTTAAGAATATTCAGAGACGTGATGAACACCAAGGCCTTTGGTGCATGAGATCCAAGAAATCTAAGGCACGGAGAGCATGTGGGCTCCTCCTGGGCTTTTCCTCTCCTTCAGCAGAATTGTGTGCACACTGGAAAGAGGAGAAGCGGGGAACCTGAGAGTATATGGGAAGCCAGGAGCAGGGAAAAAGTGGGGCATGAGCAGGAATGATGAAATGATGACGGGATGGTTAAAATGCAGGAGAAAGTGTTGGAGCAGCCCAGAGAGGGGAGTAGATACTGCCTCGCTTTTCAAAACCAGGGAGAAGTAGAATCTGGAAAGTCACCAATTAAGCTTAACTTTTGGCCTTGGCAAATTTCTAGAATCATTTGAACAGATGGTTTTGATCACTGGGATCGCTTGATGGATCCTGGTGGCCTCCTCTTCCCTTTCTATACCAGGTGAAACTGATGTTCCTTCTTTTGATTGTGTCACAGACTGAGGCATGTGGGGAAATGACCCGGGCATAGTATTTTCATGATTCCAGCCAGACCCCTGTAGCGACTGGAGCCCAAGGGGTGTTGGGGTGCCTTGTCTTTGAGCAAGTGTGCTCCATGGAAATGTAAACAGCATGTTCCTCACCTTTGAAGGTAACCCGAGTTCAGATCCTGCCTCAGACATGAAGTTGCTGTGGAACACTGGGCAAATTAGTTCATCTCCCTCAGCCTCATTTTCCTTTTCTGTAAAGTGGAATAGTGATAGCATTTACCTCTCAGAGTTGTTGCGGGTGGTATATGTAAAGACGCCTAAGCATTGTTAACTGACAGCTGTACTCAAAGAGAAACAGATCGTGGTGACTTAAAAAGCCACAAAGGAACTTGATGTGTGTTGTACTTGATTTGTTTTGTAGAGTATTTCCCAATTACACTTTAATCTGATGGGGCATTTCTCTTGGCGGGGGAGTTTGACATCTGGACAATAAACTCCTGTTCATACAGCATTTAAAAGCCCTGTTAGGTCACTAGTAGAAATCGTCTTATTTTACAGGTGAGGAAGTAGACTCTGAAAGATGGTGGTGTGCCCATGACTCCTACGTCTGGTGGCATTTGCATCCTTGTCTTTCCTGACACTGCCTCTACCCTGGTACAGGCCCTTCTCACCTCATGCCTGAATCGTTGCATTTTTGTGACCTCTTGGGGATACAGTCCTAGAAGCAATATTGCTGGGTCAGAGGGTATGAACATTTTTGTAGCCCTTTGGGCAGAGTTCCAAATTGCTCTCCAGAATGGTTGGATCAGCCCATAGCTCCACCAGCAATGAATCAGCGTTCCAGCTCTCCCACATCCTCTCCAACGTTTATCATCTTCCTGTTTTGTCACGTTAGCCAATCTGATAAGTGTGATGTGGTTCCTCAGAGTTGTTTTGATTTGCGTCTCTCTAATGAATAGTGATGTACAGCATTTTTTCATATGACTACAGGTAGCTTAAATTTCTTCCTCTGAAAACTGCCTGTTCATAATCCTTTGACTACAGTGATTTTCTTAAAGCACAAATGTGACCCTCGAACTTGCTTGCTCTCCCTCTCTCAATCTCTCTTTCTCCTCACGCTCACACACACATCTATCCAATGAATTCCATTAGCTCCCTGTTACTTCCAAGATCAAATACAAAATCCTTGCTTGGCATTGAAGGTCCCTCATAACCCAACCCCCCTTCCCTTTCCAGTCTTCTGATACCATGTACACTTCCATCCAGAGGCTGCTGCGCAAACAAGACCCTCCCTCTTAGCTCTGGCTGCCTCTGAGGCCTAGAACAATCTCCCTCTGCTCTGACCACTGACCTCCCTGGCCTCCTTTAAGTCAAAACTAGCATCCCACCTTCTGCAGGAAGCCTTCTCCAAGCTCTCTGAAGCATGGGGTCTTCCCTTGTGTCATTACTTCTTTCTTACTCTCTTTAGAGCTTACTAGTATTTACTTGTTTTCGTGTAGTCTCAGGCATTCAGCTGGAAGCTCTTTGAGGGCAGGCACAGTCTTTGCCCTTCTTTACATCTCTAGCCTTAGTACAGTGCCTAACACCTCGTAAATGTGTAATCTGTTTATTGATTAATTGAATCCAAGCCTCCTGATTCTTAGAGTCAGCACTATATCTATTACACTGTGTTGCCTCTTTGAGAACAAAGTAAAATTAAATAGGGATAATTAAATTCCTGTCTTAAAGTCAAAATCAGTTATGGAAATACCAGATGACAGGTGAGACTAGGCTTGACCATTCATGCATACTCGAGTTAACTGTAAATTCAGTACAGTAAACCCTGGCTGTTCTGAAGTTTCACCACTAAAAATATCAGATTTCTCGTGTACTTGAAGCCTTGCCAGCCTGTGATATGGTGTGTTTGGTGAAGAGGCTCAGACCACATCAAAGGAAGAAACACTATATGATCTTGGGCTGGGCCCCCTATAGAGCACAAAAGTCAGGAGACAGCCTAGAAGGGCCTCTGTCTTGAAAGGGTTGAGAAAGGGCAGAACTGGGCTTGTCAGGCCCCAAGTCCTCAAGACAGAGTGGTCAGAAAATGGTTTTTTAATTAATTTTTTAAATTAATTGATTAATTTGTTTTCGGTTTTCTACAATCACTTCCGTAAATCTTAGATTTTTCTCCCTCCCCAAGACACAATGCAATCTTATATGGGTTCTACACATACATTCTTATTAAACACATGTTCACATTAGTCATGTTGCATGGAATAATTAAAATGAATGGGAGAAACCATGAGAAAAACCAAAACAAAACACAAGAGAAAGTATTCTGCTTCATTTTTCAATCCATTTCCATAGTTCTTTCCCTGGATTTGGAAGGCATTTTGCCTCGAGAGTCCATTGGGAATTTTTTAAGCCCTTGCATTGCAATGAAGTACTAAGTCTACCAGAAAAATTCCCCGCACACTGTGGTTGTTGCTGTGTACAAAGTTCTCCTGGTTCTGCTCCTTTCACTCAGCATCAGTTCATATAAGTCCTTCCAGGTCTCTCTGAAGTCTTCCTTGTTCGTCATTTCTTATAGCACAGTAGTATTCCATTACATTCATATACCACAACTTGTTCAGCCATTTCCCAACTGATGGGCATCCCCTTGATTTCCACTTTTTGGCCACCACAAAGAGAGCTGCTACAAATATTTTTGTACATGTGGGACCCTTTCCCATTTTTATGATCTCTTTGGGATACAGCTCTAAAAGCGATATTGCTGGATCAAAGGGTATGCACATTTTTGTAGTTTTAAGTAAGTGTTTTAAACGAAGTTCCACCTTCTCTCCCTTTCCCCTAAGATAGGCATATAGACATATTTGGTACTTCACATGTGCCATACACTGTTAGGCTGGGATACTGAGGCAGTTATTGTTCTCCAGGAGTTTACCATGTAATTGGAAGAGACCTCCCCTTAAGCAGGAGTGGCCCCCTGGCTAGAGCTTCAGAGAAAGACAAGGCTTATGACAGGTGCACACAGGACTGCGTCCCAGGGGTGTTTGACTCTCCACTCTTCACTTCTTGGTGCTAGTCCCACAAAATTCCCCTTCTCTTACTTTCCTATTTCTGTTCTTGAAACCATCTGCCTTGGGAGAAGGCGGGGGGCGGGGAATGGTCAGACCTGTGCCTTGGAGAAATTCTTTGAGTAGCTGTGTGCGAATAAGACTGGAAGCAGGAAAACTTACTAGGAAACTATTCAGATTTTTCTGGTGAGAAATCATGAAGGTCTAAGCTAAGGCTATTGCTATGTGAATGAAAAGAAGGGGAAGTCAAATCTTCTAGACTCAGCAGCTGACCATATGGAGTGTGACCATGTGTGACCCTCTGAGATCCAGCTAGTGAGCTCCAAGGAAGGGTGAAAATGAGTGGGTTTGGGGAAATGGAGCAGAGTTCTTTGTACATGTGGAGTTCAGGATGCTGGTGGAACATAGAGGGACAGATGGCCTGTACGCAGGTGGTGATTTGGTGAAGGAGCCAAGGGCCATGAGAAAGGAAAGAAATCCAGGACAATGGTCAGATGAAAGCTTTTTACACTTGGGGCAGACTTATTGATATCTGGGGCCATGAGGAAGAAGATAATGAAGATGAGGGCAGGTTTGATGGATACAGCAAGCTCTGGAAGCAGGCCAGGGCTGGGGGAGATTGAGGGTAAAGGAGGGGCTGGCCTTAGGAAGAAAGGCCCCCCCTTGTGCCCAAGTGTAGTGATGGCTAGAAATGTGGAGCCATTTGGAGGTGTGGCTGGTGGAGAAGAGGAGGTTCATCACAGACAGATCCACTGTTCTTTGAAGTGGCCCCTGAATGACTATTTTGGAACAGCTACTGGTCCATCCCAGTATTCTCCCCTGGCTGCCCCAGTGATCTCCTGAAACGCACCCTCACTGTGCGTCTGCTACTCAGAGAGAAGCTCCTGTTAGCAGCTAAAGCCTTCTCAGGCTACCCTTCCTGCCTCCCTTGGCAGTCTTCTTAAGAAGCAGACAGCCTGGTTGATTAATGGAGAGGTTTTCTGCACCAGTCAAATTCAAGGTCTGTGTGCCCCTCCCCCAATTGCCCATGCTCTCCTCATTCTTCAGGTTCTGGATGAAATTGAAGAGCACGGCATTAAGATTTATCATCTGCCTGATGCAGAGTCAGATGAGGATGAGGATTTTAAGGAACAGACTAGACTTCTGAAGGTAAGAGTCGGCTGACACGGATCCTGGTGTTTGTAGCAAATTGAGAATAATCAGCAGTTACATTGGAGGACACGGAGCTGTCGGGCATTGCCCAAATCACTTCATGGTTGTAGACAGTTGTGAGCCTTTTTTTGTTTGTTGTGAAGGTTTTTTCTTTGTAATTTGTAAGGTAATTTTTCTTGTTTTTTTCACAGGCTAGTATTCCATTTTCAGTAGTAGGATCCAACCAGTTGATTGAAGCCAAAGGCAAAAAGGTTAGAGGTCGTCTCTACCCTTGGGGAGTTGTGGAAGTGGAGAATCCGGAACATAACGACTTTTTAAAACTGAGAACGATGCTGATGTAAGCCATCCCGCGGATTGTTTTGCTGCTGCCTGACAGGACGTGTCATGTTGTAATGGCTTTTTGAGGAGTCAGACCCTTTTCAGCGTAGTAATTTAATTATTGCATAAATGTCTGCTCCACTTCTTTCGGGGCGGGAGGGAGGGGTATTCTGCAGTGGGATAGTTTGGACGCAGACTTGGTCCCCATTGGCCTGTCCCATTCCCAGCCCTCCCAGCTCTGGCTTGGGGGGGTATCTTCCCTAGTTGTATAACAGCATGAAGGGCATCCCTTAGAGGAACCAGCTCTTCTGCACAGCCCACTCCCCAGCTTCACACCCAGCTCTGTTGTTTTGCAGTACACACATGCAGGATCTCCAAGAAGTGACCCAGGACCTTCACTATGAGAACTTCCGCTCTGAAAGGCTGAAGAGAGGCGGCAGGTTGTCATCCTGTGGTTACCGTACTCCATCCTCTGTCTCCCCCTCCCATACTCTCTCCTCTGTACATCCTGCATTTTCTCTCAGTCCATTCATCTCTTCATCCTCTCACCCCACTGCAGCATGATTTAGTGGGCCAGAATGCACTCAGAACTGTTGGTCCTTAAGGTATGAAGCCATTAAATAGCTGCTTACACTTGTTTTTCAACTCACAAGACAATCAGCAACAGTAGAGAAGGAGGGAAAGTGTTAGTAACTTGAAAAGAATAGCTGTTGGGAAGGAGTGCCCGTTATATTTGCCTTCTCCAGGGTAACTGTTCCTTGAAATCAGAGGTATCCCTAGGTAACTGGCAACAGGATTTTGCTTTAACAGTTTTGTAACAAATCTGCTAAAATTCCCTGCAATTCCCAGTTTTAAATCCTGTCCCTAGAAGAAGGGTAAGTTAAATTCTGCTTTTTTCAAGTGCTAGATCAGCATTATGTCTATAAAGTTAGTCTTTTTTAATCAGGCTAATATCTCATTGCAAAGGCACCTCATTAGGCCTGAAATGCTTTGCTGCACCTCCAGGAGAAAGTGCCGCTCCAGAAAAGAGATGACGCACTGCATGGGAGGGACTGCAGGGGCCGTTGTGGAAACAGTTGAACCCTCATTCTGGTCTCCAAAGGAAGTTCTGCTGCACCTAACCACTCCTTTCACATTTATGCTTAGGATCTTTTTGCCACTGCTCATCTATTTACCTTGCTTAAGTCACTTAGAGATATTCTAGATATTCAGGTAATGCTTCTTTTTTAAGATGGACCCTGTGGTGCAGTTTTGGAAAATGGTGCCAGGACTGTTTTAAAATGAAGCTACTGGCACTTGCAGCCCCTCTGAGAAATGTGATTAGGTGGTGGGCAAAGGCCAGGGACTTTGGCTCAGGAAATAAAGCCTCCAGAGAAGAATCGGGGCAGGGGAGGTGAGGTAGGACTTGTAATTTACTGTTTATAAAAGGCTTCCATTTCTTGTTGTCTTTTTCCATCTTTATTGTTTACTTTCCCTTTTCATTTCTTAATCTGAGAGGAAACACTCTTTTCTAAAAGCAGCCTATTTTTAAAAAATAGAAAGACTCAGGATTCCCAAGGAGATGTTTTCAGGGCTTGTAGACAGAGGACCAGCTGTCATCAGTGGTGCAAATAGAAGCCTCTGCATGTTAGCAGATAATAATTGACTGCTTTCTGTTATTAGGAAAGTGGAAAACGAGGAAGTGAACAGAGACCAGATCCTGCTAGAGAAGGAAGCAGAAGTAAGGCAGCTTTGCTTCCATGTGTCTGTCCATGTCCATGTCCATGTCCATGTCTCAGGCTGTACTCTCTCCCACGGATGGTTTTGATAGGATTTGGCATTCCTCTGTATTGTTTTTGTGTGTGGATGTTGCAAAATCTTTCTTGCTTCTTGTTATCAAATATACTTTATCTTAAAATGACAGCATGTACCACATTGTGAACTGTAGAACACCCCACATAATTTTTCTTTAGCAATTACAGACAGGAAAACATTTATCTAAGAGAACAGCACTGGTTTCCAGTGCCAAGGGCTCACCCAGTGTCTTGCTTTATGTGAAATGAATGGAAACAGTCATACGCTAAATTATGTATTGCATTGTCTGTCTGGACTTGGCGAGGGAAGATTTGAAAGGATAGTTTTTATTTGGGTTGCTTTTGTTGGAGACTTTTAAATTTTTTAACTTCAAAAATGGTTAGCTTCAGGAATCAGTAGTGAAATTTAATGGTGTCACCAGTTCAAATCCCATTCAAGTTGTTGCTGCATAAAAATTACTCTTACTTTATGCCCATTTCAATATATATGTCAGATGAGTAAGCAGAACTCAGCTCCACCCCCAGCTGTAATTTCCTTAAAGGATATCTCAGAGTGGGTCTGGGTGTGTGTGCTTGTCTGAGGTCATTCTGAAAACGTCACAGATGGCCCTTGAGGTGCAGGATTCCTGCCTTCAATCTCAGCTAGATATTTAGCCATTGAAACCTCAGTGTCTATGAATTCTCTTTCTTAATAAGCTCATGGTGCATGCTAGGTATGGGCTGCTCCCCCTACCCCCAGCCTTCCTCAGTGCTGCTTCTCAGTCCCCTGAGCTTTATCTTTTCTTGGGTGGTAGGTCCTCCTTCACCAAGGACTTAATTATGTCCATGGACCCAACTCTGACTGTGTGACTCTTGGGGTTTTAATTAGGTGCCACTGATCTTCCCCAGAATCTTTATCCAGTGTGGGACTTGTGCCTTCTGAAACTTGAGTTACTCAAAGCCCAGAGGAGGCCTCTGTGTAACTTGTAAAACTGCATGAACCATGGGTCACATTCTAACCTTGGGAAATTATTACTGAATTGTTTAGCTTTGATATTCTATGAAAGCATTGATTCCATTTTGCTTATAAAGGAGCCTTTGTTTACCCGTAGCTGCTAAGGTGAAGCCCACCCCTGTCCAGCAGATGACCCCCCTGGGAATAAGCCCTGGCCCTTGGAGGAAGCCATTGAGATCACTCCTGAAAGTTTCCCACTCTGCCCCTTCAACTCAGCTTTTTGATCAGGGCCATAAATTGCGTATTTCAGACACATTTTTGAAAAACAGTTTCCTAAGAAACACCTTTGAGAGGCTTGGGAGTAGGAGGAGACAACAGGTCCACATTCTTCTCTGCTTGCAGCTGCGTCGGATGCAGGAGATGATCGCAAGGATGCAGGCGCAGATGCAGTTGCAGATGCAGGGAGGAGACGGGGACATCGTTGTGCACGGACACCAGGCTTAAGGGTGAGCTCCGACGTGGCGCCTCCTTCAGTGACACCTGACGCTGGGCTCGCACTGTCTTTGTACTTGTTAATACCCTTTGCCACTGATAAGTTTGAAGGATGATGGATGAGGATGGCCACCCTCCTCTGCCCACCCCTGCCACAATACATGGTCCTCATTAGACAGGGAACCAGCGGAGGGTTCATGACTTCTTCCAGAGGAATGTGGGTGATGCTTATCTCTCAGTAATGTTAGTTGATATGGTGTGACATTTAACATTTGGCTGCTGATTTTAATATTTGATCATTAGAATCATTTTTCAGACCTTAGTATTGTAAGTATCAGGAGATGGGAAACATGCATCAGGGTAATTAGTTTCATTAACAGATACATCGAGAATAACTTCAGTCAGTACCCTAGGAAAACACTGCATGATTCTCCAGGGTTTGTGTGGGTAAAATATTTACTGGTCAGGCCTTTCTGAGTGAAAATCAGCTCCTGAGGGAAGCGTGGCTTTAGCAGAGAACATCTCTACATAAAAAGGGGTACAAGGTGAAGGCCTGTTTTCAGAAGTCTGGGGAAACTTGCCTGCCACAGTATCATTTCTGAGGAGTAAATGGGGTATCAGTAGCATTACCAAGATTCCAGTGTGACTCCAGCATCCTATTTGTTTATAGCACCATGATAGGTCCTTCCAGGGCATTTAAGTAGTGGCTGAAGTACACAGCTAGGGGGCATCCCGGTGCACAGGGCCCTGGAAGACACTGCCTAGGGATGTCTCACTTGGGTGGCACCCAGCTGGAGGCAGTGTGAGGGGTGGGGAAAGAAAAGTGAGGTGTGCAATCCCATAGGGACTGGGGAGCTGTGGGAAGTTGAGGAGCAAAGCAGTGAAAGTGGGTCTTTTCCTTGAAAGCAAGAGCTCCACCCATTCACTGTGTAGTCTCTTGTCGCTTGTCGTCACGTGAGGAACCAAATCTGTGCTTGTGGAGGTGATTGCTTGTGCAGAAAGGAAAGTTGTACTGGTGGTTTTAAGGTTCTTTCTTTGTTTTTACAGATTTCACATAGAGATGAAAAAAAACATTCCAATGTGTTTTTTCATGAAATCATTGAAAGGAATTCTTCTGCAATACCTGTGGCCTACAGATTGTTACTCTCCATTTTTACCCAAGGATCAGCTGTGGTACCTTTTGTAACATGTATTTTATTGATATTTTATACTTTTTCCAAAACATGTCTGCTTTCATGTTCCTTCCTACATAACTCCTGTTAGGTAGAATTGGTTTTCTAGAACTAAGTCGTAAATTTGTGTGGCTTCCATTGGCCTAACTAGTTTGGGCAGCTCTGTCATTGAATAGCACTGTGGTGTCTCACATAGAAGCAAATTCTTCTTTAAATCCTGATGTTAAAGCACCAGACCAGGACCCTCTGTCTGCCCGGTCTAATGGTGACCCTCTCACCAGGGCCTCTGGGGAAAGACAAAGGAGTCAGAGTTCTTACTTGGTATAAACTATTGTGTGTAACCCCCAAAAACCAATTTTACTACTGCTCACTAGAGTGCATTTCTTTACACATTCATATGGTTACATCACTGATTTGAGAGAACAAAGAGGAATATGTACCTTTAAATAAATCATGTTAAAATGTAACCTTTTGTAAGGGGTAATTTCTAAGGTTCTAATGACAAAGGAAAAGAGTAACCCTGTTATTTAAAAAAATTATTTTATAAACACAATTTTTTTGTAATACGGTCCAAATAGCATATCCGTTTTGAAATAGGAGGACATCATTGCTTACGCTGTCACACAGAAGCCAAAAAGAGCATTTCTGTCATAAAGGAGGATGGTTAGAGAAGGGCAGAGTCCATAGAACTCTGCCTTAAGTGGGTTGCTAGGGAGTACTTCTTTTTTCTTAAGCCAGAAAGTATTCCTAGATCTTGTAGAAGCTGGCACCAATTATTTTAGAAAAGAGCTATTTTGAAGACCAACCTAAACAAGCAGGTTTTGTGTTGGCTCTGACACGAACCTCATGAATCTGAGCTCTGATAAAAGGAACAAGCCCCGCTTGGTTTTCCTCTTGTCCCACTTTGTTCTCTGATAGCTGTGGGGTTGGTGCATTGTATACCATCTCATCTGATTCCTCTTCATTTCATTGCTTTACAAACAGTGCTAGGTCTACATGTCATTTCAGTTTCCCTCCAGTTCCTAAAGGCCACACCTTTGCTATCTCTCATATGTGCCAGCCTGGGACTTCCTTTCTCTTCCCTCTTCCATCTGAGGCTCGAAAGGGGAGGCTGATGCCAGAGAGACCCACCCATGGACGATCCCCATTGGGGGCAGGCACGAAACAAAGCAATGAGAGAAGGCAGGTAGCCTCAAGGAGCAAAAAATATTTATTGCAAACTTTTGATGATGGTGTTATCCTTCCAAACATGCCAGTGTTCACTCTAGCTGTTTGTTAGTACGGTTAATAGAGTTTAAGGGGTCACATGCAGTGTATTAATAGGTTTAAGTTTTATTTAGTACTTAATGTATAATTATATTATGTACATTTTTTATCAACTTTTCCATAACATTTCAACATGTTTTATATTCAAGATCAGTTATTTGAATTACACTAGTCTTTATAACCTATATTAAAACAAAGTAGAAATTTATATATGCAAAGTGAGAAACGTAAACTAAGCCCTATGTACATTGAAGTAAAAATACTTCTCAGGGGGAGTTATCACTTAAAATACTGAACTGAAAAATGTATTGTTAAATTCTTTGTTCACATGATTGCAGTTTGGCTTGTTATTCCCCTGAGATCTCAGTGTGGCCTCTGCCTCTGGAGATTAGTGTTGAGAACCCTTGTTTTCCAGGGTTGTTTTGTATCCCTTGAGCATTTTATCAATAAATAATTCTGATTTAGTTATTCTGTGACTCACTTTAATTACTGGTTCTTCTAAGGAAGGTAAAGGCTTTTTGGTAAAACTGCATGTTATGATGTACTGCACAATAACTTCAGAACATTCATTTTGGTGGGTTGCATAATCCAGCATCTGGGTGTTGTCACAGTGGATGGTGTCGGATACAGAGACAGGAAAACTTGAGTGTAGATCCTGCCTCCACTTCCTCGTCAATAAAATGAGGCTGATCATAGCACCTCCTTCTTAAGGGTGATGTAAGAATCAGAACTGGGAGGCATGAAGGGTATAGAAACAAAAATAAATAAACCCAGGTGGTTGTGAGATAATGTATTTGTGATGCCGTTTGTGAACCTTAAACTCATACATTCAAGTTATTATTACACGTCTGTCTGATGGGTTTTTGTAAAGGTCCAGGTTCTCCCTTCATGCGTAGCTTGTGTCTTGATGTTGATGAACCTTGACTTCACAGAGCGGACAAAACTTAGTTCATTTCTCCAAAACAGTTAAATACAGTGACTCCATCTGGTCACAGGGGCCACCTGATAGCCACGTCACTAACTTAGCACTTGTTTAAAGAAAGGAAGGATATGTGCTTAGGAACTTTAGTGATGTCATGCCTACATTGCCACAGTGTTAGCCCTGAATTCAGCTAGCTTTTGGCACTGTCTTCACTGGCTTGCCTTCACTGTGTGTCGTGTCTTTGTTTTCATCATGTCACACTCGTTCTTCCTGGAGTCTTTTAATTCCTAGTATTACAGAAATTGTCACATTTGTCGATTACAGTGCCATGATAATTCTTGTACACCCATAGGCCACAGCGGTTGGGCACATAGGTAAGCTTTTCCCTCTTGAAGCTGTTGATATTTTTATGCAGAGGCATCTATAGTGAATTCTACACATTCCACAGCCAGAGGGGATGGGGGCATTTCTTGCCAAACTTCTGGCATCATTCCCACCTACATGACCCCAGTAAAGCCTCATCATTGTCTGTCCACATCATCTTCCTGATAAATTGACATGGCACATGGGGAAGGGTTCAAGGAGTTGGGGCAGACACAGGCATCAGAGTGGGAGACATTTTTAAGTGTATTGGTGAAGGAAGGATGGATAGGTTAAGGGTTGAGGGAAAGTGGCTTCTTGTAACTACTTATAGGATGACTTTTGTCATCTTCATTACGTTTGTTCAAAACTAAGAGCCCCTCGTGTTTTTAGCTCCTTTGTATGAAAGTGGTAACAGGTCTTTCTGTAGAGGAAAGTTCATTTTATAAGTTCTTTCACTGTTGATGTCAGAGCAAATCAGATAAAGGGAGGCAGTAGGTGAAAACGTAACTGGGAATGCCAGGCTTGGAGGCAGAAAGACTCAACTTCCTGAGTATAACTCCAGCCTCAGACACTTCCTGGCTGTGTCCCTGGGCAGGTCACTTCACCCTGTTTGCCTCAGTTTTCTCATCACAAAATGAGCCAGAAAAGGAAATGACAAACCAACTGTTCCGGTATCTTTGCCAAAAAGTCCCCAAATGGGGTCAGAGAGAGTCAGACCTGGCTGAAGGATGAGATGAAGAGGGCTGCTTTTCACTCCAGTCATCTCTCTTGGTTGTCAGGTCTGGATTTTTTCCTGCACTCCCCTAATAACACTGACTGCCTGTGATAATTTTGTAGCCAATGGAAAACAGAGTTGAAGTTTGACCTCCAGTGAAGCTCATAATTTACTCTAGGAATTCTAAAGCAAGTGCTTAAGTCTAGAAGTTGATAGTTAGAAGCCACTTCCTCCTGTTGTTCTAGTTAAGAATACCTTACTCTGGGGGGCGGAGCCAAGATGGCGGAGTAGAAAGACACACATATGCAGGGTTTGCCCACACAGCCCATAAAATACCTGTAGAGAGGAACTCTCAACAAATTTTGGAGCAGCAGAAGTGAAGAACAACAGAGTGGAGGAAATTTCCACCCCAGGGTGACCTGAAAGGCCCACGGGAAACATCGTTGCATGGAGCAGAGTCCAGCCTTGGCCACACGGCACAGCTGGAGAACAGCCCTCAGGGGTGGAATCTCCAGTTGCAGAATCCCCAGTCCCAGCGGTAGCAGGTTTGCAGATCCCTCACCCCACAGGAGCCAAAGGTCGGTGCCAGGATTTTTTCAGCTGGCCAGAAAGGGAGAAGGGCCTTCCATAGCTCTGGCCTCAGGCAGGCGGCAGCAGTTCTCAGCCCCTACATCAGCCCTCATACGTTGTTGGAGCGTAAAAAACCCTGGGGGCATCGAGGAGCTGAGTCTTGCCTCGGCCCTGTGTGGAGGCCCTATCTGAAAATCAGCCCCCAATGCTGACTTGGTGGAACTGGAGGCCAGGTGGCTGTGGAGAGGTAACTGCTAAGATTCTGGGCACAAAAATCCCTCTCTGCATCCAGACCAGGACACGCTTGATTGTGCCACCTTGGAGAAATTGAGATCTTACAGATTCCTAGAGTATACCCTACCCTTAACAAAGGACCCAAAAGTCAAGTAACTGGTTGGGAAAAATGCCCAAAAAAGGGAAAAAAAATAAGACTATAGAAGGTTACTTTCTTGGTGAACAGATATCTTCTTCTATCCTTTCAGATGAGGAAGAACACTGCTTACCAGCAGGGAAAGACATAAAAGTCAAGGCTTCTGTATCCCAAACATCCAAAATAAATATTCAATGGTCTCAGGCCATGGAAGAGCTCAAAAAAGATTTTGAAAATCAAGTAAGAGAGGTGGAGGAAAAATTGGGAGGAGAAATGAGTGAGATGCAAGAAAATCATGAAAAATGGGTCAACACCTTGCTAAAGGAGACACAAAAAAATGCTGAAGAAAATAACACCTTTAAAAATAGGCTAACTCAATTGACAAAAGAGGTTCAAAAAGCCAATGAGGAGAAGAATGCTTTAAAAAGTAGAATTATCCAGATGGAAAAGGAAGTTCAAAAGCTCACTGAAGAAAATAGTTCTTTCAAAATTAGAATCGAACAGATGGAGGCTAATGACTTTATGAGAAACCAAGAAATCACAAAACAAAACCAAAAAAATGAAAAAATGGAAGATAATGTGAAATATCTCATTGGAAAAAAAACTGACCTGGAAAATAGATCCAGGAGAGACAATTTAAAAATTATGGAACTAGAGGGGTGGAGCCAAGACGGCGGAGTAGAAAGACGCACATACACATAGCTCCGAACCCACAACCCATAGAACATCTGTAAATAGCAACTCACTGCAAATTCTGCAGCACCAGAGGCCACAGAACATTGGAGCGAAGATTTCTGTTCCAGAGGGACCTGCAGACCTCTCGCAAAAGGTCCTTGGCACCGCAGACTGGGAGCCAAGCACAGCCCTGCCGCGGCCGCGGCACCAAGAGGAGCAGATCTGAGCGGGCTTCAAGGACAGGATCTCCAGCAGCCGCGCGGGTCCCTCTACCCACAGGTGACAGGGGTCGGTGAGAGGGTCTCTTTGGCGGGTCGAGAGGGGAGTGGGGTGCCCCCATAACTCAGGCCCCCTCGGGAGGCAGCAGCAGAGGTGGGAGCAGACCAGGGCTACCCAAGCAGGCAGGAGCCTGGATCCATTGTTGAAGGTCTGTGCATAAACCCCCTGAGGAAACTGAGCCCATGAGGGAGCCCTGCCCCCACCTGAGCACCTGAACTTAATCTCACACTGAATAGCAGCCCTGCCCCCGCCAAAAGCCCTGAGGCTGGGAAGCAGCATTTGAATCTCAGACCCCAAGCGCTGTCTGGGAGGATCCAGAGGTGAAGTGGGTGTGAAGAGAATATTCAGAAGTCAAATCACTGGCTGGGAAAATGCCCAGAAAAGGGAAAAGAAATAAGACTATAGAAGGTTACTTTCTTGGGGAACAGGCATTTCCTCCCTTCCTTTCTGATGAGGAAGAACAATGCTTACCATCAGGCAAAGACACAGAAGTCAAGGCTTCTATATCCCAGCCCACTCAATGGGCTCAGGCCATGGAAGAGCTCAGAAAGGATTTTGAAAATCAAGTTAGAGAGGTGGAGGAAAAGCTGGAAAGAGAAATGAGAGACATGCAGTCAAAGCATGACAGCAGGTCAGCACCCTGCTAAAGGAGACCCAAAAAAATGCTGAAGAAAATAACACCTTGAAAAATAGGCTAACTCAATTGGCAAAAGAGGTTCAAAAAGCCAATGAGGAGAAGGATGCTTTCAAAAGCAGAATTAGCCAAATGGAAAAGTAGATTCAAAAGCTCACTGAAGAAAATAATTCTTTCAAAATTAGAATGGAACAGATGGAGGCTAATGACTTCATGAGAAACCAAGAAATCACAAAACAAAACCAAAAGAATGAAAAAATGGAAGATAATGTGAAATATCTCATTGGAAAAACAACTGACCTGGAGACTAGATCCAGGAGAGACAATTTAAAAATTATAAGACTACCTGAAAGCCATGATCAAAAAAAGAGCCTAGACATCATCTTTCATGAAATTATCAAGGAAAACTGCCCTGAGATTCTAGAACCAGAGAGCAAAATAAATATTCAAGGAATCCACAGAACACCGCCTGAAAGAGATACAAAAAGAGAAACTCCTAGGAACATTGTGGCCAAATTCCAGAGTTCCCAGGTCAAGGAGAAAATATTGCAAGCAGCTAGAAAGAAACAATTCAAGTATTGTGGAAATACAATCAGGATAACACAAGATCTAGCAGCTTCTACATTAAGGGATCGAAGGGCATGGAATAGGATATTCCACAAGTCAAAGGAACTAGGACTAAAACCAAGAATCACCTACCCAGCAAAACTGAGTATAATACTTCAGGGGAAAAATTGGTCTTTCAATGAAATAGAGGACTTTCAAGCATTCTTGCTGAAAAGACCAGAGCTGAAAACAAAATTTGACTTTCAAACACAAGAATGAAGAGAACCATGAAAAGGTGAACAGCAAAGAGAAGTCATAAGGGACTTACTAAAGTTGAACTGTTTACATTCCTACATGGAAAGACAATATTTGTAACTCTTGAAACTTTTCAGTATCTGGGTACTGGGTGGGATTGCACAGACACACATGAACACGCACACACACATAGAGACAGAGTGCACAGAGTGAATTGAAGAGGATGGGCTCATATCTTAAAAAAATGAAATCAAGCAGTGAGAGAGAAATATATTGGGAGGAGAAAGGGAGAAATGGAATGGGGCAAATTATGTCTCATAAAAGAGGCAAGCAAAAGACTTATTAGTGGAGGGATAAAGAGAGGAGGTGAGAGAAAAACATGAAGTTTACTCTCATCACATTCCACTAAAGGAAGGAATAAAATGCACACTCATTTTGGTATGAAAACCTATCTTACAATACAGGAAAGTGGGGGATAAGGGGATAAGCAGGGTGGGGGGGATGATGGAAGGGAGGACATGGGGAGGAGGGAGCAATTTGAGGTTGACACTCATGGGGAGGGACAGGATCAAAAGATAATAGAAGTAATAGGGGACAGGGTAGGATGGAGGGAAATATAGTTAGTCTTATACAACACAACTATTATGGAAGTCATTTGCAAAACTACACAGATTTGGCCTATATTGAATTGCTTGCCCTCCAAAGGGAAGGGGTGGGGAGGGAGGGAGGTAAAGAAGTTGGAACTCAAAGTGTTAGGAACAACTGTCGAGTAATGTTCTTGCCACTAGGAAATAAGAAATACAGGTAAAGGGGTATAGAAAGTTATCTGGCCCTACAGGACAAAAGAGAAGATGGAGACAAGGGTAGAGAGGGATGATAGAAGAGAGAGCAGATTGGTCATAGGGGCAATTAGAATGCTTGGTGTTTGGGGGGGGGGGACAAAAGGGGAGAAAATTTGGAACCCAAAATTTTGTTAAAATGAATGTTAAAAGTTAAATTAATTAATTAATTTAAAAAAAAAAACAGTGAAAAAAAAATTATGGGACTATCTGAAAGCCATGAACAAAAAAGAAGTCTAGATGTCATCTTTCATGAAATTTTCAAGGAAAACTGCCCTGATATTCTAGAACCAGGGGGCAAAATAAATATTGAAAGAATCCACCAATCACCTCCTGAAGGAGATCCAAAAAGAGAAACTCCTAGGAACATTGTGGCCAAATTCTGGAGTTCCCTGGTGAAGGAGAAAATATTGCAAGCAGCTAGAAAGAAACAATTCAAGTATTGTGGAAATACAGTCAGGATAACACAAGATCTAGCAGCTTCTACATTAAGGGATTGAAGGGCATGGAATAGGATATTCCAGAAGTCAAAGGAACTAGGACTAAAACCAAGAATCACCTACCCAGCAAAACTGAGTATAATACTTCAGGGGAAAAAATGGTCATTCAATGAAATAGAGAACTTTCAAGCATTCTTGATGAAAAGACCAGAGCTGAAAAGAAAATTTGACTTTCAAACACAAGAATGAAGAGCAGCATGAAAAGGTAAACAGCAAAGAGAAGTCATAAGGGACTTACTAAAGTTGAACTATTTACATTCCTACATGGAAAGACAATATTTGTGACTCTTGAAACTTTTCAGTATCTGGGTAGTTGGTGCCATTACACACACACACACAGCACAGGGTGAATTGAATAAGATGGGATCATATCTTAAAATAATGAAATTAAGCAGTGAGAAATATATTGGGAGGAGAAAGGGAGAAATGGAATGGGGCAAATTATCTCATAAAAGAGGCAAGTAAAAGACTTTTCAGTGGAGGGAAAAAGTGGGCAAGTGAGAGAAAAAATACGAAACTTACTCTCATCACATTCGACTAAAGGAGGGAATGAAATGCACATTCATTTTGGTATGAAAACCTATCTTACAATACAGGAAAGTGGGAGAGAAGGGGATAAGCAGGGGGGGGGGGATAATGGAAGGGAGGGCAGTGGGAGGAGGGTGCACTCTTGGGGAGGGATAGGAACAAAAGAGAATAGAAGAAATGGGCAGGATAGGATGGAGGGAAATATAGCTAGTCTTGCACAACACAACTATTATGGAAGTCATTTGCAAAACTACACAGATATGGCCTATATTGAGTTGCTTGCCTTCCCAAAGGGATTGGGTGTGGAGGGAGGGATGAAGAGAAGCTGGAACTCAAAGTTTTAGGAACAACTGTCGAGTATTGTTCTTATAACTAGGAAATAAGAAATACAAGTAATGGGGTATAGAAATTTATCTTGTGCTTCAGGACAAAAGAAGATGGGGATAAGGGAAGGGAGGGATGTTAGAAGGGAGGGCAGATTGGTGATAGGGGTAATTAGAATGCTCGGTGTTTTGGAGTGGGGGAGGGGAGAAGTGCGGAGAAAATGTGGAACCCAAAATTTTGTGGAAATGAATGTTGAAAACTTAAATAAATAAAAATAAATACCTTACTCTTCGTTTTGAATATATGAGGGATTTGATTCTTTTCTCCACACTTGAAGCCTTGCAGGGAGGGGGTTGTTGGTGTTTTTGTTTGTTTTTCACAAAATCCAACTTTTATGTCATAAATCACTTGGAAAAATCTTGTATTTAGCATGATGAAGACTTTTGGCCCAGCATTCTATCCACTGCACCACCTAACTGCTTAAGAAGCCAAAGTTCTTAAAGCGTTCTCTGCATAGTTTTAAAGGGGTTTTCTTCTTGGTTTTATTTTTTTTAACCACTTCTTGATGATAAAGAGCAACCACCCCTTCCAGGTAATCAGTCCTTAATCTCAGTGGGTGTTACATCTCAGGCAAGTTCAAGTTCTTTACTCCTTCCTCCCAGGCAGTGTGGGTATCCCTTCTGCCTTCTGGCTCAAAGATGGCAGAAGTCCATAGCCATCAGTCAAGGCTACAAGGGAGTGCTTGGTCGTCAAAGCTACAAATGCAGGGGCCAGTCACTTCTCAGAATTAATCAGTAAGCTTTTACTTAGAACTCTGCTGGGCACTAAGGATAGACAAATAAAGTTCCCATCCTCATGGAGCTTACATTATGTCAGGGGAGAAAATGCATACCTAAGTCTGTTTGGGACATCTAATAATAAATCTCCAGTAATTGGAGGAGAGGAGACCCTGGGAGCTGGCAGGGGAGGGGCATATTAGGAAAGACTTCCCCTTAGAAAGCCTACCTTGCTCTATAACCATTTCACAAGCATTAAATTCGGGACTATTTAAAATGCAAGGATTATGTAAATGTGAAAGTGATTATCAGATGACTAATTTGTAATTTCTTGTAACCAAGCATACCAGACTTTGTGGATTACAACACCAACAGAATGGAAGGTTTGAGCTAAAGAAACTCGAGAGCATTTTAGTTTTAGGCAAAGAATCGCCCAACTACATATTGAATAAGGGCCCTTATTAGTCAACAGTATGATTTTTCCAGCTTTGGTGCTGATTTATTGTTGGTTTGGTGTGTTAGAAGCAGCACAAGTCCATCAAAAGTGGTAAACTAAGTAGTAGATTTAAGACTGGAGAGAACCTCGGGCCACCTCATTTTACAAATAAGTGCTAGAGACGAGCTTGACACACAAGAAGGTATCAAGGAAAATTTATTAAAATAAAGTTCAGAGGAATTGAACACTTTGGCCAGAGCAGACTCATCCCACTCTTCAGGAGAAGGGAGTGCCTTCTACGTTCATTCCCTTGAATGAACCAGTAGCTTCCCAGTAAGGTTACAGGAAGACTCCAACTTGTTCAGCCTAATGGAAACTTCTTAAACTGCTTCGAATTTTTGACTCCACACCCCACCATCCCCTAGCCACATGACTTCACGTTCTCCTCTCTAATAGGCTTTCCTTCAAACAGTTCCGTCAAGCCAGTGCACAAGTTTCTGACCTCTAACCTAACCGTGCTAGGTTACCACCCTGATCACTCAAAACTGTAGAAACAGAACTTCCTTTTTTCCCACATAAGGAAACTGAGGCCCAACTTTACAATCCCTTATTATCTGGCTCCAAATCCAGTACCATGCTGCCCGCTAACTGTTACCTCTGCAAAGTGGAGTCCTCAAGCCTCTGTACCTGAGCCATCTCATTAGAGTAAGGGATACTAGAAAATCAGGGACTTGCACCAGAAACTTCCAAAAGTCCTTGAAACTTTACTTGTATGCATATTTACCAGATAAGCCCTTAGAAATGCACAATGTGAGGGATGGGGAAGAACAGGAGACTGTAGGGGCCAAGAAAGTAGCACTTGAAGGAAGCTGCAGATTCTGAGGAGGAAACAGACGGTGATGATACTTTGTGCGCAGCAGAAAGGAGGTTAGCTGGATGAAGTCAGAGGGTTTGGGATGAGAAGGAATGTGTAGTAAGTCTAGAAAGATGGGTGGGGGCCAGGCTGTGGAGGACTCTGAATGTCTAGCAAGAGTTTCTATTTGATGCTGAAGGATCAGCCTGAGGAAACCACTGGAGTTCACTGTGGAGGGAAATGACATGGTCAGAGTCATTGACTCTGTAGAGGATGACTTGCAATGGGGAGAGACCAAAGGCAGGTCAGTTACTTAGGAGGCCCTTCGAATAGTCCAGGTCAGAACTTCTCCATGAAGAGATTTCATAGAGTCCATAAATCTGGAGAGAGGAACTTTAGTTTCACTAATCTCTAACTGAAACTTAGCATTTTCTCCATTTATTTAAAAACATTTCTGAGAAGGGGTTAATAGGCTTGGGACCATTGACCACTGCCAATGTGGTCCATAACACAAAAAAGGGTTAAGAATACCTAGTTTAGGTGATGAGGTCTGAACAAGGCTGAGCAGAGGTTGAATGTGGGGCTAGAGACCACAAGATTTGGCAACTGATTGGCCATGACCCTAAGGTTTCAGACTGGTGATGCCCTTGACAGAAATGGGGAAGTGGGTCTAGAGAAAGACAGTGAGTTCTGTTCTGAAGAGTTTGAGATCCTTAGGGACCTTTTATTCAAGATGGCCAACAGGCAAACAACTGCCTTTGGAGACAGTTGAGTGTTTCTCAGTTGAGTGTTAGATGGGAGGTTTGCCTATGTTGCGACGGGTGATAAATGTAGAGCATTTGGCTTCTGCTACGTAACAGTTCCTTGTTTTGAAATGTCTGAAGTGTCTGGTCACATTGCTTTGGGCACAGCACAAATTTGCCACTGACTCAGTGCTGTGTTTTTTTTTGGTTTCCCATTGGCATGCCTGTACTCTCCTTTATTTGTTCAAAGAGTCTGGGTGGGCTGCAAGATGAATTTCTCACTGGGTAATGTAACCCTCCCAAGCCTGGGGCTGTTTCCCTGTTCAGCCCTATGACTTGCTGTTCTGTTAACAGACCTGTTACTCAGGAAAATCACTCAGCCTTAGGCTAAAGCCAAGTTACAATAGCAGCTTTCGACTACTGTCAACCAAGATGTCTGTTCAGTCATTTTTCAGTCATGTCCCACTCTTCATGACCCTATTTGGGGTTTTCTTGGCAGGGATACTAAAGTGGTTTGCCATTTCCTTCCCTGGTCCATTTTACAGATGAGGAAACTGAGGCAAACAGGATTAAGTGACTTGCCCAGGATCACACAGCTAGTGTCTGAGGCCAGATTTGAACTCCAGTCTCCAGGCCCGGCACTCTTTCTGTTCATTGCACCACCTAACTGGCCACCAAATAGGGTACCCACTGATACAGGTTCTTGGATGATGAGAATTGTAATAGTAAAGATAGACTAGCATTTATAGCACTTTAAGATTTGTGAAGCACCTGATAAATTTTGCCTTTGGGGATACCTATAAGTAAGGGCAGGCTGAGCCTGTTTCTTCTGAGTGAGAAGGACTGGGCTTCACATTGAGGCTTATTGCCCATGTGAGTTTGAACAAAGCCTAAACTTCGCCTCCCTGGTCCTCAGTTTCCTCACTTGTAAAATGTGGAAGTTGCACTAGATGGCTTCCGAGGCCCCTCCCGCCTCCACATCAGGGCTCGATGATTCTCCAGTTCTTGCTCGTTGCCCCCAGCAGTATGTCCCTTACAATCTTGTCCCCTCCTCCTATAGCCCCACTCATTCCTTTCCACACCTTGTTCCTGGATCACTTTCCTCCCCTCTGCCACTGACACTATCACTTGCTCCTGAACAGAACTAGAGGAAGTCAGCCCTCTGAGCTTCTACAAGGCCATCCATCTGTTCCTCAAACCCTTCTCTTCTGGCCTCAAACTTCCCCCACCTTTCATTACCCTAGCTCTATCAGCTGAGCACCCCATAGAGAGGCCTTTCATCATCAACGCCCTCTTCTCCCCTTTTCTTCATTTCAAAACTCCAGTGTGGGTTTCCAGGTTTCCACTCTCTCCTCTGCCCCAGCCGCAGATAATGAGGTGATCCTTTATGCCGAAGCTAATCCCTCTATTTGTGCTACCCCAGACACAGAACTTGAGTTCACATCAGGCCTCAAATACTTTCTAGCTATGGAACCTTGGGCAAGTCACTTAACCACTACCTATCTGCCTCAGTTTCCTCAAGAGTAAAATGAAAATAATAACTGCACCTACCTCCCAGGTTGTTATGAGGACCAAATGGGGTAATGATTGTAAAGCACAGTGCCTGGCATGTAGTAGGTGCTTACTAAATACTCGTTCTCTTGCCCTCCCTCCTGATCCTATCCTTGCTGCCTTCTCCATTAATCATCTCACCTCTTTCTCTAATCTCCAGCCTCTCCCAGTTCTTCTTTCCTCCTGCCTTGGAATGTGCCCAAGTCTATCCCATCCTTAAAATACCTTCATTAGAACCACCATCCCCTCAGACTGTGGCACTATAGCCCTTCTCCCTTTCTCAGTCAAATTCCTAGAAAAGCTATTTACATTCAATATGTCCACTGTTTTCCTTCTGCTCATTTCTCAGCCTTTTGCAATCTGACTTCCAATCTAATGACTCAAAAAACTGGAGTTGTTCTCACCAAACCTTTCCCATAATCTCAGCTTTAGGTTTAACTTCTCATCTTTCCTCACCCCCCGAAAAATCTTGCCACTTCTATAGTCTTCTTGCATTTATTCCTGTCTCTGCCCAACTGAATTCAGTAACAATTTATTAAGCACTTCCTCAGTGCCAGGCTCTGTGCTGAGTGCTCAGGATACAAAAAGAGACAGGCCTTGCTCCAGGGAGCTTCCAGTCTCATCCTCATCGTTACTGCCATTTCAGTTCCTCATGACTTGCCAGTATCATTACAGAAGCCTAAGTGGTATCTCTGCCCACTTCTCCCCACTCCAGCCCATGCTACATACCATTGATATTCCTTAAGAGATCTGACTGTGACTCACCTTCTCAGCCATCTCCAGCGACCCCAGTCACCTCTAGGATCAAATATAAACTCATCTTTTTAGCTTTTGCACCTCTTCACAATGGCCCCACTCTCTCCAATCTCAGGGGACTCGTGCCCCTACCACACTCTGCCATCCAGCCAAACTGACCTCTCCGTACCCCACACATATGACACTTTACCATCACCATGAGGCTATCTTGAGTCAAGAAGACCAAATGTGAGCCCTAACAACGACCAGCTGGGTGACCCTCGGCAACCCCAGTTTCCTCAGCTGTAAAATGGGGATTATAAAGCCTGCCTCACAGGGCTGCGGTTAGGATCCAATGAGATATTTGCACAGTACTGAACACAAAACCTAGGACACTGTAGGCACGATGTGAATGCTTCTTCTCTTGCCGGGCCTTTGCACTGGCCATCCGCCATGCCCAGAATGCATTCTTTCCTCACCTACTCACAGAAATCCTCTCTTCAGGAAGAAACTCAAGCTTGTGTTGTCACTCCCTGCTGGTATTCTCTGTAAACTTCTGTATCTACACGTTGTTTCCTCCTTTAGAATGTTAAGTTCTCTGGGGGTGGGGAGTCTTGCTTCTTAGGATTTGAAATCCACGTTTTCCAAAACAAATCCTTTTGTGAAGGGAATTTGTTCTGTGGAGTTTGGATTCCATTAGAGAGGTGCATTTGAGGACCTAGAAGGCCACATGTGGCCTTGAGGCCCTGCTTAAACCCAAATCACTCTGGCCCTCATTGATTGGCCAACTACAGGTCGCAGATCAAGCCCTACTTCCTGGCATTGTTTGGGTCCTGATTGGCTCAGAGTGAACCTAAACAGCAATTATTTCTGCTTTGGGCAGAAACCCTGAGCAGTTTCCCCTCCCAGACTGGTTTGGTTTTTTTTTTTTTTTTTTTGGTTAGGTGAAAGAGGCCATTCTCTGCCTCATTTCTTACCTGGCCTTAATCACTGAATGGGTGTTGCCTCTGTCAAACTGAAGATAGATAGTTAAATGAAGGACTGATGTTAGTCTGTACTTGATTGTGCGGCACGTGGGTGTGTGTGTGTGTGTGCGTGTGTATGTGTGTGCGTGTGTAGACAGAGCTGTAGAACACATTTATATGGCCCTCTAAAAGTTATCAGCCATTTTACAAGTATTTCATCTGAGTGCAAAAATCCTGGGAAGCAGAGGCTTTTCTGATCGCCTTTTGAGAGTGGAGGACACTGAGGCAGAGTGGGGAAATGATTTGCCCAGGGTGGCACAGCTGGTATATGTCTGAGCCAGGAGTTCCCATCCGTTCTCCCTGACCCCATCAGTGATAAAGTAACAGTATTTCACTTTGGAGGCTGGTGTTCGTAATTCAAACTTTAGAATTCTGTGCTGCTGTGTTGTTTTTCTGTTCTGTAGAGGCCATGTCATGGCCTACATTCATAGGCCTCCCCAATCCCTATTGATGGCAGTTTCTTTGATTTGGGGGGTGTGAGTGTTCCCCTTGCTGATATGAGCCACTTACAATGGCCCCCAAATTCCAGCATACTCTGGTGGGGACTTCCTTTATTTTAGCACCATTGGCTCTCTGCCAGCAGACATCCCTCTTTATCATCTGGCTCAGATCCAAAGCCTTTCAGGTTTGGCACCTAAACTCTGCTGCTAGTCTGTCCCCTCAGCAGCCCGGAGGGCTTCATCTAACCAGGATGCCAGCACTGTATAAGGCATCCTATGCAATGCTGTCCAGTGCAGGCTGGCTGGATGCCCTTTTCCTAGCGATGACTTTGGCCCCCTTGGATACAGCAGAGATTATCCATCAAGGTCCTAGTGAAGTGGTTGGACCAGATGGAAAGATGTTCCGGGTGTGGTCGCCCATAGGCCAAACCAGTTTCCTTTTTTCACCCACTGATAGGTGACTGGAGCTATAACCTCTCCTTGCTCTGTGCAAGTTTCATGTTAGGGATAGGGGCTGAACCTTTAATTTTACTGCCATATTGAACTCCCAGGAAAGCAACTCCTTCCACCAGTGCAGGTGAGTGAGCACCTTCTCTGCCACCTATAGCCCTAGTGGACTGGAGAGGTGTCAAGGTCACTGCTGGCCTATAAACCTCCTGAGGAAGCCCAGAAGGATTAAAATGTCATTGGGAAGTGTTTAACAACAGCAATAAAAATACAGTACCACCTAGATAATGTTAATTTGTGGTTTTCCTAGAGCTTAAGTGACTTACTCAGGGTCACACAGCCAAGGCAGAGAAGGGCTTCTAGTTGGAAGCCAGCTTTGTATCCACTATATATCACACAGCCACATCTATATTATTAGAAGGCATTTTGTATTTCTTCATTTTAAGTTACATTGTAGCCTCCCTGGTAACAGAGAGAAACATTTCAGCATTATCTGCCCACGCAGTTCCCAACTCTGATGACATTTGCTACATTTCCCCTGCCCCACCTTTCTACCCAAAGGAAGAAGGAATGTTTTCTCATCATGAGTTCCCAGACCGAACTTGTCGAGTCATGTCAACTAGGATTTATTAAGTGCCTGTCAGGCATCGTACTAAGTTCTGAGGATACAAAAAAGTCAAAGAACAAGAAAATTCACTCCTCTCAAGGATCTTACAATCTAACGACTACATAAAAATAAGATCTAGACCAAATAGAATGGGTTTTATTCCAGGGGGAAGAAAGATGCTAAGATCAAGGAGGTCTTGGAAGAACTTTTTATAAAAGGTAGAACTTCACTTGGAGCTTGAAGGAAGCTGGGAGGCAGAGAAGAGGAGGGGGAAAGCTTTGGGTGTAGAACCCAGCAAAATGCCCAGAGGAGAGGGAGGGTCCTCTTGGGGCAGCAACCAGGAAAGCCAATATCACTGGATCTTAAGAGTCTGTGGAGGGGAATAAAGTGTAAAAAGCCCAGAAAGGTAGGTGGGAGCCAGCTTATGAAGGGCGTTGAACACCAACTAGAGGATTTTGATATTTGATCCTAGAAAAGCTACTCTAGTTGACTGGATAGAGGGTTGGTATAGTTCAGACCTGTGCTTTGATAGCTGAACGGAGAAGGGTTTGGGGATAGAAAGACCTTCCATCAGGCATGAGGTGATAAGGAGCTGCACTTGGAGGAGAGGACACATGCATGAGATGTTCCAAAGGAAGAAACAATAAGCCTCGGCCACTGATTGGACATAGAGGATGAGTGAAAGTGAGGAGAAAAGGATGACACCTAGATGGTGGCCCTGGAGACCTGGGAGGATGGTGGCCCCCTGGAAGATCCAGAAGAGGTGAGGGTAAAAACAATAAACTCAGTTTGGGACTTTCCTTTTCGTTAACATTATTGGGTGTATTTTTCATTGATGTCATTGTACATGTTACTCTCCTGGCTCTGCTTCCTTCAGTCTATCACTTAATACAAGTCTTCCAATACTTCTCTGGATTCCTCATTCATCACAGGAACAATAATACTCCACTGCAGTCATTTGTTCAGCCATTCGGCATCATTTCCCCAAGTTTTTAGTGTTCCCCCCCAAATTCTGCCATAAATATTTGGGCAACTAGAGCCCTCTTCTGTCCCTGACTGCTCTGGGTAAGATGCTCATTGCTATGTAGGAGGCATAAAAATGAATATCTCACAGAGAGCAATGAAGAAACCTGTGGTTGATGTGAGCCTTCTAAAACATATAGAAAACTAAGAATGAGCAGGAAGAAAAGTAAAAGATGTTAGGAAGGAACTGCCTGATGGGAAAAGAAGATGGGCTGGCCTTGGGGCAAGAGTGAAGGGAAGAGAGGAAGGCCTCCAGCACGCTGAGTAGACTCTAGTGTGGTGAAATTATGGGACGGCAGGACAAGAAATACACAGGATGACCAGGCAGAGGGAACAACCAAGCTGATGGGATGACCAAGTCCTTTGAGTGCTTTCAAAGTGGAATCACTAGACCAAAGTACATAATGACATCTTTCAGAATGCTTAATTGTTTTCCAGAAAATCTGGACCAATTCATACAGTTCACTCAACAGTCTTTTAGTGTGCCTATCTTCCCACATTGCCTCCAATACTATTTCTCTCCTTTATCATCTTTGTGGGTAGCATATTCTAGCATTTAAGATCTGCAGAACACAAGATTGCATCAGGATTGGAAATGATGCATGTGCTTTGTAGAAAAGGAATTAGGGTGGATTCTTCAAGTTGGTCAATGAGCTTACCTTCTATTTCTGGCCAAATAATTCCAAAAGAATCTGAGTAACCCTTCATGACAGTACCAAAGGCACAAGGCAAAACCCCCTTCCCATGGCATGCTCAATAGAGAAAGATGGGATGTGAGGAAGAAGCATCTTCTGAGTTATGGTAACCATGAGGACCAAGCCAGCAGTGGCTGCTGGGGGACTTGAGATAACTGTGAGACTGCTAAGAAGTAGCAGGGGTGGCCAGGAGACAGGACAAAAGCATCATGGCAGGTGTGGTACACAGCAGTGAGAAGCCAGAGAGCAGAGGGTGCTGAACCAGCTCCTGGAATCCCCAACGGTGTGCATCAGGCAGAGTCTTGAGTAGCTGGAGCAACCCTTGGATAACCAGACCAGTCCCTTACCTGTTCATGATCTGTTTTTCAACAAACTCGTCCTATTTTCAACAGAATTATAACAGACACTGAGTCTGCTATAGAGATGACCTACTATGGATGATGATGTGTAAATTGAAAATAGAAACCAAACTGCACTTGCAAGCAGGTCTCCCTGGGACTCGAATGTTTTTAAATGTAAAATCAGACATCAATTATGTCTGTGCTATTGCTGGGTTCCTTTCTGATGTGGGCTCCAAGATCTTGACCCAAAGTTGCGTCTTTCACATCTTCAATCCTTCCTCCTCAAGGTAATGGAAATGGAAATAGTCCATCTTTCAGACTCTTTCTACCTGTTGTTGGAGCTAGGCAGGTTTCCTTTCTGTCCCTGTTTATTAAGAAGCTATACCTTGACCCGACAACCTGGGCTAGACCTTGGTATGGCTTCCTCCTTTTCATATCTACTCAGTACTTTGCCCACACTTTCGCACATCCCATGTCCTCACAGGCCCCTCGCAACCTGACTTTCGGCCATTCTACTCTGCTTTCTCCCATCACCGAAGATCTCAACTGCTAAAGTCTTGTCTCCATCATGATCATCCTTGACCTCTCTGCACCTTTTGACAGGATGACCACCCTGGGATTAAGGCTGCTTTCTCACAATTCTCTCCCTATCTGACCCTTCCTTCTCGTTCTTCTTTACTGTATCATTACCCCTATCAATCAACCAATCAACAAGTGTGATCTACTATCAAGCTATGTGCCAGACTCTGGGGAAACACACACAAAACCTGAAATGATCCCTTCCCTTTTAATGCACAACAAAATGGGCATATAAATCTATACAGGAGAACTATAAAGTGACGAAGTATAGATATATACAAAGCAGTTCAATACAAGGTAATTTGGGGGAGAAGGCATGAGTAACTGATGAGGATCAAAATAGTCTTTGTGCTGAGTCATTAATTGTTGTTGAATTGGAAAGGGCCTCATCAGTCCAACTCTGTCCTATGCTTCTGAGTAAAAGTAACTGTCTAAGTATACCACAGGTGCTCAATAAATTCTTGTCAATTGGAATTTCATGATGCTTGAACTACAATGAAACATTCATGCTCAGATTACCACCCAGATGCTATAGAACACCACAGTGGTTTGTAAAGTTCGCCAAGAGAGGCAGGAAAAAAAAAACACTGGAGAATCCTAACACTATGAGAGGCTTCCTTTAATGTTTCAGGGAAGACCATCCCCTCCACCAACACAGATCATGACCCCTCTCCTCCCCACAAAAAAACTAGATGGTCTTTGAGATCACCCTGCAGCCAACCTGGGACTCAGTTGTTCCACACTCAGCTCAACTGGTTTGCTATTGTGTCCATATTCTGATTTTTCCTCTAATTTAAGCCAAATTAAATTTCCTCAAATCCATTCCAAAACCGGACTTGATTTGTTGATCTCTTAGGATCTCATTCTGCATGATCTTCAAGAATTCTCCTGCTGTAGTAGATGGGATCTGGAGTCAGAAGGACCTGAGTCCGCCCCAGACACTTACTGTGTCACCCTAGGCAAGTCTTTTTTCCTCTCTTGTACCTTAGTTTCTTCACCTGTAAAATGGGGAAAACAATGGCACCTACCTCACAAGGGTGTTATAAGGATAAGATGAACTCATCTATTCAAAACTCTTTACAAACCTAGAAACACCCTCCTATTCCTATATGGGATTGCAGAGATCTTCCTCTTTTTCATCTTTTTTGTTAAGAAATATCCATGTTTGTCCACTTCTTAATTAACAAAGGACAATTTTAAAAACCCTGTGTTAATGTTGACCTTTCTGAGCCTCAGTTTCCACACCTGTGAAATGAAGGTCCTGAATGATTTCTATAGTCCCAGCTCTGACATCCGATCATCTGTGACCATATTAGATTAAGAGATTAGATTCAATTTCTTCCCTTTAAGTTTTCTTCAAAGGAAAATCAATGAACCAGGAAAACAATATATACAATAGCCACATTCACATAAATGGAAAAACAGCAAAAGCACAAAAAGAAATTCTACTGACCGAGCTGGATGCCAAAGAAGGTCTCCAAGAAGACACCTCTCGCCCTTTCCCAAGGCAGAGGACTCTGGGTGTGGTAACATCTGAAGAGCTGCTAGTGAGGCAGGATGCCTGGGCTGGAGAGTCAAGTGTCAGAAGGCTGGAAAGGTGGCAAGGGCTTTGTAGGCCCCAGTGTGCATTGGGGGAGAGCTCACCCACTCACATGGGCAATATCTTGGCATCATGGCAGGGTGTGCAGGGCCACCTCAGGAGGCCTTCCTCTGGGGCCTCAATGTGATGGGAAGATGATGAAGGGCTCTCCAAGGTTAGGTCAGACTAGTACAAGCTGTGCCAACTCCTAACCTAGATGGAAAAGGTGAGCTTGGTGACTGACTGTTTACATTATCCAAGGACCGGTACTAGGTGGGTTGGGGTTTTTCATATGGTGGTCACATTTTCAGTCAATTCTCAAAGACTATTGACTAAGAGAGGGATTGAGATTCATATTAGGGGAAGGAATATATCACACCCATACCAAGAAAAATCCTAGAAGGATTTATCCCAAGGCAAGGATCCTCACAGGGGTTTGTAACATTTTTTGCATTGGACAATCCGGTGAGACCCAAGAGCCCCTTCTCAGAATCATGTCCTTTTTTAAAAATGTCATACCTAAAAGAAAATGCTAAATTTCAATTAATTATAAATGAAAGACAAGAAGTATTTTATTCCTATCCAAGTTTACGTTTCCCCTGATATCTACCCATGGACTCTTTGCATCTGTGAATCCCTAGTTAAGAACCCTTGCCTAGAAGTATTATTGTGTAGGCTGACATCTTGGATGATAGCCAGTCAAGTGATGGACTTGGGGTCCTGGTGAGGTCATAACCTTGTTCACCTTCCTCAAACCACGACCATCACCCCAGTGAAGCTGAGGGGCCGGGATGTGAGAGTTAGAGGATCTGACTTTGGATCCTGGCTCTTCTCCTCATTTGCTGGGTAACTGGGGCAAGTTGTTCCTTCTGGCTGGGTCCAGGGCTTCCCATCTTTAAAACAAAGGGTGTCAAAAATAAATAAAAATGAACAAAAAAATGAAGGGATGCACGGTGATATCAAAGTTGTTGATACAAATTCTTTTGAGGAGAGATGAGACCTGGGCCTGTGACTTCATCAGTGAAGGGAACTCTTAGTGAACAAAGCCCCTCCAGGGACAGAGCTGGCAATTCACCTACAAATTCTAGCCTTAGAGAATTGCCTGGGGCACAAGGGGCTTAAGTGACTTGTCCAGTATCACACAACCAGTGTGTGTCAGGTATAGTACTGGACGCAGGTCTTCCTGACTCCAGTCTAGTTCTCTATTCACTATACTGTGCTCAATCAAATACATTTTATTTTTAAATACAAAATGAGAAGAATAGACAATGACCTCTAAGGACCTTCAGGTTTGGAATCTGCCCTCTCCCAACCTAGCTGTCAAACGAAGGGTTGAGACCAGGTGCCTGTGAGGTTTCTTCCAGCTCTAGATGTAGTAGCCTGGGCCTCAGTTCCCTGATCTGTAAAATGAAGGATCTGGAACAGGTGGTCGCTGAGTCCCTTCCATCTCTGTATCAATGGTCCTGGAAAACCAGGAAAAATGGGTTTCCCCCTTCAGCCATCCTCCTGCCATCTTGGCTCTTTACCACAAGGGGGCAGTGTGCTGCTGCATTTTAATCCCCCCCAGGGGCTGAGACCCACCCCCAAAAGGTGCCGTCCCACTTGGGGACCTCCTCGCCCTCAGCTGGCTCAGAACCCCGGGGTCTCATCTGTCCCTCTTCACTGCCATGTCCACATGAGTCAAAGACAAGCCTTATCATAAAATCATTTCCAAGGGCAGAGGAGCCCAGGGACAGGCTGGGACCAGCCCACCCAGCAAGCAGATCAGGCAGGCTGTGGTCAGTGGGAGCTCTGGGCAAGCTCTGGTCTGGGGCTGCAGCCTCTATGGCTCACCCTGACTGTGCCCAACCCACCCCCACCCAACTGATTCTGTCCATTCAGCTCCACAAATATAAGGAATGCCCACCCACCCAGAAAGCAGAAGGAGACCAATACCCACCCACAGGCTGCTCACAAACAAGTCAATCAACACACATTTACAACAAAAGAAGAAGTAGATTAAGTTGCTATGGATTCCCCATTCTTCTAGCTTTCAAAAAGTCCATGAGTCAAGGGGATACTCCCTTTGGTACCTTAGTCAGCAAGGAGACAGAGAAGTTAAGTGTTAACCATGTGTCAGGCCTGAGCTAGAGATCTATATTCCATTATTCTATATAGAATGTCTGTCATATATACATACGATGTGTGTGCATGCACAGGAAGTGATTGTGCATGTATGTGTGAGTATGAATGTATGTGTGTACATGTGAGTGTGTAAGTGTATGTACATGTGTGTTTGTATGTGTGCGCATGTGTGTGAGTGCATGTGTGTGTCAGTTTGTGTGTGTATGTATGTGCATGTGTATGTGCACCTGTGTGTCAGTTTGTATGTGAGTGTGTGTGTGTGTGTGTGTGTGCGTGTGTGTGTGTACCCTAGGTCCAGAAGTGATCTCAAAGACTCTCTAGGTTACCTCCTTTATTTTACAGATAAGGAAATCAAGGACCAGAAAGGACAAATCGAGGCAGAAGGAGCTTCAGAAACCATCCAATCACATCTTTCATCTTTGTAGACATACACACATCTTACATATTATATATCCCTTATATATAATCTATCTATATCTATCTACATACATAGTACACACACACACATACATGAAGCATGTGTTTTAGAAACAATAAACTCTCCACGATTGTGCCTCAATTGCTCAAAACGTTTGTGCCTTTGGGCTTTTGTCCAAGCTGCTCATGTTAAAATCCAGGCTTTGTCACTAGCTACATGACTTTGGCTTGGTCTGGGGCTCGGTTTCCTCATCTATAAAATGGAAGAAGAGCTCCCCTCACCTCAGTGGTCTCTGAGGTCTCTTCAGCTCCAGATCTGTGACCTGCTCCTTTCTTGTCTCTCTGCCCATGTGTCTGCCAAGATGCCATGGAAGCCCCCAATGATTTGACTGGCCAATCAGAAAGCTGCTGGAGGAATGCCGTGGTCAAGCATCTTGTGGAAACTGACAAAATAATTTTAAATGAGTGAATGAAAACATGTTTATTAAGCTCTTACAGCAACCCTGTGCTAAGCACTAGGGATACAAATGGAAAAAAGTGAGAGTCCCTGCCCTCAAGGAGCTAACACACTAATTGGGGAAAGGCAAAAGGTCTGTTGCAGAGCAAAAGGCAAGGCCCAGAGTTCCCCAGAGAGTAAAAGTGAGACGGCAATGCCAGGGGAATGCATGGCAGAGAGGCAGGGCAGATGATGAGAATGAAGGTAACAACAGCTAAAAGCCCTTTACATATAGTAACTTATTTAAATCTCACAATACAGGGAGGTACGTGTTATTATTCCATTTTACACATGAGGAAACTGAGGCTCAGAGAGTTAAAGTGACTTGCCCAGTTACACAGCTAGTAATTGCCTGAAGCTGGGTCTTGCTAACTCCAGGACCAGTGCCTAGGTGAGGTCTGATGAGCCTCCACTTCACCGGGAGGAATGGCTCTGCTGACTCCCATCTCATCCAAGTCCATATACAGTTAAGTAGCCGGGGTAGAGGTGCCCCTGGTGTGAGTGGGACTTCCTGTTAATCGTCTCTTCAGAATGGCCTAGGATGGCCTGCCAATGGGGAGGTAGGAAAGAGGGAAGGGAGGGGGGATTCGGTGCTCCTAGTGATGGTGGGTCTTGTCCTAATTTCAGTGAAGAAAATGTTTGTTTCTAATGATTTCAACTAATAGTTCCGTATTGTGTAAAGACATTTGTCATACAGACAAACACTTACTTTGAAAGTGTCCGGTGGGGCTATATATGCTGCTGATCACATCTTTTACATGAAAAGTGTTTGCCAGCTGGTCTGACTTTAAGTGTGATATGTACAAAGATTTGCCAATGAGGCAACTGGATGCCAAAGAAAAAACATTTACTGAATATGAATGAAAAGATCACAGGATCCTCGTTCTAGAACTGGAAAGAAAATTGGTCAATTCACATTTTCCAGCTAGGTAAAGTGAGTCCCATAGAGATGATGACTTGTCCAAAGCTACAGAGAAAAAACAATAGAACCTGAATTTAAACCAGGGTCCTCTTTTAATTGCATACCAGTACGCACCCCTCCATTTCATCCACAACCTGTTCCCCTTCCACTTAAAACGTATTCCTCCGTTATAATTAGCTTGTTTGTGTTTGTATCCCCAGCATTTAGCTCAGTGGTTAGCACTTAGCAGGCACTAACAAACTGTAATTATTACAGTTTTATTACAAACTGTAATTATTACAGTTTTATTACAAACTGTAATAAAAATCTTGACAGATCTCTTCATTTTTCTCCTTTATTCTCTTCTTTTCGGTTTCGTTCTTAAACATCCTTAACATGATCCTGCTTCATAGGTGTCTCACCAAGTTTTCTGTAAACAATCTTGCTTTTCCCTCTGCAACTTCTTACTGCATTAAGACCTGAGTTCAAATCTGATCTTAGCCATTTATGAGCTGTGTGATGCTGGACAAGCCACTTAATTTCTGTCTACCTTGGTTTCTTCCTCTATTAAAATGAGGATAGTAATACCTTCCTCCCAGGAAGATGATATTTGTAAGGATCTTTGCTAATCTTAATAACCTACATGAATGCTAGCTATTATTAGAGAATACAGATTGCTCCTGATTGGTATGAATAATAAATGTTGTGAAGTGGTTATATGTATTTGAATTCTCCCTATTTGAAGTTATAATTATGTAAAATATGGCAAGTGGTTCCAGCCCAATGGAAATGTACAGTAAGAATTCAAATAATGTGACCACTTCACAGGATTCATTATCCACACTAATTGGGAGTCACTGTATTATGAGATGATACACATCATCTTCCATCATTCTCTTTCATAAGATTTTACAGGGAAGTTTCAGTTGTGAGTTGGTGATGACTTTCGCTGCCATGGCTCTCCACTTTGCTAGGAGATCAAATGTTTGAAACTCCTTGAGGGCAGAGATGACTTCAACTCCTAGTGTAGGATAGTACTTTTTTTTTAAAAAAACTACTTATTATTTATTTATTTATATATACATTTTGAGTTCTGAATTCTCTCCCTTCTCCCCTCCCCTAACCCCTCCCTCACTGTGAAGGGAAAAAAAATGTGACATCAATTATGCATTTGAAACTGTGCACAAATATATTTCCATGTTAGACATATTGCAAAAAAAAACCAAACAACTCAAGAAAATTGAAGAAAGTGAAAAAAATTGTTCATCAGCCTGTATTAAGACTCCATCAGTAATTTTTCTGGAGGTGAACAGCATTTTCCATCATAAATCCTTCAGAATTGTCTTAGATCATTGTATCGATCAGACTAGCCAAGTCATTCACAGTTCAACATCGTCCCATATTCCTGTTATTGTGTACAATATTCTCCTGGTTCTGCTCACTTCACCTTTCATAATTTCATGTAAGTCTTTCCAGGTTTTCAAATGTTTCTTAGGTGAGAGTTGAACCCCAGTCTTTTTTAAAATAATGTTTTGTTTTTCCCAATTACATGACATAGTAAAAACAATTTTTAACATGTGTTTTTTTAAGTTTTGAGTTCCAAATTCTATCTTTCTCCCCCTTCCCTCTCCCTTGCCTAAGACAGTGAGCAGTGTGATATACGTTATACATGTGCAATCATGTAAAACATTTCCATATTAGTCATTTTGTGGAAGAAAACTCAAAAAGAAAAGAAAGAAGGAAGGAAAGAAGAAAGGAAGGAGAAAGGAAAGAAAGAGAGGGATGGAGGAAGGAAGAAAGAAAAGAAAGAAGGGAAGAAAGTATTTTTTTTTTGGTCTATATTCAGACACCATCAGTTCTTTCTCTCTGGAGGTGGATAGCATTTTTCATCATGAGTCATTCGGGATTGTCTTGGATCATTGTATTACTAAGAAGAGCTAAGTCATTCGTGGTTGATCATCATTCAATACTGCTGTTACTGTACACAACATTCTCCTGGTCCTGCTCATTTCACTTTGCCTCAGTTCCTGTAAATCTTTTCAGATTTTTTCTGAAACCATCTTGCTAATCATTTCTTCTAGCACAGTAGTATTTCATTGCAATCATACCCCACAACTTGTTCAGCCTTTTCCCAATTAATGGGCATCCCTCAATTTCCAAATCTTTACCACCACAAAAGAGCTGCTACAAATATTTTTATGCATATACTTTTCCTTTTTAAAAATCTCTTTGAGGTAAAGACCTGATAATGCTATGCCTTTATATAGCTCATTGGACATAGTTCCAAATGGTTCCCCAGAATGGTTGGATCCATTCACAGTTCTACCAACAGTGCATCAGTGTACCAATTTTTCCACATTCCTCTTCAACATTTGTAATTATAATTTTCTCTCATATTGGCCAATCTGATAGATATGAGTTGGTGCCTCAGAGTTGTTTTAATGTGCATTTTTCTAATCAGTAGTGATTTAGAGCATTTTTTCAAATGACTATAGATAGTTTTGATTTTTTTTTCTGAAAGTTGTTCATATCCTTAAACATATCAATTGGGAAATGACTTCCAGTCTTATAAATTTGACTCAGTTCCATCTATATTTAAGAAATAAGGTCTTTATCAGAGAAACTTGCTGTAAAAACTTTCCCCCCAGACATGCTTTCCCTCTAATTTTGGTTGCATTGGTTTTGTCTGTGTGAAACCTTTTAAATTTAATATAATCAAAAATATCCATCTTACATTCTGTGATTTTCTCTTATCTCATTTGGTCATAAATTCTTGCCTTCTCTATAGATCTGACAGGGAGACTGTTCCTTCCTCCCCATCTGCATAAGAGAGAGTGTCAGATGGGTTGACTTTTGAGTTCTCTCCCAGCTCAAGAGTTATAATCAGAGCTACTTGAGAGGATTGAAAGCCCCTGTGGGACCAGTTCTACCTCTAGGTGCCTTAGGCAACTCTAAATTACAGATGGGTTGTTGGTCTACACTTGAGAGTGGTGGGAGGAAAGTTTCTGTGCCAGGCATTTGCACAGAGATGATATCATGCGTACCTTCTGACCTCATTTAGAGCACCCATATTTGTCTGATTATGTTTAATAAGCCATTAAAGGTGGATGGATAACTGAGCCCTGGAAGAGCAGAAATTCATCTTGGAGCAGTTCGGTTCAATTAGACAAGCATTTTCTCAGTTCCTACTGTACACCAGACACTATTCCAGGTGCTGGGAATACAGAGATTTAAAGTGAGAACTAAAATACGGAGATTTAAAAAGAGAACTAAAAGCATAATTGGGGTAAAGAGGATGGAGGGAAAGACACAGATAGTAATCATAATTGTGAATGTGAATGGGATAAACTCATAAAATGGAAGCAGTTAGCAGAATGGATTAAAAACCATAATTCAACAATATATTGTTTACAAGAAACACATTTGTAATGGGGGATACACACAAGGTAAAGGGAAAAGGTTGGAACAGGATATATTGTGCTTCAGCTAATGTAAAAAAAGCAGGAGTAGCAATCCTAATCTTAAAGCAAAAGCAGAAATAGATCTAATCAAAAGAGGAAAGGAAGGAAACTATATCCTGCTAAAAGGCACCATAGAAAATGAAGCAATATCATTACTAAACATATATGCTCCAAGTAGTATAACATCCAAATTCTTAGAGAACTTAAGGTAGTTACAGGAAAAAATAGACAGCAAAACCGTACTAGTAGGGGACCTCAACCTCCCCCTCTCTGAACTTGATAAATCTAACCTCAAAATAAGCAAGAAAGAAGTTAAGGAGGTGAATAAAACTCTGGATAAGGTAGATATGATACATCTCTGGAGAAAAATGAATGGGGATAGAAAGGAATGTATCTTTTTCTTAGTGGTACATGGCACATATACAAAAACTGACCATGTACTAGGGCATGAAAACCTCGCAATCCAGTGCAGAAAGGCAGAGATAGTCAATGCATCCTTCTCAGATCATAAAGCAATAAAAATTATATGTGATGAAAAGCCATGGAAAGATAAACCAAAAATTAATTGAAAACTGAATACTCTAATCCTAAAGAATGAATGGGCTATACAACAAATCATAGAAACAATCAACAACTTCATTCAAAAGAATGACAATTATGAGACAAACTACCAAAACTTATGAGACACTGCAAAAGCATTTCTTAGGAGAAGTTTTATATCATTTGGGTGTGCAGCTGAAAAAGCTAGAAAAAGAACAAATTGAAAATCTCCAAATAACAAATTATAAATACTGAAAACCAAAGGAGAGATTAATAAAATTGAAATTAAGAAAACTATTGAATTAATAAATAAAACTAAGAGTTGGTTTTATGAAAAAAAATAAAATTGATAAATCTTTGGTCAATTTGATTAAAATAAAAAAGAAGGAAATCAAATTACCAATATAAAAAATGAAAAGGGTGAACTCACCTCCAAGGAGGAAGAAATTAAAACAATAATTAGAAATTACTTTGCCCAATTATATGTCCATAAATTTGACAATCTAAATGAGATGGATGAATATTTAAAAAAACATAAATTGCCCAGATTAACAGGGAGGAATTTGAATACTTAAATAACCCCATCTCAGAAAAAGAAATTGAACAAACCATCAGTGAACTCCCTAGGAAAAAATCTGGAGAGTCAGATGGATTTACAAGTGAATTCTCTCAAACATTTAAAGAACAATTAATTCCAATATATATAGACTATTTGGGGAAATTGGTGAAGAAAGAGTCCTACCAAATTCTTTTTATGATACAAATATGGTTCTGATACCTAAACTAGGAAGAGCCAAAACAGAGAAAGAAAATTACAATTTCTGTAATGACTATAGATGCAAAAATTTTAAATAAGATATTAGCAAAAAGAATACAGCAACTTATCATGAGAATAATACATTATGATCAGGTGGGATTTATACCAGGAATGCAGGGCTGGTTCAATATTAGGAAACTAATTGGTCATGTCAAGAACAAAATTAACAGAAACCACATAATTATCTCAATAAATGCAGAAAAACTTGACAAAATACAACACCCATTCCTATTGAAAACACTGGAAAGCATAGGAATAAATGGAACTTTCCATAAAATAATAAGCAGTATCTACCTAAAACCATCAGCAAGCATTATACTCAATGGGAATAAGCTAGATGCATTTCCAATAAGATGAAGGGTGAAACAAGGATGTCCATTGTCACCACTGTTATTCAATATGGTACTAGAAATGTTAGCTGTAGCAATAGGAGAAGAAAAAGAAATTGAAGGAATTAGAATAAGCAAAGAATAAACTAAGTTGTCATTCTTTGCAGGTGATATGATGATATACTTAGAGAATCCCAGAGAATCAAGTGAAAAACTACTTGAAATAATAGACAACTTTGGCAAAGTTGCAGGTTACAAAAGAAACCCAGGTAAATCATCTGCATTTCAATATGTTAGTAACAAAGCCCAACAGCAAGAGATAGAAAAAGAAATCCCATTTAAAGCTATGGTAGACACTATAAAATATCTAGGAGTCTATCTGTCAAAATAAACTGAGGGTCTATATGAACACAATTACAAAACACTTTTCGCACAAATAAAGTCAGATCTAAGTAAATGGAAAAACATCAGTTGCTCGGGGGTAGGCCAAGCCAACATAATAAAAATGATTATTCTACCTAAATTAATTTACTTATTCAGTGCCATATCAATCAATCTACCAGATAATTATTTTCTTTTTTTTAATTATTTTTATTTATTTATTCTTATTTTTCATTTTTAACACAGTTCACATCACATAAAACAATTCCAGCTTTTGTTCAGGTGATACTTCTTTTAAAGCATTTACAATATAGACCACAAATGAATTTTTTTTTTAACATTAACCAACTGAGACACACATAATAACTATGCATGCTAACTTTACAAGCCCTGACCTAATTGTCTCCACACTATTACTAAGAATTAAAGGACCCTAGCTTATTGTTGTTGATCTAAAGTCCTAAGCCTAATAGCTTAATTTTAGACTTAACCTCGGATGTTCCCCTACCAACAATCTATAATTTAATTGATCTGGTATTAAGCTTACAAACCTTTTGACTATAGGAAATTGTCACTAAGAGTAGGGACATTGCAGGGAAACAATATCTCCCCAACTTCATGTCAGTTCCAGGCAGGAGTAGATTGTCAACTTGCATTAAGTCAGGCTTAAAGTCTGCCAGGTGTCAGTGGAGAAACTGAGTCAGGAGAATCCTACCTCAGCTCAGGCTGAGCAGCTGCTCTCCCACCCTTCCCATGAGATCACCTTTTTCAGTTCATACCAGCATCTCACAGGTTTACTGGCATCATGGATTGGAGGCTCAGACCACGTTTCTTGCTATCCATACTTGGAGTTAGACTCAGAACAGTCAGTTAATAGTCCCATAGCATCTTAAAATAGCAAGTTCTAATAATCAGATTTCAGATATGACTATAATTTCACATTGGCTAAGGAGCATCTTTTGAGGCAAGTCTTAAGTAGCTTACATGCCTTTCTACACATGTTCTAGTTCCTGATTAAACAACAATCATAAAATCAAATTTACCTTTAAAACCTTAACTTTTCCATCAATGCCAAATTTTACCCAAGGTTACCTGCCTCTAGGAAACTTAGACTAAAATTCTTTCCCCCAAACTAAAGATGTCTCTGATTTAGTCTCAGTAATTAATTCAGTCAATTGTTTTAATACTAGTTGCTTTTACATCACTTTGTAACGTCCAATTTTTCTCCTCATCTCTCCCCTCCCCCTACCTCCTAATACCTTGCATTCTGACTACCCCTTCCCTCAATGTACTCTCCCTTCTATCACACCTCACCCTCCCCTTATCCCCATCTTCTCTCTTTTCTTGTGGGGCAAGATAAGTTTCTATACCCCATTACCTGTGTTTCTTATTTCCCAGTTGTATGCAATAATAATTCTCAACATTCATTTCTAATACTTTGAATTCCCACTTCTCTCCCTCTCTCCCTCCCTACTCATCCCCACTGAGAAGGCAAGCAATTCAATACAGACTAAATATGTGTTGTTTTGCAAAAGACTTCCATAATAATCATGTTGTGTAATACTAACTATATTGTCCTCTATCCTACTCTATTCTCCATTTATTTTTTAATTCCCTCATTTGACCTTGTCCCTTCCCAAAAGTGTTTATTTCTAGTTACTCCCTTCTCCCATTTGCCCTGCCTTCTATCATTCCCCTCAGCCCACTTGTCGCCTCCTCCCCTACTTTCCTGTAGTGTAAGATAGATTTTCATACCAAATTAGTGAGCATGTTATTGCCTCCTTCAGCCACATGTGGAGAGAGTAGCTTCACTTTTCCCCTCTCCCCTTCTCCCTTTTCTCCTCCATTGAACAAGATTTTTCTTTTCTTTTTTATGAGTTATAGCCTGCCCCATTCCATTTCTCCCTTTCTCCTCCCAGCATTTTCCTCCCTCACCCCTTAATTTTTATCTTATTTTGTGGATATCATCTCTTCTGATTCAACACAACCTGTACTCTCTGTCTATGTGTGTGTGTGTGTGTGTGTGTGTGTGTGTGTGTGTGTATGTACAGTGTACAAGGAGAAAAGTCTCAAGAGTTCTAAATATTTTCTTTCCATGTAGGATTGTAAACAGTTCAGCTTTAGAAAGTCTTCTATGATTTCTCTTTCCTGTTTACCTTTTCATGCTTCTCTTGATTCTTGTGTTTGAAAGTCAAATTTTCTCTTCAGTTCTGGTCTTTTCATCATGAATGCTTGAAAGTCCTCTATATCATTGAATGACCATTTATTCCCTAGAAGTATTATACTCAGTTTTGCTGGGTAGGTGATTCTTGGTTTTAATCCCAGTTCCTTTGACTTTTGGAATATCCTATTCCATGCCCTTTGATCCCTTAATGTAGAAGCTGCTAGATCCTGTGTTATCCTGATTGTATTTCCACAATACTCGAATTATTTCTTTCTAGCTGCTTGCAGTATTTTCTCCTTGACCTGGGAACTCTGAAATTTGGCCACAAATTCCTAGGAGTTTCTCCCTTCGGGTCTCTTTCAGGAGGTGATCAGTGGATTCTTTCAATATTTATTTTGCCCTCTGGTTCTAGAATATCAGGACAGTTTTCCTTGATAATTTCATGGAAGATAATGTCTAGGCTCTTTTTTTGATCATGGCTGTTAGGTAGTCCCATAATTTTTAAATTGTCTCTCCTGGATCTATTTTCCAGGTCAGTTGTTTTTCCAATGAGAAATGATGAACAGGAAGACTTCAGAGGCCTGGAAGGACCTATATGAATTGATGTTGAGTGAAAGGAGAATGAGGAGAACTTTGTACCCAGCAACCACCCACGTGTACAAGGAATTTTCTGGTAGACTTAGCCCTTCACACCAATGCAAGGACTAAAAAAATTCTCAATGGTTGTTGAGGTAAAATGCCTTCTACATCCAGAGAAAGGAATTATGGAATTGGATCTCAGAATGAAGCAAACCATTTTCCTTGTGTTATGTTTTGTTTTATTTTGTTTTCATGGTTTCTCCCATCCATTTTAATTCTTCTATGCAAGATGACTAAGGTGAAAATGTATTTAATAAGAATGTATGTGTAGAACCTATATAAGATTGCACACAGTCTTGGGGAAGGAGGGGGGAAAATCTAAGATATATGGAAGTGATTGTACAGAACTGAAAACAAAATAATTTTTAAAAATCCCTTACCTTCAGAGAGCTTACTTATATAGACAACAGACACAAAGTAAATACAAATAAATTTGTAAATATTATGCTTGTGAGAAGTGATCTGTAAGACCACCCTGACCTCTGTCCTTAGAAACATAGTTCTGGATACAGGTAGCTGTGACCTGCAAAGTGAAAGTTGTGCCCACCTGGCTTCATTTTTCACATTTTGACTCATCTGTGGGGAGCAGAGGCCTACAGGCAGAGACAGCAGATGAAGTCCAGCTCCATCATTTTTCTCCTCTTCCATGGAACTGTTTGCTGACAAATCATTTTCAGATCTCTAGCACTGTTTTCATCTGTCCATGATTTCATTCAATAAAGTCATATCCAAGTGATCATTTATTTACCTGTTAATACAGTAGTTACTGTCTCTGACCCAGTTCCTATTCCACATGTTTTTCCTATATACATGTACCTGTATATGCCTGTGTATATACAGGAATTTTGATGCCTGGTAGGAAGCACACTGAATTTAAAGTCAAAGGAGATGGTCTAGAATCCTGAATCTGCCACTTACTAGCTGGGTGATCTTGGGCAAGTCATAGCTCTTCTGGGCTTCTGCTTTTTTCTCTGCCAAATCAGGAGATTGGTCATCATGACCTCTGAGGTTCCATCCGACTTGAGCTTCCTGTGCCCTTGAGGACCCTGGAGATAACCCTGTCCAAATCCTTCATTTTATAGAGGTGCAAAGTGAGGGCCAGAGGGAAAAGGAAAGCAAGTGACAGCCCCAAGGTTACATAGTAACAAAGTGCAAAGTGGAAGTTAGATTTTCTTGCAGTCAGGCCAGGATTCTCTCTGAAGTCCCTTGTCGGGATGTGTTTGTGCTGGGGCTAGTCAGAGGGAAGTTGCATGTTATTTTCTTTCATGTTCTAATGGTGAGAAACAATTTTCTCTGAAGTGAAACTCAGCTGCAGGGAAAGAATTTAACAGCATGTGGGAGTGCTAATTAGAGCTAATTATCTACCTTTGGTAATGCTAGCCTAGCCAAACTAGATCTAGGAAAGGTAGGCATTTGGCTTAACAAAGCTATTGTTCAGTGATCCAGTTAATAAATTCGAAGACAAAACTTCTCTTTACACCTAAAGATGCTGTTTTGGGACTTGTTTTTGAAAACAAAAAAAAATAAGATGGGAAACGAGGAAAGGGAGAGCTCATAGGGTTGTAAATTCAGCCCTAGAAGGTACCACCATGCGGGATAATGGATGTTCCTTGAGGGTGCTCAGCATGTGCCTGTCACATAAAGGTTTGTTTAATGGAATTGAACACCCTCCTGAAGATGATGAACCTGAGTGAGACCCAAGGTTTCCAAAGATCGAGTCAGGATTTCAATCCAAATCCCTCAATTCAGCGGTAACTCTTTCCATTGATAAAGCACTTGTTAACTGAACCTTGAATTCTTCCTATCTCCAGAATGTTAGGAAGGAAACTTTTTTAAAAAATAGCTAGCATTTACATAGCACTTAAAGGTTGGGAAGTACTTTGTAAATATCATTTTATCTTCATAACAATCTAGGGAAGTAGGTGCTATTATTATCTCTATTTGATAAATGTGGAAACTGAGGCAAATAGAGGTTAAATGCCTTGCCCACAATCACATAGCCAGTCAGTGTCTGAAGGTAAATTTGAACTCAGGTTTTCCTGATTCCAGGTGGTCTGTGAGTCATGCCCATCTGCTATTAAAGCTTAAGCATCCACCACAGTTTGAAGGGAGGATTAAAATGAGGTAGAACCTTTTATGAAGCAAAATGTTGGCTACAGGGCAAATGTCTGTGTCCTGATCTCAGTGTGTGTGTGTGTATATGTGTGTGTGTGTGTGCACGTGTGTGTGAATTCGTGCAAGTGCCTGCCGGCATGCAGCAGGATTAGCAAGCAAGCAAGCAGTTTGGGGGTGCACTAACAGATCTATACTCTCATCAATGTGGATGTCCTCTTCAACAATGAAAATGTTGGCCCCTCTCTGCCTGCCTGCCCATCCTTCAGGACCCTTGTCCATACCCTCCCACAAATATGCTCCAGGGAAGGTATTATATTACCTGTTCATATCCTTTAACTATTGGGGGATGGCTCTTGTTATTATAAATTTAAATCATTTCCTTTCATATGTCTTGGATATGAGAATGTTATTAGACAAATACTGCAGATATTTTCCCCTCATTACCTGTTTCCCTTCTAGTGTTAATTGCATCAGGTTTGTTTGTACAAAAACTTTAAAATAGTGTATAAACAAAATTGTCCATTTCAACTTCTGTAATCTGATTAAAGTTATACATAATATGAGTTTGGGATGAATCAGTAAACCAACTAGCCAGTGACTAACAAAGGATAAGTGATCTTAGTGAGATGACGGCTGAGCCAAGATCTGATTGATACACAATTTCAGTTCAATTTAATACAATTCAATAAACACTTATTGACTCGTATGTTCCAGGCATTGTGCCACAAGCTGGAAATACAGAAACAAAAACGAAAGGGTTCCTGCCTCCAAGGATCTAGCATTCTATTGGAAAAGAAGGGACAGGACCCATGTTACCTATATCAGATTGATTACTGTCATGAAGGGGTGGGTATAGGGGTGGGAGGGCAGAGTTTGGAACTCAAGCCTTTTTTAAAAATATATTTAAATTGATTTTACATGTAATTGGGGGAAAATAAAATATTATTAAAAAAGAAGAAAGC